>NW_022900951.1:23987911-23997884 GCF_012274545.1 Fukomys damarensis
AAAAAAAAAAAAAAAAAAAAAAAAAAAAAGTAGGGGTAATAGCTCTAAACTGCCCACTTCTACTATGATAGATCTAACAAAAAGGAAAGATGATCCCTTCAACCCGGTTTATTAAAGCCCCATTACATTCTTTCCTAGCCTTATCTTAACATTCTATTCAATATGTACCACTGAGGTTTGCTCTGTAATTGAGGCTATGTACAATGTGCTGCATATGGGAATATTGATCAGTTTTATCTTTGTCTCTTCAAAATTGCACATTTTATTTTACTAATGCATCTTACAGTAACTATTGTATTAAATCAGAACTTGAGCATTATGATTCATAAATAGCATGAAACTCGGTGCCCATAAATCACAGCACTAAATTGGAAGTTTAAAGTTAAGATTTATAAACTAACTTACTAAATCACAACTTCAAAATTTAGGATTCATTAATAAGAACTTTTATATGCATGATGTATAAATCAAAGCACTATACCTGATTCTTGGAAGTTAATGCATGTAAATCAGAATTCTGAAAGTTAATATTAATAAATCAAGTAAATGCATTTTACTTGGTATGTTTCTTTTTTAATAGAACAGTTCCTATAGTACATAATGGACACTAACTTCTCAAAAATATGAATCTCTGCACTTCCTTTCATAGCCATTACCAGAACATCTTTCCTGAGTTTTCTTTAGCCCATTTCTCTTGTGTGATTATGCAAATGCATGATATGCATCTTTTTAATACAATCTCTCATATTCTTAAAGACAGTAATTAAGTCACAATATAGGTTTTCAATTTTTAGAATACAATTATCCACAAAACTGCTTTCTTCCCTAGCACTTATTTTCTGCACTTTTGATTATTTTTCACAAGTTTCTACAGTCCTTTTGGAGGTGATGTGTGCAAACTGGGACACACGTTGCACAGGTCCTATTAACACAGACTGTGGTGGGTGAATTTCTTTTGAACTCTCATGCATCATGTCAGTTTGTAAGAGTCTATTTATATCTCAGGCAAAACAACAGAACAGCTTGAGTCTCCCATTGTAATGTGTTACTGTGATTTCCTAGGGGAGAATTGTTTCACTCTTCATGGTTAGATTCTCTGCATTCCTGAGTAGCATACAGAGAACTAGATCTTACCTTTTCCATTACATTAACACCGTTCTGTTGGTATTATAGTTACCAAAGACCTCTATGGCTCTAGATACAAAAAATCATCTTGAGTCCGTCTTATGTGAATATCCATCAATATTTGGTACAGTTGTCCTCTTTGCCATCATATCTCTTCAATTTTCTCCTATTTTCCAGCAGCTCCTCTCAGTCT
Organism: Fukomys damarensis; assembly: GCF_012274545.1. Taxonomy (NCBI): domain Eukaryota; kingdom Metazoa; phylum Chordata; class Mammalia; order Rodentia; family Bathyergidae; genus Fukomys; species Fukomys damarensis. Next base: position 23,989,230 of record NW_022900951.1, read on the forward strand.
CCTTTAAGGAACTTTCTACTCTAATGTATCTTAAATGGTAAGATGCACTCTCTTTGAACATCTTGTTTTGTTACTATATGGGTCTTCCTGTTTTTGTTTTTCCACACTTAAAGGTTGATCTCTTATGGAGCTCTTTCTACGACCTAGAAATGTTCACTTGATAATTTCTTCTTTGAAGTTACATACTCAAAATAAAATTCATTATTTATTTTACTGATGTAGCTTCGCTTTTTCCAATCCATGCCCAAAATTCCATGTATAATCACCCAAGAACATCTCTCAATTTTCTTCTATCCATTCTATTTCTGAAAGCACTGTTGGAGCTCAGGCCCCTATTATTTCTTCCTTGGGTTGTTCTCAGTGTTTCCTAACTGCTCTCTAGCCTTCCAGAATGGAAATCTGATCATATAACTCCCCCATTTTGACATTTCCATTTCTATTCCTTACTCCTTGTAAAGATGGTCCATAAAGATACATATTCTTCTGTGTTTTCAACCCTGTCTCTGACTCCCAAAATATTATATACTTTAAATGGATGGTTTTTAAACTGGGGGGGCTTTTGTACCCCTAGAAACATCAGCAATGTCTGCAGACATTTTTGATTTTCATAGCTGGTGGTGCTCATGGTAGGCACCTACTGGAGGGGCCAGTTTTGCTGCTAAACATCCTACAACACGCATAACACCAGCACACAGTAAAGAATTATTAGTTTCCAAATTTCAGTAGTGCAAGATCTCAGAAACCTGGCTGTAGACAAAGTAATTATGAATATTTTACCTTGGAAATTAATCTGTCATGTGGACCAGAGCCTCTGAACATGGGTTGCCAGTGCTATGTCCTTTGTCTGAAATGTCCCTTCTTTATTCATACTTGGGCCCACATTCTTCTTCACTCTGGAAATCCCAGGTCAATGTCTCCTCCACTGTCAGCGAGTTTGCTCCTCTTCCCACGCTCTGATGACATACGAATATGGTCTTTGAAAATAACATACAAGAGATTCAGAGTTAGAACACTGGTTAGAAACATGACTACCTTACTAGTGGTTTGTATTTGAGTAATATAAATTGTTGAGCCCCGTTGTCTCTCCTGAGAGTCATGGTACAAACATACCAAGGTAAAAACATTTATTATTTAAATGTAATCTGATATTGATGCAAGGGAAGTCTAGCTAAACATTTGTTACACCACTGACATTCAGTATTTATTTGATTGGTCTTGTAGGTTAGTTCTAGCATAGTAAGTATAAAGAAAGAATCTTCCCATATGAAGGATGCATATTTCTCAATGAAAATAACACACATAATTTAGTGTGACAACTAGACCCCCCAAGATGCTGTCAAGGTCTATTTACAGAAGAATATAAAACAAGTAGACTAATAGTAAAAAGTGTCTGTCATGAGCTACATTTAGATAATTTGGTTGTTCCAGTAAAGGAATGGCATGACATCTAACATATCTACTTCTAGAAATACACTGGATCTTGTGCAGTATATAATGAAACATAAGAATTTGCAATTTATTTGAAAACATAGGAATAAAATTCTAAAATAAGCATAAAACAACACTATAGTATATAATCAACCAGTAAATGATGGTACAGAAAAATGCTATCTAAATACTTTTCTATACAAATGTTTAAGATAGTGAAAAACTGGCACTTGCAACTAGTGTGCAAAATAGAAGACAGTGTAGACATCTTCGCATGTGTGTGAAGGCATGTATGTGGCCATGAATGTATTTTTATTTTATTCTCCAATAGATATTCTTTGATCTATTTTGTAGCATGGAAGGGCCGTCTTACTTACCAAATGTTACAAATATAAATTTCTCAGTGATGTAGAACAGCAAGGAAGATATGTAAATGTATTGGAAATAATTATCAAGAATACAACCATGATTATTTCACTGAAGCTCCTGCAACCAATATTTACTTGAGAATTTTGGAAGTGTTTTTTTAAAACTTGTGAAGAATTCAACATTACAGTAAGCAGAGTCATTTTGTCTGCAGTAATGCTCTTGAATTATCTAAGTTATTCCCAGAGGAAATAATGGGTAAAAGGAAAACCCAGTAAAAATTAACTTTTATCAGATCTACTGTAAAAGCCTTTCTTGACATCAAGGGCATATGCAGATTGCCTTGACAGGCTGACTCCATATGATTTAGTTCAGTGATTTCCTTACTACCCATCACTTATTTACTCTAAGTAACTTGACATCTGACTATATTTTTTATGCACAACAGTACACAAATTATGAGGGAATAACAGCTTTGATAACATTTAGAGCATATCCCCAAGCATGCTTCATTAAGAGTTTAAGAACATATATTTGTGATTCTGAGAGGCTCATTTGTTATATAATTTGAAATAAAATTAGTTATATTTACCTTCTTTTTATTTTACTATCAATTAATGTAGGCAATAAAACTTCAAAACAATTATAATTTTAGATGAAACTCAAGTTATCTGATTTTTCTTTAAATGCCACTTATTACCAAATAAGAAAAAAATTAAAATATATTCTTTTCTCTTGAGATTTTATATAACTTATTCAATCATATAGTCCAGAAAGACTCTCATAATATAAAATTATATACATCAATATAAATTTATACCAATTCCAAATCCCATAAATAGTAATAGTAAATTACAACCTAGGAGAAGAGAAAATTATACATTAAGAAATGCAAAGGTTTGCTAGTTTAATAAAGTTCTCAAGAATTTAAAAAAAGGGAAATAGTACATTAGTAAAAAATATAGCAAAGAGACACAAACAAGTAAATAAAAAAGAAGAGAAGTATAGGTGGTTAATAATGTAGAAATCAACTTAACAAGTATTGAATAAATTACAATTGAAACACCAAATTAATATGTTTACCTGTTATATGGTTCATTTTGAAATGTAGAGTTACTACAAAAATGATGAGCATACAAAGGGTGATTGAAGAATATGATGAATGTTTAAATTTTTTAAAAACTACCATGAAAGACAAATCACCAAGGATGCAAGGACAACTGTGTTCAAATCAAGGGGGATTACATCAAGAGAAATTAATAGCAATGTGTCTTTTACTGTAACAATTTTTTTTAATTACATATTCAACATATTTTGTGATTAATTCTCATTGATCACTTATGGCAATATTTGTCAAATAAATACATTACAGTATACTTAACCACCTTATTCATTGGCTCTGGCAACGTGCCACTTTTGGCTCTTCCCCATAGTCAAAATCGTCATGAAAAATAAATATTTTAAATCAACTTAGGGATTGAGGGAACCACAATAGCTTAGGTAAAAGAGGACTTGCAGAAGTGCTTCAGAAAGTGACAAACATGATTGGATAAGTGTGTTTGATGAAGGGGAGTACTTTGAGGGAGATTAATGGCAATGTATTTTTTACTGTAATACATTTTAAAAATGTAATCATTCATCATGTATTATGATCACACTTTGCACAAATAAAAGGTATTAATGATTTTGAAAACTTTTTTTTTTTTTTTTGTACGGGAGATCGAACTCAGGTCCTTGCTCTTAGCGAGGCAGGCGGCGGAACCACTGAGCTAAATCTCCGGCCTATGAATTAATGATTTTAAACACTTGTAGTGAGCATATCAAAATATAACTGTCTAGGAATACATTTGTCTTCAAAATAGTAGTATTTTTTTGGCTTAGAAAGTTCCTAGGAATTTATCCTAAGAAATAACTGTACCATAAGATGTCGATTGCACCATGGTTTACTGTCCACAATCAAAATTACCTTAATGCACAAGAAAATGAGATGGTGTCACGATCACTTTCTTATCACTGGGACCCAATAGCAGACACCAGTAAATTAAAAGAGGAGAAGTTTACTTTGTCTCACATTTCAGAAGCCTCATTCCGTGTTCAGCAGTTCCAAACACAGAAACTGCATGGTAGAACGGGCCGTGTGGGGAGAAGGATGCTCTCATCATGGTGTGCAGGATGCAGAGAGAGCAAGGAGGAGATGGGGAGGGAGATACACCCTTCCTGGTCATCCAAATGACCCAGCCCTTTTGCCTGGTCTGCCTTCCAGTAGCATGCTCAGCTGCTGAACTCACTTGTGGGTGAATTCACTGATGAGTGCAGAGCCCCTACGTCCCAATCACCTTTCACAAGCTCTATTTGTGAGTGTTGGCGGCCTTTGGGGGACACTGTTTATCTAAAGCATAACATACCGTTTGAATTAATTATGATGTATCAATGAGAATAACTACTATGTATCAATGAAAAAGGCATTCTAGAAATATATTTACTAACAAAATAAGATGTTCATAACTCATAACTATCCTAAAAATACAGCTTCCTAAAATACAATTATTCTGATATATTTTTTTCAACAGAAGAATTGCTCTAATTTACATAGGTGAGGAAGTTTTATTATAATGTATACCCAGTAATGTGAGGAGCACAGTATAGTGAAAGCTTGGCTTATGAACTCAATTCATTCCCGAAGGCTGGTTGTAACTCAAGTTAGTCAAGCGCCTTCAAAATCTCTCTTCTGTATAATTTTAAGTCACACTTCCTGCCAGGCAGACCTCAGTGTCCTTAAAGAGACATTGGCCCGCGATTTCTCAATTAACCCCACACAAGAAAAGATGTTGTAGTGTCCCTTCCAGAACTCTTTAAGGTATCTGAGACTGTGTTAGTTACTATTCTCTCATTACTGAGACAAATTACCCCAACACCCAAAGGGTTTATTTAGCTCACACTTTTTAGAGGTTGTCTTCTTCCATAATCAGCTGGCTCCAAGGCAGGGTGGCACATGGCAGAGGAGCATTTCAGAGGAGAAACAGTTCATAGCACCCCACAAGGTAGCAAAGGCAACTAGGGACCTTTAATAGCGTCTTTCTGATCCTTTTATCCCACCCAGCCTAACATTACACTCAGGTGTAATGGTTTAGTAACCATATACCCTTAATCCCAGCATCTCACATTCCAGCTTCAACCACCTCCGAAAAACACTGCGTGAGGCTTTGGGGTGGGGGTATCTAGGCACAAGCCACAACAGAGACCATGTGGAGGCACAAGCAGCTAGCGTTTGGGTCATAATTCAAGACATAATCAGTTTAAACTAAAATTCTGGTCATAACCCAGATTGTTCATATGTCAGGCTGGTCATAACTCAAAAGGCCCGCTGTAAATTCTCATTAACTTCCCATTAAGGACCCATGAAAAACTAAGACAATAGTCTTTCATGACCCGAGATAAGAAAGTACCTCTGAGAAATTGCTCATCAGATCTCAAGAAGTAAATTCCTATTCTCTTTGATTACCTTCCTTTCCTTTCCTTTGCTCTTTCTTAGTTGTTCTTTGTTTCCTTTTAATTGTCCTGCGCTTCTATTGTTATTATTGTTTTGAGTTCATTGTGTGTGTGTTTTTATTTGTGTGTCTGAAATAAACTCTCTAAAGGAGGGGATGCTCTCATACCTGGTCATTAGCATGTAATATGGCTTTTTCACACTGAGCAGAATTCTTATTCTTTAGCTCCTAATCTTGCCGTTAGCCGATTATCTATATTTTCAGCATTGATTAATGATCCACTTCATTTGTCTAAGACAGAGGAATCATATGACATAAATGAAGCTATTCTTGTTTTTCCCAAGGAACTGAAACTCACAGTTACCTTTCTGTGATAAAATTACATAAGTTTTGAAACTATAACAGATAATTTTGTTTTATTTTTATTAATGGTTCATTTTCTCAATATCAAACATTACCATTATCTATTAAGAAAAAGCAGAAAATTTTATATTTCATTTCAAGTCACTTGATCGAGTCTTCTGCCTAAAGGCTTTTATAGCTCTTCCAATGATTATCTGTAAACATATCCTTCCCCAAAACCATCCGCTCTCTTTCATGTGTCATTTCATTACTTTTTCTCACTCCCTTATCCTTCTTCCTGCCTATAAGAATCTCGTAAATGATGCTTAGGAATGTTAGCAGCTTCTAAATCTGAACACACTACTTGTGTGCAGTTATAGCATATTTTAGCTAATCTGTCTGTAAAAAGTATATTCAGATATGGAAGCTAAGTAACTCAGCAGGTTTTATTGAAATCTTGTAGTACTCAGTTTGAGGTCATCTGTACCAAGAGCATATCGTCCTTTCAAAACATGTTTGCCTTTCTCTATCTTAAATTGTTTCCTCATTCTCGGAACATTTTGTTTATTTCCTGACTTCAGAAATGATTCCCTAAGACATTCCTTTTTCTGTAAGGACATTATTTAATGTTTTATCTAGTGTCACCATAGTCTCTAAGTTTTCATTTCTTAAGCCTGTTATTATTGTCCATTTTCTTTCTGCTCTACCACACTATTAATGGTGTTTTTTTCCCTTAATTGACCATTTTATTCTAGCATCAGTGTCGTTTTATTCTTTGCAGGCTTTCTAAAATTCAAATCATGTTTATTAGTATCCAAGCTATGCTACACATTGTACACAACACTCTGAGGCAGTCCTTATCCATTAGTGCAGGGAAGTAATGAAGGTAGATAAGTGCACTATGAGGAGGGGAGAGCAGCGGACGGATAGCTAAGGAGTGTCCTAAAATAGCAAGAGAAAACAGAAGAATTATTGAGACGGGTAGCAAAAACGGAAATCTGAGGAGTACAGATAACTCTGATAAGAAATATAATTTTTCTTCTTTTCTCTCTCATTGAGTTTATTGGTACATTTCAGGTATACAGTATGCTACATTCATTGTTGGGATCTTGTACCTCTACATGACAGGTCTTGGTTCTCATTTTTCCCCTTGTCCCTGCCCTCCCTTCCCCCCCTCTTCCCCTCCCCATTCACAAACACTATATTTCCATTTTCTCAGAGTTTTTCTTTTCCCTTAATATCTTCCCCTACTCTTCCCACTTCCCCTACACCTGTAACCCTTTTCTTCCTATTTCACATTGTCAGTCATACAATTTGGATCTTATTTACACTTTCAGTGTTTCACACCAGAGAAACTATTTGGTATTTACACATATGTGTCTTATTTATTTCACTTAAGAGCACGGCTTCAATATCCATCCACTTTCCTATGTATGACTCTAATTTCTCATTCTTTATGGCTGAGTAGTACTCCATTTTGTAGAAAAACCACATCTTCTTTATCCAGTCTCCAACTGATGGGCAATTGGGCTGTTTCCAAGTTTTAGATATTACAAACTGTGCTGCTATAAATATGGGTGAGCATATTATAATTTTTCTTTATAATTCATATGCATATAATATGAAAATAGTTAAACGTATCATTTTGAAAGGAAATTCACTGAACCAAAAAAGATGTCAATGTGGGGAAAGGGTGTAGAAAATCATTCAAGATGGGGTGAGTTGGGGTGAAATGTATGCTTTATGGTGAAATTCATCTGAATATAGATGAAGTAGCAAAATCCATAAGCGATTTTATTAAGAATGACCAATCAATAGAACGTAGAGGAAGATATACCATGTGGCAAGTAGCATGTGGCAAGCATTATTACACATGCACCTGAGTATTTTGGTAGTAAAGATAAGAATTCATAGAAGAAAGGACCAGTAAAAGACATGAGAATGCTCTAAGAATAAAAAGTAAGAGTAGAAGGATAATCAGCACCTCAGAGAATGCTGGGCTCCTAAAAATATGAACTGAGATTTTTGGCAAAATGTTATAAACACAAAAAATTGTTTAAGAAATATTTCAAATTTGTATATAAACCAAACATTTAAAAAAAGAAAGAGAGTTCTAGTGTAAGAGCGTTCACATTTATCATCATTTTAGATTTTAAAATGTAAAATACCATCATGGGGAAAGGACAACCTTTTAAACATATGGTGTTAGAGAAACTGGATATCTATATGCAACAGAATGAAGTTAGATCTTATACTAGCTACATAAATTAATTCAAAATGGATTGAAGAACTGAATATGGGAGCTAAAATTATAAATTTCTTAGAAGTAACCATAGAGTGAATGACACATAACATTGGCTTTTTCAATAATTTCTTGGATATGATACCAAAAGCATAGGCAAGAAAATGAAAAATAAATTGTACTACAGCAAGATAAAATTCCATATATCAAAGACACAATCAAAGGAGTATAGAAGAAACCCACAGAATGGAATAAAATATTTCTAGAAAATACATCTGATAAAGAATTAACATCTGAGGGCCGGGGATTTAGCTCAGCGGTTTGGTGGCCTGCCTTGCAAGCACAAGGACCCGAGTTCAATCCCTGGTACAAAAAACAAACAAACAAACAAAAAAACATGCATAACATATAAAGAACTCCTATAATTCAACAATCATCAAACTCATACAGAAAAATCAAGAAATCTAATGCAAAATAGGTAAAGGATTTCTGTTGAGATAGTGCAAGGGACCTTTTGGTGTGTGGACAAAGACACTATCAGCTCCACGCAAAGGAAAGCATTAGCTATTCAAGCCCCACTTTCTTTGCCATAGGCCGCTTGGGTAGGCAAGTGAAGATCCATGACTTCTGGGAATTATAGAGAGTAGGTTGGTTTATTTTATGTGCTTTTGAGTTGTTTTTGGAAAACATTTCTGAACCAAAAAATGCCATGCAGAAAAATGACAATAAAAGTTGAGTCAAAATGAAAGAGAATAAATAGATAAAGGACTTGAAAAGATACTTCACCAG
>NW_022900951.1:23998787-24123769 GCF_012274545.1 Fukomys damarensis
ATATATATATATTTATAAATGGCTAACAAGCATACAAAACATATTTAACATCACTAATCATTAAAGAAATATAAATCAAAAGCAGAATGAGCTATCACTTCATACCCATTTTGAGGGCTACTATCAATAAAACTTCCCAAACAGCAAGTGTTTACAAGAATGTAGAGAAATGGGAACCTTTCTACACTATCAGTGGGAATGTTTATATATATTTATAAATGGCTAACAAGCATACAAAACATATTTAACATCACTAATCATTAAAGAAATATAAATCAAAAGCAGAATGAGCTATCACTTCATACCCATTTTGAGGGCTACTATCAATAAAACTTCCCAAACAGCAAGTGTTTACAAGAATGTAGAGAAATGGGAACCTTTCTACACTATCAGTGGGAATGTTCCTAAGGAAAACAATATTGATGGAAAACTTGCTCAAAAAAAAATACAATTACCATATGATCCAGCAATTCTACTTCTGGGTGTATACTCAAAAAAGGGAGATACTTATTCACCTGTATTTATGGTAGCATTATTCATGACAGCTGAAAATTACCAGAAAACCAAGTGTGCGCCGACAGATAAATAACTAAATAAATGTAGTACATAAATATGATGGAATATTATTCAGTCTTAGAATAGAAAAGAATCTTGACAAATGTTCCAATGTGGAAGAAACTTGTGAACATTATGTTAGGTGAAAACAGCCAGAAACCAAAAGATAAATATTCTCATATTCCATTATTAGGACGTGTCTAGAGTAGTCAGATTCAAAGGGACAGAGAATAGAAGGTTGTTTGCCAGGGAATGGGTCGAGGGAGATAGGGAGTTATTTAATAGCTATAGAGTATCAGTTTTACCAGATAAAAAGATTTTGGGAGATTGCTGGCATAATGACACAAATGTGTGTAGCAATACTGAACTTTGCAATTAAACGTGATGGAGAGGGTAAATTGTGTTATGTGTATTTACTACAATTTTGAAATTTTAAAGAAACATAAAAAATTGTCAATATGCAAAATTTTGTATTATGTGTATTTTGCCAAGAAAACAAAGACTTACCATGTCTTTCTGCCCTCTTATTGGCTGAAATTATTATAATTTCATAAATGTTGGGGGGTATTTCTTATATCCAGCCTTTGCTCTTGTTCTCTTTGTGTCCAGCCCTCATCCCCTCAGGTAATCTCCTGGCTTTCTTCAAAATTTTCACATCATGTTACTTTCTCAAAACACAAACAACTTTTCCTAACTACCTATATCAAAATTATGCTCCTAGGGCTGGACATTTAGCTCAGTGGTTCTGCTGCCTGCCTCGCAAGTGCAAGGTCCCAAGTTCGATCCCCAGTACCAAAAAAAAAATTATGCTCCCATATTTTGATATCTTTTCTCACCACTTATTTTTCCTTCAAATAAATTTAAATACAAATTTTAAGTGATTATTTTTATAGCTCATCTTCCTTGGTGGGACCTAAATTTCTTGTGGGCAGGAATAATAATCTAATCATTACATGGCTCTAACTCCAACAGCTGGACATTTTCTTGGTCTTGAGTTAATGTACAGTACAGATATAGCAATGGATCAATTAATTTAGTGAATAAAAATAATTAAGAATTTAGGTTAAACATGGTTAAACATTTTTGTCAAAGTTGATTGGTTTTGATCCTTTGAAGAATAAAAGTGAGATCAGTACAGTTAATTGTTAGTTGTCATCTTTTCCCGTTTCCTTCTCAATACTATCATATACCAAAATCTAGGAAGTGAAAAACTAAATTCCCATGCACTATTTAAGCTAAGTCTGCACTAATTAGATTCCACCAATGAGTCACACTCGGAAGATCAAATGGTTTGGAGACCCTTTCTGCTTTGGCTATTTTCATGGTGAGCAAAAACTTCACAAAGTTTTATCCATGGCCTAACTCAGGATTCTAGCGATGAGCCACTAATACCTGTTTATTAGAGGCAGAAGTGGCAGAGCAGGTATAGCACTAACACAATCTTTATCTTCAGATCTCAGCTAATGTGAGATGAGTGGCAGATTGCTAACTTTGCGCACTCCATCTTTAAATACCTCTTTACTTATACTCAATTCCTTTCTGCTTAAAATGCATACAATTTTCAGCTTACTACAGTGAATCTAGAACGATTCATGCAAAATATCAAAGATTCATACAAAATTAGAAAAGAAGACACTGAGCCTTTATCTTATTTACCGATGGTTTTAAAGTCAAGTTTTACAAACCTTATGGAATAAATACTAAATGAACAATTTATGATTATTTTAAATGGACAAAAATAACTACTTAAAGCATAAAATCCCGAAAAGGGTGTCATGGCAAATTAAGTTTTTTCATAGGCTTTATAATAAAAAAAAACATTAAAAAATATTCACAGTGTATTTTGACTTCAAGGATGTATTACAAATTTCTCATGTTATCATCTCTGAGAATCCATCCTGAATCATTTAAGTACACAAATTATCTGCCCTCTATGTGTTCACGTCATCTCTTCATTCTTATACGATAATTATCATATTCGTCTGCAGTTATAGTTTAACGTTTCTGCCTCTCATCTCTCTACTTTGGAATGTCTGAATATCACGAGACATTTATTTATCAATCAAATCGAATACTTGATAGTGAATTATGATATAACTAGGTAAACTCATAAATGATTGTATAATTATAACCTTAAATGCCCTGATGAATGTATCTATATGTGCTGGGGAGATATCTTAAGCAGAAACACTCTAGGCTTTTTCATTCTGAATGACTAATCCTAAGAAGTTTTGCTTTATCATGTGCCTCTATGGCATAATATATTAAACTGGTGAAGTATTGTTTTTTATTCTCCTTTGCAATTGAGATCATCATTTTGTTTGGATGATGTTCAGCCTCATTAACACAATTTATAATTTTCTTAAAGGTTCAGGCTTAGAATCTTTAGAACCTTTTCTTTTCCTTTGCCCCTATCACTGCTGTGCCCACATGGGAGTACAGTGAGCCCTTTTTACATGATCATTTTACTGTGAAATGTTCCCTTCCTCTTAGCTGATTTTTTTTTCTCGCTGATCTCCAACCCCTATGGCAGGTCATTTTTCAATTTGAGAATTAGTAGGGGATCAACAGAAGCTATTGTGTGTTGCCTCTCGTTTCATCATTTAGAATAAACTGACTCCTATTTTTTGGACAACACCCATATACTTAAGACGCCCACATATTTGGAGTAAATCACTGTAAATAAGCGATCATCAGAAAACAACAGCCTGTAGAACACATTACCAAGGAGCAGCAGGCAGCCAAGTTTTTCATAACTGGGCTACTAGCCACCAATTTAAAGCTTTAATCTGAACACACTTTCACCACACAGAAGTCTGCTTTTTTTACACAACATAAATGGAAGGGGAGAAAACACTGCTGCTCTAAGTTATATTAAATTGATATTTTTAAACAATTCTAGATTTAAGTTGGTAAACATGCTTTGGTAAATGCATATCCGAAGAACTGAAAGATGCTAAAAATAAGAGAATGTATGTAAATATACATGAAAAAGAGTCTTTAAAAAAAATCACTACCACCACCATCGTCCCTCTGTCTCTTAGGTTAACTTGCAATTAATTGGTTTTGGCAGTATAGACTCAGTTCCTCTATAATGGCACTCAGTGTTTCTCTGTCTTTTAGTTACTAATAGCTCGGTGTGCCACAGAGAAAGCAAGCAGCTACATTCTATTTCATTTAAATGTTGGAGAGTCTTTTAAAATTTTGATATTTTCAGTTTCAAGCAGAAAAATAAGCATTTTCCAAGAAAGAAAACCTAATTTGGAGGTGACTTATCGAGAGTGTTTTATTCCACTAATGATATTCTACCACAGAGCTTATAATCATAAAAATACTTGATGATGCCTTTTTATCCAAATATCTCAGAACATTAAAGAAAATAAAAATTCTATCCATTTACATAAAATAAATAAATATGCATAAAACTGTTTGAGTTTCTGTAGAACCCATAGCATCAAACCATTGAAAAGAATATTTCTGATTTCCTGTAACTATGTCTAAACAAATATGCCATTTTCCACTGACAACTCACAAGTGACCTAAAATCCATGTTCTAACTTTAGTCTCCAGCTATGTCCTTTGTGCTACTTAAACAAAGTGCTTTGTACATATTCCTTCTTGCCTTTTTCCCATTCCTCTGCTCCCAGGATTTCGAAACCGTCTCCTGAGACAAATGTTAGGGAGATTTCTAAGAAGTGTGTAAGGCCATCTCATGTTTTTGCTTTGCACAAGGTAAATTTTTAGTACCCAACCAAGTAGATATTTAAGATGCATTTTATGTGAGAGAAGACAGATGTCATTAATAGCAAACTACTGCAAAGGAAGGTCCACACTGTGGGCAGGGAGCCAGGCAGCCTTTGTCCTCTTCCACATATCTGCTTGAAATTTTTTCTTTGTTTATTTTGCTTCCAACATCTCAATCTAGAGAGGAGAGGTAGAAAACTTGCTTTCCTAGAGTTCTATTTGCATGTACCCGCTACAGTCAGGAGATTCACACAACACCAAGTCAGGAGAAAATCATGAAGAACTGCTTTATCTTAGTAATAATTCTGAAATCTCAAAAGCAATTCAGGAAGCTCATCTAGTTTCTTCACTGTGACCAGTTTTTGCCTTATACTTCTCTAGTACCCACCTTGCCAAACAAAATGTAACCCAAAGTAACTCTGGCATCAACTTGGAGCTTGTACAAAATAGCCCAACCTCTGGTCTTTAAATAGGAATGCTCATTTCAAGGAATCTCCATGTGGTCCAAATACACATTAAAGTTGGAGTAACAGTTTTCTCCATGCGTGTTAGCTTCATACTACCTGATTTGTAGCATAATGGTCCTTACTCAAGAAGTTGATATTTGAACATTTTATGTTGTGAGATTTTGGCTTTCTATTCAGGACTTAAATTGTAGCAAAGCCCCGTGGTGCTTAATTCTAGATAGAGACTTTTTCTACATTATCCCTTTAAATTTAATATAATCTCACATTTATGACTGATAAAATCTTTGCCCAATGAAACATAAGAGAGAAAGCTAAGTGGACTTAGGTTCCTGGCCCTGCTTCTAACTTCATTATCTGCTATTTATTCCTTGAGACAATACTATTAAGGAAAAAAATCATTTTTTTTCCAATACCAGGGATCTAACTCAGGACCTTGCACTTGCCAGGCAGGTGTGGCACCACTGAGCTACATCTCTGGCTCTGTTAAGGAAAAAATTCAAAGAACAACACCAATGAGCACAGCCTCACATGCGGGAAAAGAAGACATCAAGTACCCAGTGCTTATGAGAGATAACCAGTTACCTAGATCATTTTTAATGGACTCATATGGTCATCCATAACCAGCAGGGAGAAATGAGTCTGGGGTCTGAAACTACAAGTGTTAACGGCAAAGCCATTCCAAGTGAGCTTCCCAATGTCCTTCTTTAAAACTATTTGCATCAAAATCTCATTTCTACCAGATAGTATTAAGGATTATATTGTATTTGAAGTCATTTTTCCTGAGAAATGTGTTAGAAGCACACAAACAAGAATATGTACACATATATACTTAAATTTCATAAATTTAAAACATCTCTATAAAGGACATGATGTGTGTCACCACCTACCTCGCAAGTGAAAGGGCCCGAGTTCAATCCCTGGTAACAAAAAATAAAATAAAATAATGAAAGATGTGATATGCGCTTTTGCACTAAAGGGACAATTAATAAGTACTTCCTAAACTGAACACAGAACTTAAAAGATGTTAGGACACCCTTGTTAAAAGGTTTAAAATAAAGGATAACTGATTGCACAAGAAAGATCACAAGTACTTAGTTCAGTTACAAAGTATCAGTATGATTTCTCAACATTTATAGTGAGTCTTTAGTTTGGGATCCAAAATGTATGGTGGATTGGGAATTCAGGAATTTCAGTTTATGTTCCCAACTTTTTGGCTTACTGTCTGTCTGACTTGATCAGGTCAGTTGTTTTCTTGTCTATGTTTGAAAAAGGTAGACCAGCTTATGAAATCTTTCAGATCCCAGCCTGCTTTAAAATTCTGTGTTTCTAATGGTTCAAAACTCTTAAATATTGCTCTATATATTAGCTGTATTATTCATAGGGAGTGATCATTTTGCTCAACTCTTTTCAGTCACTTTGTTCATTTTTAATTTTAAAGACTTATATAGCAACTGCTGCTAAGCATTGCTGAAGAGACATTTAGATGATTTCGATCTTTATCTAATGAAAAATTTCATCAGTTTTAGTGTCACATTTCCCAAGAAGTGTTCTTAACTTGTTAATATGTTACATGTTTTTTTTTAAATGATTCCATTGTTAAGCTTGGAAATACTAGGTTAAGCAAGTGGAAAGTGCTATCTTTATGCAATGCTAATTAGGATGTTAGCATGCTGAGGAGGAACTGCAGACTGATGGGAAACAAAGTATAACACAATTATTAAATTGTCCAATTTTATTTGTCCACAGAATACTTTTAGGGTGAGGTATTCTAAGAGACTAGTGTTCTAGAGAAAGTGCTGAGCTCAAACTAAGAATTGGACACATATATGTTGTTTTTCAAATGAGGCTCCTAACAGAAGAGGGAGGAAAAAAATACTATCATAATTTAAATCCACTTAGGTCTACAATAATAATTTAATCCAGTTAGGTCTGGAGAAGATTCCTTCCAGATATCAGAAAACATGACCTTTACCAACATGAAGAAAAGGAAAACCACAGGGAATCTCTTGCTTACATAAAGAGACATACTGTGAAGGATTTATTCCTGGTGGCTAAACCAACACAGTTCCAATATGTAAGAAAAAGAATAGCCTGTAGTTTTAGGACCTTAACAGTGGAGATATTTTTAGACATAATCCAATACTTGAATTAAATACAAAGCATAGCTGACTATATAGAAGTGTTGAAAGCTCAGCATTTATACTCAAGTAAGCAAATTACAGCATTCTGCACCAGCATCAAATTCCAAACACTTTCCATCTACATATCCTGCAATTCAACTTAAATTGTAGAAAAATGAATGTTACATCTTCCTAAATAAAATTGGACATGTAAGAAGGCAAGAATGCCAAAGAGATTATTGGAAATCTAGGATGACAAACAGGCAAAATTATACTAGAATTTTTGTTTCTAGAGAAAACATATTTTAGGTAAACAAATACGACATACTAAAGATTTATGCACTTTTTTAAAAAATGAAGGGGTTGTTTACAAGAAAATCTCAGATGGATTCCTGTGTTTTCATTTTTGCAGGGTAAAAAACAAACAAATAAATAAAAATGTTGCCTTAAAGCCCTAAAGACAGCCATATGCTTTTGCATATATTTTCACAACTCAGCAGCTGCTCACTAAGCCTCTTCCATTTCAAGTTTTCCTGTTGACCACTCTCTTCTGCAAGGCTTCTGTGACTGCCGGATGGAAATATTTATGAAAACACTGGGGCAGCCAGGATCGTCCAAGTGTTTTCAAAATGTTTGCTTGGCGAAGAGTTGCTGGCAGGCAAAATGTCATCCTACAAGGGTTTCAGTAAGTGTTTATGACTCTTCAGTGTATTCTCTTTGTAAATGTGGAAAGAGACCACACTCTGATCTCTAGAAGTTTTAAAAGAGGGAAGAACAAATCACTTTGCCTCGGAGAAGTCTTACACCTGCCAGTCCTATCTCTTTTAGATCATTTTAATGGATTGCAAGGCAGGCCTCTTTTTAAAACCATTCCTACAGTTAAAGGCACAATCCAAGAAAGTTAGCCATTCCCCATTATCTCTTTTAAACAAACCAGAGAAGGTTTATCAAAAGACTTATTTAAGAAGTGCTGGCAGTGACAAAAAGGTGATTTGGGAGGTGAGATTTTTCAGACAAGAGAGAAATCCATATGTGAACTTCAGAACAGGATGCATTCCAACAACTGTAATAATATGGTGATCATTTTTAGAATATTAATTACCAGATGGATGAGGCAGAGGATCAGACTGGGGTTGTAGGCAAAACCCACATCATTAAGAGCTTTCAAAATTATATGCAAATAAATGAAGTCTAAGTAAGTCTTTCTGGTGTGATCCAAATTTTATTTTAAGCAGGCCATTTGGTGAAGACTTGAAGCTGTAGTGGAAACGAGTGATGAACTAAACATGAACTAGATAGTGGGGAGTTAAAAGTTCAGGCAAAAAATGATAATGATATATAAATATAATCACTTAATATGCAGCCTTTTGAGATTAGCTTCTTAGTAAAATGTTTTCAGAATTAATTTATGTTATTGTTCATATCAGTACAGTGGACACTCAGGTTACGACCAGCCTTATATATGAACAACTTGCGTTAGTTAGGTTAGTGAAAGATTCATCTTCCTCTTGTTATCTATAGTGTATACCCAGGCAAACATCCAGACCTCAGCTGTACTGACTTACAACCAATTTGAGTCAGAACCACCCCTTGGGAAATGTTTGAGATTTTAAGTCAAGTGTCCAATGTAGTTCCTCCATTGTTAGTGCTGAGTAGTGTGTTTCATTGTGTGGATGTACCACAATTTATGTATATACTTACCAATTGGAATAGTTTGGGTTACCCCCAGTTTGGGGAGATTATGAATAGAAATGTTTAAGTGTTCATGCACACATATGGAGCAGTTTTGTACCCGACATATGAAGGCGGTTACAGAAATCTCTTCACATGTTAAAATTAGTACAACTGTCGATCACAAAAATGTTTATTTTGCTGTGTGTTAATTTTGAAGTAGAATTTTTAAAAGTCACAGTGAGACTAGAGAAGAAAGATCTGAGATAATCCAAAGATTTATTTCAATAAATTATTTAAGCTTGATGATCTGCCATGGAAATTTTAAAGGAGTAGATTTCAGCAATCACAGGAACAACAATGAGCTGTGTTCGTTGATTTGCCATGCCTCTTTTTTTTTTTCCAATTTGTTGTGTTTGTAAGAAAAATAGCAATAATGTAAAATAAATAAATAAACACTATGCCATATGGCTCTTGGGAAGTTGGTTGCTCCTAATGGTGCTGTTGTTATCATCAAGACATTCTGGGAAGAACACCTTCACAGTTGATTAAAACACAGCTGCCACACCAGCCCATCTGAACTCTGGGAATTACATGATATGAGCCATATAATTTCTTTTTCTCTAATAGGCATCCACATATGTGCCTATATCATCATTTCTTTTTTAAAAAAGTAACACCTGTATAAAGAAATAAAAAAGAAAAGATCTTGGGTAGCACAAGTAGCATGCAGCATATGGTCATTAGCTAGGGTGCATTAGAAACAGTTGCAAAAAGTCTTAAACTAACATCTCATTAGTAATTTCACACCGATGAAACTTTTTCAACCTGGAATAATATAACGAAAATGCAATTTGGTAAAAATTGTTTCATACTTTGCCTTTAAAATGTCAATATAAATGGGAGTAGGAGGTATATTTATTAGACCAATAGTTATTAATGCTCTCAAGGGAATCAATTGATCAGATATTTTAAGAACTAATAACCAGCCTAGAATAGTTTATCAGAAGTACATCAACACATGGGTATTATGTAGAAAAGGGAAATGGTAAGATGTCAGAGGTTATGGTCAAATGCAAAGGCTAGAAAATCCGGAGAAAATCAAGATACATGCTTCCCAAGAGAGACTGTGAGGTATGTTGATTATAAAAATATTTCATATTAATTATCTTTCCATCCACACCCTTTCCATTGTGACTTGCAGTTGCTCTCATAAGGAAATAAAATCTATTTCATCAACCAGTAAAACCTGGGGAGGCTCTGTGACTTGCTTTGGACAAAAAGAGCACAGTGTGCCTGGTACTGTGTTAATTCCAAGTTTAAATTTCCAGAGATTAAACCTTTTTTTCTTGTTCTCACATTGCTTTGCCTGCCCTCTGAGCAAGACTGGGTTAAGTTCTCTGGGGAGAGTGTGAAAATATGGGCTCAAAATGATATCTGCCCTCAGCTAAGTCTCCCTACACTATCCAGCATAGAGGGCCGACAAAGCAGTAAGCAAGTCCAGCTGATACCCAGCAAGGCTGGACCAGATTAGTGGAACCCTGCAGTAGCCCCCAAAACTTATGGGCTAAGTGAGTGCTTCACAACAGTTGATTGGATATTTCAAAATAGCTCGTAGAGAAGATTTTCTATGTGCCCAACATTGAAATAATATATATTATTTCAAATAGTTATATGTGTGAGGTGATAGGCCAATTATCATGATCTGATTGTATATGGTGTTGAACTATCACATAGAGCTCCTTAATATGTCCACTTATTATGTGTCCATTAAAATGTACTTTTAAACTAGTATGTGAATGCTTACATTTATGTCATAGTGTCTTAGAGTGATTGGTTAGAACACTAACAGATAGAGACATCACATAATTTTACCTGTACTTGTATTAACTTATTTTTACCACTCTAACAAATTACCACATAATGATTTCAGTAAATATCACGGCTTACATGCAAATTTATTCTCTTTGAGTTCTGTAGGTCAAAAGTCTGCAATTAGTTTCACTGGGCTAAGGTCAACCAGCAGGGCTAGTTCCCTCTGAAGGCTTTAGGGGTCAATTCATTTCCTTGTCATTTCCGGCCATTAAAGACTGCCCACATTCCTCACCTCTTGGGCCCTTCCTCCATGTTTAAAGCACATCAATTCAATTTTTACTTTTGACTTCATATCACCTTTTTCTGTTTTCATTTTCTGCTATGTCCCTCATATAGGAACTCATGTGAGTATATCAAGACTACCTGGATAACACAGGATACTCTTCCCATTCAATATCTTTTGCATCATCACATCTGCACGTCTCTTTTGCCATAAAGGTAAACTTCAGATTCTGTGCTTTGGAGTGTGATCATACTTTAACACTACCACTCAGCCTCCATATTACTTTTTTTTTCAAAGCCATTGTAGTCACATTGTTTCCCCTTTTAAATTATCAGTGCAAAGTTTATAGGAAGAAAAGTAGGTTCCAAGCACAGTTTTAACAGGGTGGGAGAAATCAGGATTCTAGCATCAGGTTTAGTTGGTAAAACAGACAGCTGGATTACAACAATAATAAAACATTAACCAACAGTTTACTGTGTCCTGGAAATTCTAGTTGGCATTCTACATTTCACTGTCATAATTATTAAAGTTTCCAATATAGTTTCTTATTACCTGAGACAGTAGCAGAGACGTTTGTATAACTCGTCTGTCTGGTATGGAATGTGATGCCAGATGTTTTTTGTCCAGCACAACACGTTATGCATTTTGCTTCATTAAAATCTTCCTTACTCTCTGAAATTGGTCTCCCCACCTGTAAATCTAAGAGTTTATAGACAAGACTTGTACTAGAGAAATTTGTCAAGGCAAGGATGGCAAACATTCTCTATCTTTTTGGTGTTCACATATGGCTAACTATAACTAGATGTCAAAAGCTTAAGTGAATTTTTAATTCTTCTGAATGTTAGCCTGATAATCATTAGTAACCTTAAGCTCTGTTTTGATAATTTTGAGGGAAATTCAATAATTTAGACCCAGAGGAAACCTTGTTTTAATTATCTTATGAAGCTTATTTGTTAATATTATTATTATAAAATTATAGTCAGCTTAATTTATCTTTACTTTTTTTTTCCGGAAACAAATGCCTAAGTTTGGGTTACGTTACATCTTCCCTGAACTTTTACTTTGAAAAGTAAGTTTCAAAAGGCTTTTTGTTAATGAAGAAACTACTTCTCTGGAAAACATTTCACTTATAACTGAAATTTGAAAGCTTTTCTGACTGGATATGTGTCAGTGGCAAGAAACATAAAGTGTAAATGCATGGTAAAATGAAAACAATTTAAATATGTGCATACTAAATTACTCCTTATTTGAAATATTTGTAAGTAAAATACTCATGTACAATTGTTACCAAATATCTGACTTCAGTATATTCTTGTCTTAAAGCTATTTTGGAACTTTGCAGCATCAGTAGGAAGAAAGGGTGTGCCATCTCCAACATTGCAAACTAACTACAGCCTACTGATTTATTTTGTGGTTACTCAGTTTCATCATGTTCCTTGGTATATTAGCTTCCCAGAGCTCTATAATAAAGTACCACAAACTGGATAACTTATACACTAGAAACATATTTTCTCACAGTTCTGGAGGCTAAAAGGCTGAGAGGATGTCAGTAGACTGGGTTTCCAATGAGAGTTGTGAAGGAGAACCTGTTTTCCTGTATACATGCATATTTATTAAATTTTAGTTGTATCAGATTAATGGCCCACTCTTCTCAAATATGACCTCATCTTACCAAGTTACATATGTCACTACCCTATTTCTAAGTAAGGTCACATTATGGGATACATCGTTTTCAAAACATGAGATTTTGAAGGAAAAAAATCAAACTATAACATTTGGTATTATACAAATTTGAAAACCAGCATTTGAGTATGCCCTTAAAAAAATAAGAGCATACATCCTCTGAAGATTCAGATGCTACAAGTTTGGTCCCCATTGTGACAGTGTTGAGGTAATAGGACCTTTAAAATTGAAGTGTAGTTCAAGGTATCTAGGTAATGAAGGCATCATGCTCAAAAGCATGGATGCTGTTTGTGTGGAACTGAGTTATCAATAGAACAGTTTACTACAAGAGTAAGCAAACCAAAACACTTGACCCCTTTTGCATGATTGCATAATGCTATTTCACTTTCCACTTCTCTGCCACATTGTGATAAGACAAGGAGGCCCTCAACAGAAGCTTAACACATAAGGCCTTCTGATTCCAGGCTTTCCATTTCCAAAACAGCAAACTATATAAAATGTTCTACTTTGTAAATTATCCAGCCTCAGGTATTTTGTTGTAGCATCACAAAGAACTAAATGTTAAACCAGAAGCATTTAATCTGCTGGAAAACAAAATAGGTAGAACTCTTGAAGTCAGAGGTATAGTCAAAAATATTCTGAACAGAAACTCAGGTGTACAGGAAATAGTTCCAAAAACCAACAAATAGGATCATATTAAATTTAAAAGCTTCTGCACAGCAAAAGGAACAATAGACAGAATGAAAAGACAAACTATAGAATGGGAGAAAAGTTGTTGACAGGAATTCATCAGACAGAGGACTCATATATAGAATATAAAACAAATCCATCAAAATTAAAGACCCGATAAAAAATGAGATAAAAATGCATAGGGACTTCACAGCAAATAAAGAACCAATGGCCAATAAATTGACATTACTGGCGATTAGAGAAATGCCAATTAAAACAATACTGAGATTTGATCTTACTTCAGAAAGAATAGCAATTATCAAGAAATCAATAAATGATGAATGCTGGAGATACTGCAGAAAAAAGGAAATGTTCTGTGTTGTCTGTGGAATGCAAACCAGTACAACAACCACTATGGAAATCAATATGAAGATTCCTCAAAAAATTAAAGCTATAAAATTAATTTGACCCAGCTATTCTCCTTCTGGGCATTTTCCAAAAAGGGTTAAAGACATCATATTACAGACATGCATACATACTCATGTTTGTAGCAGCACAACTCAAAACAGCTAAGTATTGGAAGCAGCTCATATGTTCATCAACAGATGAATGAAGTAAAAATGTGGTATTTACACATCACGGAGTACTACTGTGTCATAAAGAAGGATAGACTAGAGTCATTTGTAGGAAAATGGATGCACTTCGAGACCATAATGTTAAGTGAAATACCAAATTGTTTCTCTCATATAAGAAATCCAGAATGAAAATAAAGAGCAAAGTAAAACATAGATAATAGGAAGTAGGCAGATAAATTATTCTCAGAGGGGAGGGGGATCAAGTGACATCGGGGAGAGAGGAGGAAGGGAAAGGATAGGGCATAAAAAGAATTGGGATGTGTTACGTACATGCACCAACTTCACACAAGGAATGAAAACATTACTGCAAACGTACAGAAAAACTAGAGTATCAAGGATGGATGGGGGAAGGTACAGAAGGAAACTTTAGAAAAAAGAATTGAGATGTGTTACATATATGTACCAACTTCCTACAAAGAATGTAAGCATTATGTACTACACACATATACTAATAAACTGAAATAATTTAAAAAACTCTAGCTTAATGGTGGAGGGATAAAGGTCATTTAAGAAAAATGTGCTACTGTTGAAAAGACAATGGACTTTTCAAAGAAAAAAAGGTTTTAGTTTTGGAAAGAAGAAATCAAAGGAAATTTGAAGCTAGACTTCTAAACCTTTTTATTGCCTAATGGGAATACACCTTTATAAGTTTGGTAATCTTCAGTTTCATGCAGACTAGACAGTATATCCATCTAAATAAAGATGAGAACTAGTAACAAGAAAAAGCATGGTGGTCAAGATAAAGTAACATTAGGATGATTGGCTCATCTATTTATATTTTTATATATTAATGTATAAATCATATTGTGATTTAAAAATTTTTTTTTCATCTTTAATTGAGTTTATTGGTACATTTTAGGGATACAGTACAGTTACATTCATTGTTGGGATCTTGTACCTCTACATGACACGTCTTGATTCTCATTTTCTCCCCTTACCCCTGCCCTCCCTTCACCTTGTCATATTGTAATTTTAAACAAATATACATTAAAATGTTAAGGAATTGTTATAATATATATTGGTAGCTCTCAAAGTGGGAGAATTGCACTTGGGTTGTCTTTTCTTTTCTTGATAAACTTAGCCTGATAGAGCTTTTGGAGAACAGTCATTTGATAGATTGGAAACCTAAGTTGTTGTGCCTAGCCAAGTAGCAGGAAAGTAAGGCTACTCTTTTGAAAGTCTAAGTGGGATAGATTTAATCCCCCTATGGAAAGATAAACTAAAATTGTACAAAAGACTAAACTTTAAAATGACTTGGGGATTTTGACTATAACAGTAGCAATAAAAATAACAAAAACTAAAGTATAGCTAATCTCATAAGAAATAAGTAGAAGTTCTCTAACCTAGTTGTCCAAATAAATAAATCAAAATAGTGCCAAGTGTTTCAGATGTTATTACTGCTGCTGCTCTGAGAAATGAGTATTAAATGTAAATTCATGGTCTTTAGTTATTATATCACATAGTGAAGGGAGACAAAGCATAAGACCTGAATGAAAAGGAAGTTGAGGATGAGGCCACAGGAAATACCAGAACATCCAAAAACCTGCATCCCAATGGAAGTCAGTATAGGAAAAGATCTTTAAATATCAAGGATAACTAAAAAGAAAACTGTGCCAATCAACTGGATGTTGAAAGACAGAGAGAGAGAGAGAGAGAGAGAGAGAGAGAGAGAGGAAAAGAAAAGAAAAGAAAAGAAAAGAAGAGAAGAGAAATGAAAAAAGAAACAAAATGAAAAGAAAAGAAACAAAGTAAAAGAAGTTAAAGCATGTATCTGGTCCAACACAGATTTGCAATAATAAAATCAAATTTAAAACATTCTAATATCAGAAATATGACCAACTAAGAGCATCATTTGTGTTTATCAGCTAGTTACTATCAGCTAAAGTGACAGTGATTAGAAGCTAGGTGTGAAAAGTTATTGCTTAGGATGACAGGTAAATAAAAGAAATACAAAATATAAAAGCGAGTTAAAAATAGTTGATAAGATGTAAGTTCAATATAATTTTAGTATATATTCATAAAAGATGAAAAGTAGAAAAAACACTAGTAATATTAGAAGTATTGATTAAACATACTGATATTTTGGAAAATCATTAGTCATAAGTAGAATAAAAAATTATATAAGTAACATGAATATTAAAACCACTGAAAAAATGTCTACATATAAATATTTGAAGATGAATCTAAAAACATTTAGGACATTTTAATAATAAATTTTATTAGTGAGAAATATATCAACTAAAGCAATCATGTGGCGTAAATAAAAATAATAAAGAAACATATTTTAAAAGAAAAACAATGGAAAAATCAAAATAAAAATTGACTAGCTGAAGAGACTAATAAAAAGTAAAAAAGGTCTAGAAATACAAATGCCTTTTTATGGCAGAGTAGTACTCCTCTGTATATAAAAGCCACGTTTTCTTTATCCATTCATCTGTTGATGGGCATATGGGCTGTTTCCAAGATTTAGCTATTACAGATTGTGCTGCTATAAACATGGATGTGCATATATCACTGTGTGCATTTAACTCTTTCAGGAAGATACCAAGAAGGGGTGTAGCTCAGACATTTTTAGGTAAAATGATGCATCTTGAGACTGTACTTTAAAGTGAAATAAATTGGACACATGTGTTTAAATACTGCATGGTTTCTCTGGTGTGAGAAAGCAAAAGTGCAAAGAAGGACAAAAATGGATGATACATATTATATTGGGAAGCAGGAAGAGAATTTTCAAATAGGAAGAGAACAAATGAAGGTGAGAATGCGAGGGAAAAAGTGGAAACAAAGCTTTTATAAATAAGGAGAGGAAGAAGCATTGAAGGGGATGGAAAGAAATGGGAGAAAAAAAGAAAAATATACCATTTAACTATTTACATCAATAAAGTTAAAAAATGAAAATTTTCCTGGAAAAATGCACTAAAATAAAATCAATGAGTGATTTAAAAATCTGAACAGGTCTGTATCTCTGAAAGATACACACTAACTAGTTAGACTAGTATAAGTATGGTAGACAGTGGGAAAATAACCACTCCCCTACATTTCACATAACAGTCAATAATCGTTTGGGTCTAGGTAATTTTCATTTTAGATGAAAATTTCTAGAGAATGGAAAAGAGAAAAATTGCAGAAATTATTTTATAAAGTGAATATAACCTACACTGAAAATATGTCAAGGTGATAGATATAAAAGAGAAAAATTATGAATAAAACTTGCTTATGAAAATAGAACTGATAGAACAATTAAAATATTAGCAAATCAAATTCAGCTATTGTATTTTCAGTACCAAGGTTTTGGTCAAATATTTTATGTCACAAAACCAAGGATGATTTAACTTTGGAAAATTTAATTTTTACTTACAATTTTCCCTTAAAAATATTAGGTTTAATTATTGCACATAAATATAAACGTATTTGAGATAGGAGATTAGAGCATGGCAAAAGATGGCTGGTAAAGTGGGAATGCCATATTAATTTCAAGATCCCAAGCACATGTGCAGAAGTGTTCCCAAAGCCCTACACATGGACTTCTCCTGAAAACTCAAGCAGAATTTCAATAGGATGGCCTGAAACCAGTGGCATCCCCAGAGTGGGATCCAAGCAACAACTTAGGACATGTAAGTAGCAGCTCTTGTGGGCTTCCTTGAGATGTAGACAGCAGAAATGGACACATAGATACTATGCAAATTTTACTATCATAACTTTCTAGGATAGCCCATTTCTCTTCTGTACTCCCAAATTTTTTTTAAAAGTTTTGTTTTCATTTAAAATTCACCTCATATTACTGTACTCTATAAATTGTGTTGATTTAATTCTCCTTTCAACCACTTCTAGCATCTGCCTGGCTTCCTCATAGCGTATGTATAAAATACATTGTGAAACATGTGCTCGCTTTTGTATCTGCATGGGAGTCATGATTTCACCTTCTTTGATTATTATATTGTAACACAAAATTTTCTGTAAGTTTGTAATATTTCACTCTTTTAAAAAAGTAAAATAAAAAAGAAAAGACCTAAGATCTGCAAGCCTAAGAGGGATGGACCAGTGCTATGCTAACAGAATGCCCCTGTATCATAGCAGGGAGGACTACACCAAAGAATCGGAGACATTGAGTGTGTTTTCCAAAGTGGGAATCATGGAGAAACTTTAAATCCATTATGTTTAACATTCATTTAATGTTTAGCTTCTCTTATATTTCTGTTTAAATTACTCTGTCTCAATGCCTCCAAATTTTTTAGCAAAATAATTTCTCAAAAGTGCTTGGTAGTAGTTTTTTTAGGATAAACAAAGGAGTTAAACATGCCAGTGAACACTGCAAATACTCCACAAACTCTGCTAAAGGCTTATTGGTCATTTTTACATGGCTAATTTCAAATTTTTACCTATATGTGATAACAACCACTACAATTTTGTTCATGAGGATAATTAAAGAAAAGTAAGATGTTTTAATTCAAAGATGAATAATGATGTAACACCTCTTATAGTGAATTATATCACATTTACAGTATAGAATTTGTTGGACCATTATCTATTCATATTGATTTTTCTGATAAATATCATGACTTGTGCCAATGATGATATTATTTTCTACCAGGTCTTCCTGCTCTTGCCTATGGAATAGAATAAGTGCTACTCTATTGTATCTTAATATTTATGAAAGATAGAGTTCACAAAGCAATTACGATTATTTTATTCAGACTGTTGCAACAGGGAGCATGCCTGTTAATGAGAAACTTATAAAAGAAAAGAAAGGCCACCTGATAGTTTATAAGTACAGGTAAACAAAGTATTCATCAAAGAATGGGTGTAGTCAAAAAGGAAGTATGGTGATGAGTTTTATTTGGGTCTTGAGGAAAGATGAGGATTTTTCAACCATCACTGCTCTCCAGAAATATAGGACTCAGATAAACTTCAACATTGTCAGTCCCACTTTTGTTCATAATGAATGGTACCTTTCTAACTCAGAAATGGTCAAAAGTCTTATGGGTGGTATGAAGCCGGATATAAGGAAGCCTCTCAGGGATTTTTGCTGGTAGCATTCCCACAAAACTAGTTGAAACAACTTTTGAGAGTTAGTTCCAAAGGTCATTCATTCTAAAATTCAGGAGTACAAGAAGAAATGTACCTAAATTTTTAAAAGAGAAAGGTATAAATCATTGCATTAAGGAACCAGAAATCAAACCCTGAAAGTTAATAGTCTAGTGAATTTCAAGAGATAGGTGAAAAAAATCTTTGGTTAGTTAGAACCACTCCCTGAATTTCTTGAAGCTCTCAATATGTTGATCCTTTTATTAATGTTGGACAATGGCTGTGGTTACCTCTAAATTGACATTATACATGACTCAAGTATTTTACCAAATTTCTTGAGTGGTCTAGACATTGGTGTGTCCAAGGAAAATTTCAGCTCATGCATATGTTCTACTGTGTTGTGAAGTCAGACGTTCAACAATTTTAATCAAGTCACTTGACATCAACTGGAAGGATTTTTTTTTCAGATCTTAAGGAAAGGGGCCAGCTGTAAAGCTCTAGTCCCATTTAGTATCTGGGAAGACAAATTTGAGTTCTCAACGGTTCTAAATCAGGAAGAAGTAAGAAAATTTAAGAGTGTTATTCAGAGATCAGATATGTTTGGAGTGAAATGGAGGTGGACAAGGAAATTGTCTTAGCGACTTTTCTAGTAGATGAGACAACATACCCAAGACCCAAAGGTAAAGGAAGAAAGGTTTACTTGGCTCACAGTTTGTACAAGTTTCAGTTTATAATTGGCTGACTCCAAGGCGGGGTGGCCTGGCAGAAAGGGATTGCAGAGAAGAAACAGCTCATGGTGGGCAAAATGTAGCAAAGCAAGCAAGAGGGACAACCAAACCACAGTTCTTTCTATCCCTTATATCTTCTTTAGGATACTTAGGATGGGTAGCACTCACACCCTTAATCCTAGTGTCCTTGAGCCTAGCACTGCACCATGAGTCAATCCCAGTGTCACACACTGTAGATCCAGCCACCTCTGAAAAGTCCCACCTGTGACTGCATGAGGCTTTGAGGGGACATCTAAACACAAGCCATAACATTCCGCCTGTGGGCTCCCCAAAATTCATGTGTATCCCTTTATGCAAAAGGCATTTAGTCTCCCTCCTAGAGTTGCCAAAATCCTAACAGTTTCAATATTGCTGAAAATTCCAAGTCCAAAGGCTCCACAGAGATTTAAGGCAAACTTAGCTGCAAGCCGCCGTACAAATGAAAAGAAAGTTAAACACTTACAAAATTCAATGGCACAAGTTAGACATTTCCACTACACAAGGTACAAACAGGGAGACAGCAAGGAATGGAAACAAAACAAGACCAAAATCCATCAGGGCAAATATTAAATCCCACAGTTCCACTTCCATCATCTCCTGCGATCTACGGTAAATTGTAAACTCCAAAGGGATCAGGTGTCTCCACCCCCACAGCACTGCCAGTAGGTGTAGCTTCCATGGATGCTCACTGGGACATGCTCTGCTCCTTCCTTGTAGTTTTCCTCAGACAACCCATGTTCTTAGCTTCTGCAAATATCTGGAGTCTCCACTGCATCTTTGGCTTCATGTTTACAGCTTCACACACTGCTCTCTCAGCAGCTGACTGCCTGGCCTCCCAGGCCTTCTCAATCTGGGTTGAAGACTTCCTGATCCCACAACTCTTGCCTTCCTCATGCACCCAAAACCCGCACCATGTGGATGACGCCATGGTCTGCTACCAGCTGGAGCAGTAGCCAGGCTTCCTTTTCTCTTGGTAGCAGGGATCAAGTGCCTACGAACCAAATTCCAAGGAACCACTTCCTAGCTTGCCACCATTCTGGAACATGGCGCTTTGGGGCTCTCTTTTCAAAGCTCTTTGACTTTTGAAATTTTGAGGCTGCAAAGGGTGGAGTCATGCTGTTTTTTTGTGATGACCTCAGTCCTTCTTTTCTCTTGTCTTCTTCTGAAATAACTGACTTTTTCTTGCTAGTCTTTTCGGCAATTAATTTCTCCTCTTTTCTATCTTTGCACATTGCAACTTTACAGGAGTTTCCTTTCTGGCCAAACTCAAAACTTTTAAAATCATTATGCTGGGTTCTTTGCTCTTGATTCTTAACATAAATCTGGCTAAAAGTCTCCAACAGTAGCAATGCTACCACTTCAACGTTAGACTGCCTTGAATTTTCTCCTGCCAGATCAGTCTACTGTTCTTAATCTTAGTCTCAGACAAAGTCTCTGGACCAGAAAAAAATGCAGACAAACTTTTGACCCAGCTATAACACACATCTTCTGGAGTCCAACAGCCAAGACTGTCCTTCCTAGCAGAAACCTCCTGAGCCTGACCTTTACTGGCAGAATTTCTATCAGCATTTTAGTTTTCTGAGCTCTGACGAGAATCTCCCATCAAGTACAGCCTCCGGTATTCAATCTCTACTTTTCCAGCCAGCATCTCCAAACCTTTCCTAACTCTTCCTCTTCCCACTAGCTAGCTCCAAAAGTTCCTAAAACACGTGGTCAGATACAGTCACAGCCATATCCCACTTCTCTGGTACCGTATTCTGTCTTAGTCACTTTTTTCACTGCTGAGAAAAAATACCTGACAGTCAAAATTAGAGGAGGCAAGGTTTATTTGGCTCAGCGTTTGTGGAGGTTTCAGTCCATTATTGAATGGCTCCAAGGCAAGGTTGCATGGCAGACAGGCACTGCAGAGAAGAAACAGTTTATGCCAAGCAGAAGGGAGTACAGCAACCAAGAGGAACCAAGAGAGACAACCACAGCTCTTTGTACCCCTTACATCTTATCCAGACTACGTAGGGTCGATAGCACTCACACCCTTAACCCTAGCACCATTAAACCTAGCATTACCCAGTGAATCAATCCCAGTGTCACACACTGTACATCAGCCACCTCAGAAAAAGTTTGACCTATGACTTCCTTAGGCTTTGGAAGTTCATCAAAACACAAGCCATAACAGAAATGCTGTTTAGGAGAGTTGTAACTAGATGTTGAAGGAAATGTGAAGAATCAAACATTGTTAATGTTGAGCATTTTGGATGAGATAACAAAATCCAGTACAATTTTCAGATAGATTAAAAAAATGGATTTTTCTACCCTGAGCAAATAAATCATTAAACTCTCTTTTCAAAACGTTTGAATATAAGTCACCTACCATCTACAAAGAGGTGTTAAAAAGCTCAAAGACAATGAATAAGACCCATAACATGATTACATAAAAGGCTACTGTACAGACAATTCAGTTTCCCATTTAATCAGATTTAACTGTAAATCTGGATAAACTCTGCTTTTCTCTAGTTCTTTAAAATATCCTAAGTTTCTGGACCTTTCAGAAATTAAATCTACTTGCTCATGTCTTAAAGCCAGTGGGAAGCCAGGTATGAAGCCAGTTTTCTCACTGGATCTGAGAAATATTAGATTTATAAAAGTTACACTTAGGGCTGGGGATTTAGCTCAGTGGTGCCACTGCCGGCCTCACAAGTGTAAGGACCCAAGTTTGATCCCCAGTACCAAAAAAAAAAAAAGAAAAGAAAAGAAAAAAAAATTACAGTTTGTTCATAAAAAGTGTCTGGTAATGTTTGTTCTACGAGTTTCATTGTGAAATGTGACATTCCAGGTAATGCCTCAATTGCATAACCAGTGTTTCCAATTTTGTCTTTTTGTTTCCAATTTTGTTGTCTAATATTGGGCAAAATAATACTAGAACTCTGACAAATAGAAACACATTATGGAAATGTGATCACTGGTAATTCTCTAGAAACGGCACAGGGGATACATTGTTTAAACATTCATATTAATGACATTTTACACATACTTGTGTGTTTATTTTTAATTATAGTTTACTTGTTGATATTTTCAAACTTTCTATGTCGTACAATAAAGTCAATTGTAATATAGTTTTATTTTTTCTATGAAAGTTTTATATATTACATATGTTTTTCGTGCCTGTAAGTCTTTTCTTCAGTAGGTGTTTGAAAAATATAATTGCTACTTCTATTTTGGGGAGTTGATGCATATATATTATACTTTTCATTCCCTACCCCTCCCAACCCTCCCTCCTTCCATCTCTTGGTCCTCTTCATATTTGCAAAGTTCTGTTTCTAGCTCTATTTCTATTTCTTTCTTTACATTTTTAAAAATCCCCTTTCCATAATCTCTTCACCTGCTCTCAATCTCCTTTTCTCCTTTCCATTTGAAAAACATCTCCCTACTTCCAATAATCTTTCATTTTGTTCTTTATTTATATTCTGGTGTTCTCATACAAGAGAAAGCCTGTGATATTTACTCATGTGGGCCTGATTTATTTCACTTAACATTATATACACACATTTAACCTACAGAAGGCTAACTATTCTTCTGATTTCATAATGCAGCCCACGTAATTCATCTACCATAATATATCAAAGAAACCTAATTATTTTGAGCAGTTTTAATTTTATAAATGACAGGACAAATTCTTTATTATTTTCTAGAGGCCCATAGGAAGACAATTGCATCTTCAAAAAGCATTCGTTAGTATTTGAATTGGAGAAGACAAAATATCAAAGTTGTTAGGTTTGAGCTCTTGATTAAGATAGAATCATAGATTACTAAGGAAAAAAATACTTGGGTGGATACTTACCAAGATAAAAATAAAAGATTTTAAAAAGTAAACATAAGAATCAAAGATCTTAGCTATTTTCTAAGTGAGAGACATTTGGTTTTTTTTGAATCATCAAAGATGTAACAAAGTCAACATAAACAAGGTCATCCTGGCCAGACACAACATCATTTCTAACCAGAGAGCCTACACGGAAGTAAAGAAAAAAGTTTTATAGCCTATTATTAAAAGAACATATAAAATTCCAGAAAATTGTATCATTTTAGCAGAATTAAAACCAAGTTTTAGTTTTGTATTAGGATATTTGATGATAAAAGTATATATTATATTTTATATCAAATAATCAAATCTAAAACCTGCAATTTTTTTTATTGGTAAACATTCTTTGTACATTCATCTCAGTGTTGTAAAAGCAAACATGTGCATTAACAAATCCAAATATCAATAGCATTCTGTGACGTATAAAAGTAAGCAAAAATATTTAACTTCAGTTTTTTAATCAACACTTCAGTATACCGTCTTAGCAATGATCTAGGTGTCTAATGAATATCCATTCATTAACTAAATTTAATATATGTTTTCAAATTCAAAGTTACCTCATGATCATGGAAATTATATTCAAGTTAGCAAACTAAAACACATAATTGCTATTGAAATAAAGTTTATGAAAATAGAGATGTGATTTGGTTAAATACAAATTTATATTTTTCATAAATTTACACATTTATTACCTACTTGATCAGTAAACCAGTATGATTTTAGGAAAAGCATTCACTAGCAAAACAAAAAATATAAGAATACTATAGTCAACACTGATAAATCTCAGATGATTTTTTTTTTTTTTTTGGTGCAGGGGATTGAACTCAGGTCCTTGGGCTTGCAAGGCAGGCCACCAAACCACTGAGCTAAATCCCCAGCAATAATTTTTTAATTTAGTTTATTGATACATTTTAGGGATACAGTACAGTTACATTCACTGTTGGGTTCTTATACCTTTACATGACAGGTTAGGGTTCTCATTTTTCCCCTTGTCCCTGCCCTCCCTTAACCCACTCCTCCCCTCCACATTTACAAATTATATCCAAAATGTATATCCATTTTCCTATGAATGAATCTATTTTCTCATTCTTTATGGCTGAGTAATATTCCATTTTATAGAAAAAACACTTCTTCTTTATGCAGTTTCCAACTGAGGGGCAAATTGGCTGTTTCCAAGTTTTAGCTATTACAAACTATGCTGCTATAAACATGGAAGTGCATACATCACTCTGGTAAGATTCTTGTAATTCTTTTGGGAAGATACCATGAATGAATCTATTTTCTCATTCTTTATGGCTGAGTAATATTCCATTTTATAGAAAAAACACTTCTTCTTTATGCAGTTTCCAACTGAGGGGCAAATTGGCTGTTTCCAAGTTTTAGCTATTACAAACTATGCTGCTATAAACATGGAAGTGCATACATCACTCTGGTAAGATTCTTGTAATTCTTTTGGGAAGATACCCAGCAGAGGGATGGCTGGGTCAAATGGAACCTCTAGTCCCAGTTCTTTGAGGTATCTCCATATTGATTTCCATAGTAGTTGCTCCAGTCTGCATTCCCACCAACAATGGAGAAGGGTTTCTTTCTTCCCACAACCCCACCAGCATTTGTTGTTGGTTGTTTTCTTGATAGCAGCCATTCTTTCTGGGGTGAAATGGAATCTCAGTGTTGTTTTCATCTGCACCTCTCAAACCACCTGTGATGTTGAACATTTTTTCCTTCTTATTTGCTGCTTTTACTTCTTTGTCTGAGAAATGTCTGCTCATTTCAGATGCCCATTTTTGAATTGGGTCTTTATATTTGGGTGGGGGGCTGGTTGTTTTGAGTTCTTTATATATTCTAGATATTAGTCCTTTGTCTGAGGAGCAGCTCGTAAACATTTTTTCCCTCATTGTAGGTTGTCTGTTAGTTCTGTTGATGGCTTCTTTTGCAGTGCAGAAGCTTTGTAATAAGACGAGATTCCATTTGTTGATTCTTTCGGCTAGTTCCGTGCTACTGAGGATTTGTTCATAAAGTCTTTTCCTATGCCAGTGTCTTCCAGAGTTCTGCCTGACTATCTTCCAGCAAGTTTAGTGTATTAGATGTTAATTTTTATTAAACAGAAAATGTGATGCTAAAAATATTTGTGAAATAGTTATGTGAATTTTAATTCTTAACACATTTCTGAGTTGGTTTCTCTACTACTATTCTTTAGGTTAAATAATCTTAAACTTATGAGAGATAAATATCCTTGTTTACTGGAAATTTTAGGAATATTCTATTGCTATGACTGTATTTTAAATATCTATAAGCTAATCATGATACTTAAATAAATTTTATAGTCTTATTTATAGACATAAGCATACAAATAGTCAAAGAGAAAGTTCATGTCTTCAGTCCTATAATTTCAACCATGGGTCAATCAGAAACACAGAAATTTAAAGAGTTCCAAGTGGACAAGAAATTTTGCACTGATTTGGACTCTGAATAGACAAGAAGACAAGGTAGAAATACTAAAAAAATTACATTTTCTGTCATCTTTCACCTAACATTGACATGATCTCCATAAAACCATTAATCTGTTTACAGAGATCATCAAGTGGTCATAATACAAAATCAAAAGAAACTAATAATACCAGAAATCAAGGCACTACTCAAAAAGAAGCAAAAATGTGAAGTCCTTACTGTGGACAGGTGTCTGGAGTCCTGGGGGAAGGAGTCAGACTATAACTGAGTCTCAGATCGCCAATCAGGAGGAGCACAAATTCTGAGAGGCCTTCTCATTGGGTGGAGTGTAAGGAAATCTGAAGGCAAGGTCTGATCCCAGTGGAGTATGGATACAAAATCATGCAAAACAAAATGTTCCAGACACTTACAATGATTTTTTTATTCAGGCGATTGCAATAAGGAGCACATCTATTAATGAAAAAATTTCAAAGGAAACAAAGACAATGTGAGGCTAAGGGTACCATACAAAAAGAAGTGATCAGTGAGTCTGATGGGTCTCATGAGGAAGGATGAAGAAGGGAGGGTGTAGTTTTAGGCAATATTTTCGAGACTAAGTTGGTCCTTTGAAGAAATCATATCTGAGAACACAAAAGTGACAGAGGATTTCTCAAATATCATGCTTTGTGTGAGTGAAAGACTGAGTTTAACACTCACTTTAAGTCTCTACAAACTATTCCACTGAAATCATATTTATATAGATTATGTTTGACTTATAATAATTAATGAAGGTCTGCTTGCTACTTTATCAGCCTGGTATGGTCTTACCTACAGTAAAAATAATCTCTTTTTTTCCCAAAATCTCTTAATATCATGACATGTTAAAAATACTATTGGCTTATTCATGTGTTAACCTCTTCAATCTCTTTTGATTTCCTTATTCACAAATTCTTATATATTTGGCCCTTATTCAGATTTATAATTCCATAACAGAGCTAGTTTGTTACTTTATTGTTAAAAGGAATAATTCATAATATCGAACAATCCATGTTATGTGGCTATAAGGCCAGAAAACTCTTATTTTGGCTTCCTGGAAGAGAAAAACCAAATAATTGTTTAATAGTATGGAATCACATTATAATGACTTAAAACATAAGTTGACATGCCAAAGATCCACATACAGTTTCTCTTCTCCCTAGCCCCTTCTATGGAAAGATCTAATATTGTATTAAAATGCTAAGGAATATTCTGTTCAAATCAATTACCTTTATTTTCCTTGTTATCCAACAATATTATTTGTGCCCACTCCTTAGAAGTTATAAA
The DNA here is from genome assembly GCF_012274545.1 of Fukomys damarensis. NCBI lineage: Eukaryota > Metazoa > Chordata > Mammalia > Rodentia > Bathyergidae > Fukomys > Fukomys damarensis. The sequence goes on from NW_022900951.1 coordinate 24,025,825, forward strand.
AATATTAAATACTCCTCCACCGAAAGGCTGAATGTCAGGTTTTTCAAAAATGTATGAATTATTCTGGATCAAAATTAGAGGACACCATTTGTCTCAGGCACAAACAATACACTGGAAATCCCATAGTTTTGATGACTTTACATATATAATTAAAATAATTGAATGGATTTTGTTTCAAAAATGATTTGTTTGATAAATATTCTTTATATGAGAGAATAAACAGGAGCATAATAAAGTAGGACAGTAGAGGGTCTAGTTAACTTAAAATATAAATTTTCAGTCTTTGTAGGAATAATAAACATAGCTAAAAGTTATTTTTCAACTTTTGAAATAGTAATTATTTTATGAAATGTTTTGTTCAGGTATGAAGTTTTTAGTATCACTAACATAAATATATTTTATATGCTTTAGATGATTACACAGATTCTAAGTAAGGTTTCACAGTTTTTTGCTATTCATATTTTTTTAAAGTTTGCCATATTTTATTTTTTAATATATGTAATATTTTGTACCCATATGAAAATTTACTTTTAAGATAGGATATACAATATTTTATTTATTTATTTATTTTTGTTTCTATCCAAAATCTCTCACTAAAATCATTCTCAGAGATTTTAGGTATCCTAAATGTGTAGTTTCAGGGTAAAATTAACATCTTAGGGCTGATTATAAAATTCTCAGAACTTTTATTTTTCATGACTTCTATTTATGCCTTCGTATTAATAAAAGTTTGATGTTGAAATTTTTGAGAAGTGATGAATTTTAACCCTCACCAACCACTTTAATGAATTAATTTAAAATTTTCCCACCTCTTTGGCATAGTGGCCAGAATCCATAAATTTTGTGATGATGTGATTTAATCCAATTAAAAAGCCCCCCTTTTCCTGCTGTGAGGTAAGCTGCACCTCTTTTCTGCTCCAATTTTCTGGTACTCTTCCCAAAGGGTGCCAGCCCTAGATTAATTAACAACTTTGTGATGCCTTCTTTCACTGAACTGACTTCAGAATAACATGCTGAGTCTTTGTAAGGTCAGCAGACTAACAATGCCAATTTCTTCCTTTTTCATTGAGTGGTTGAAATTTTCTGTTTGTGTTTTCCTTGACATTGGATAGCGTAAGTCTGAACATAAAGGTAATAAACATGCCATACAACAATTTTTCTAATATTCCAATAAAATATTAATAGTATTTTATCCACTTCTGGTTTGCAAAATATTTTATCTATATTAATATGTTGAATTTTAATTTTGGTAAGAGATGTTTGTACTTAGTATTCAATATTTCAACAATGTTAGCAGTAGTTCATTCATTCTATCTGAATGAAAGATATAACTTATAAGGTTTATTTTAATACTTCCTACAACTCTGGTCCTTACAAATCAATCATATTTCTTAAAGTTGCAGTCTTTATGAAGCTAGAAGAAGGTCCTGAATAGTTAACCCAATGTAAGCTAAAAGTCATTGTTTAAGTGAGTTACCATACCAAAGGGACCAAATAATTAATTAAAGTAAACTGATGATCTGGGCCTAATTGAATGCCATAGACAAAGAACCAGTCACAAAACAAAAGGGAGAATCCTGGGAGGAAGTGAAATACAAACAAAGCAGCTTGCTTCCCCAAAGGCCTACCTGCAACCAGGAGCTCCCCTGAGTTCTGTCACATTCACTTACACCAAAAGCTGTATAAAAAACAAATAGACTTAGACATCTATGGTTTCTGCATTATAGAACTGCTCCCCAATAAGTGAGGAAGTTTTCTTTTCATTCTTCATATTAAACATACACTGGATCATTCCCCCACTGCTTGCTGAGTATTGCTTTGCAGGCCTCAATCTCTGTTGCCCCTAAACAAGGATCCAGATCACAGCACAGGAGGGAGGTAGTGACAGTTAGACAATAGGAGATTTCAGAAGATTTTCTCAAGTCTTATCAAGGAAAAGAATGCTTTATAAAAATTATTCTATCCTCATAATGTTAAAGTTATGCTTTTTATGTTTCATAACTTTAAAGATAATGTTCAGGATAAGATAAAATAAATGGATGTGTGGTAAAAAATTTATTTTACTCATATTGATATAGAACTTCCAAATAATACAAAGGAAATAATACAACTCCCAACCTGCTAGTTGTTCAGCTATGCCAAGTTTGTGTTTCCCAAAATCTAAGAATGAATTTTAAGGATTAGAAAGAGAGAGAGAAAGAGAGAGAGAGAGAGAGAGAGAGAGAGAGAGAGAGAGAGAGAGAGAGAGACTTCAGCTACTGAGAGGCAAGAGCCAGTTCGAGGTGAATGTCTGGGACCCCACTTCATGGAGGAAGTTTTATAGAGTAAAATCATGAAGTGGTAAAACATGGTACAAAATTATGATCAACCAATAAGGTTACAATTATAGTCACTTAGTATTTATCCAATGGGGAAGCAAGTCACGTAACAAGTGTACATGAAAAGAATAAATAATTTTTTTTTAGGAAGAGATGGGTCCAGAGGTCTCCGTCATTTCAAATGATTAAGATCATCTCAATGAGCCAAAGTGTTACCACTTATCTTAGCCCTTGGAGAAGTAGGTAGGCCTGGTAATTTCTTTATCTTGAGGTCTAGCCTCTAGCAGATGTATCTCTGTCCATAATGGTAAAGCGTTTTCATCTTTTGTATTGACTCCTTTGAGAACCTTGCCCTGTCTGACTGCCTATAGTATTTCTGCCATACTTAGCTGTCTATAATAATAGGTGGGAATCTGTCATTATAACTGGCTCAGAAGTAAAGTCAGAAGGTACAAATTCATATGCTGTAGAAGATTTGAATTTCAGGTAAAACAAAAAAAAATTAGAAGTAAGGGAGTAAGAGTGAGGGAATAAGGGTAAGGGAGTAAGAGAGTAAGAGTATGTGTGTGGGATAGTAAAATCTCTATTAGGGAGTACAGAAGTCATGTATATATCAGTTAATAAAAGCTTATAAAGGCTGTAAAATAACTCAACACAAAAAACACAAAGGTTAGGAACATATGATATAGATAATGTGTTAAACAGCTTTCCATCACTGTGATAAACAATTTAAAAGGTGGAAATATTCATTTTGGTAATATTTATTTTTAGAAGTTTCTTGTTATGGTGCCCATGATGAGGCAGTACATCATGGCAGGTAAGGAATGTGAAGGTGCTCACCTCATGGCAGCTAGGAATGATAGGAAGAGAGAAGGAGAGGGAGAGGGAAAGAGAGAGGAGAGCAGGGGAGAGAGAAAAAGGGAGAGGCGAAGGGACTAAGGGTAAAATATCCTCTTTAAGGGCAGCCTCCCAGTGACCTCTTTCTCCAACTAGCTCCAACTTTTTACCATCTTCCAGTGGTCCATTAAATTATAATCAGGCTCCTCATGACCCAGTCACTCCCCAAAACGTCCTCTCCTGAACACTGCTGTATTGAGGACAGAGCCTTCAATAGATAAGACTTTGGGGAACATTCTATATTCAAGCTATAACATATGAACTCTTCCATTGAAACATAATTTTTTCTACAATGTTTTGATTCTTTTTGGTTTTGATAATTTTCTTACTGGGTTTATATATTCTGCTTTGCTTATTGGAATTAGAGTGAAAATCAAAAATTATATAAATACTGGGCTCTAATCCCTTATTGCTTATGAAACTTAGCATTAAAGTAAGAGCTACTATTGAAGATTGAAAACATTGCTCAATAAATATTTTTAAATTACTGTTATGAACATAAAATAAGCAAAAAAATGCAAGTCATAAAAGAATACAGTGGTAATTCAGTTTATGAAATTAATTCATTCTACAATTCTGGGGGAAATAAATCCATGTTTTTGCAAAAAAGATAGCTGTGATTGTGTTCATCACCCAGTACGGAATTTGCAAACAAAAATAAAACTTTGCCAAATTCTTCTGCTTGAAAACTAACTTGTTCATTGTGACCATGGTACCACTGTATATTCAAGATGATTTCATTTATATACTTTGAAAAAATAAATGTTTGTCTGTGATTTCATGTATATGAACTACAATTATAAAGACAATTTATTGCAATATTTGTTACAATTATAAAGATATAGGTATGAGGAAAAGAAGTATTAATGAAAGAAGTATTTATTTTACTAAATGATCTGAGTGATAATTTGGAAAAAATGTAAACATTGCATCAAACTAGGGTAGCACATAACCTGTACATAAACTGTCATTCCTCATTCTCAAACCTGGTTGCCATTGTTTTATTTATTTTATTTTACTTTATTTGTTGTTTTCTTTTGTTTTGTTTTGAGACAGTGTCTCACTATGTAGTTGAGACTGACCTGGAACTCACTATGTAGCCCAGACTGGTCTCGAACTCACAGCAATCCTCCTGCCTCAGCCTCCCGAGTACTGGGATTACAGGAGTGCACCACGATGCCCAGCTTTTTTGCAGGGGGATATTTTATTTTACTTTAGATTCTTGCCTCGTGTGATGTTTCAGTACTTATGTGTAAAGATAGGACAGAAGTTTTTTATCCAATCAAGGAATATCCTATGGATTTTTCCTTTCCTTATGCATCATAAGAAACCAATATAACAGAAATCATGGTAGTAGAGAAGAAAAACTTCTTTTCCCTCTGCCAGAGATAAAGGGACAAGTGCAAGGGCCTGAGTAAACTAAAGACAAGATGAAATAAGCCACAAGGGAAATTAGCGTGCAGAAGACAAAGGTCTACTGAAATCCACTGATGACAAGAAGCCTGGCAAACAGAAGCTGCATGCCTGCATTTGGCATGTCCTCTGTCCCTTTCTTAGCCAATTCACATGACACAACTATATATGTTTCTAGATTGTGGTGCACCCTTGGCATCTATCTTGCCCCTCCTTGTATCGTGAGGGATTTACTTATATTTAATAGATCACACAGTACAATTCCCCACCACTTGCTGTTTTGTCTGTCTCATTGTTCCATAGACCTCAGGACAAGAATCCAGAGGAAGAGAACTAGTTATATCTTTGGCGCCCAATGTGGGGCTTGGTTTCTACACCAAAAGGCAAGTGTGGAAGAACACATGGACCACACACAAAGTCTCTTTCTCTTCCTTTTTACAAATACAAGAAACAGTGAATATTCTGCCAGTCGTTTAAAAGCTATTAAAGCAACTGCCACTCATGAAGCAGGGAGCAGGTTCCCCAACATCTCCTGGTTAATACCTCCACTAAAACCAGTGGGAATGTTAGCCACATAGGGAGCTGGATTCCTTTTCAGAGACAGATCTCTTGTTGTATAAAACTAGTGAATGCCAGAGAGACAACTGTGTGATGCTGGCCAGGGGTCCTCCCTAATGGGTACTCAAATATCATCTGTTGAAGGTGGGCCCAGACAGCCTGACCAGGTATCCAGCAGAGAAATCTCTACTTATCTATCATACCCCACATATACTCCTCTGTGAAGTGAGAAGTATCTTTCCTTGGTGTGTTCCAGATATCCCCTGTCTAGGGTGACTTGTGCCTCCTTCATCAGAGCTCTCTCTTAAGCTTGCATTAACAGTTAAACTACAGGTTTGGTATTATCCCTCTCTAATGGTATGACAGATCCCCCTCTTTTTCAGATATGTCTTGAAAGATTTATAGGGCTGGGAACAGGTTAGCATACTAGCCCATATTCTGAGCTCCTCAGGTTCAGGTCCCCAAAGTTCCTGGTGTCAGGGCCGGCCCTAAATTACAAGGAACCAATTCTAATAAGCATGCCCTAGACTCCCTGAAAAAGGTTTGCTAGTACAAAGGTCAAAGATAAGAGTCCCACCAGACCATTTTATCATTCCAACCTACTGTAAGTCAGCCTTGAGCTACTCCAGCACCTGCTCCTGTGCTCAGGAAATGGGGAGCTAATTTTTGGAGCTCACTCAACCACTTCCTTCAGACTCTGAGAGGCAGTTACATCTCTAAACAAAATTCATTTGGCACCACTTTCTCTCTCTCCTAGAGTTTCAACTAAGAAACAACCTTGTGAACATTTTCTGTCACTCCTGGAGATCCTCAAAATTTATTCAATCCAAACCCATCTATTCACCATGAGGATAAGACCTGGGGTGCACCTTCCCAAGATAAAGTGTTGACACACAGCATGACTGACATCAAGTTTTACTCTCTTGTTGGCATGAGCAGAGAGAGAGGAAGATAAAGAGATAGTAACAAGTGTTTAAGGTGGCCCCCTCATCTCCTAACCTCTCTTATAGAAAAGAAAAAAGCCAAAACTCAGAAGCAACTTTCCTGTTATTTCCCCACTGGCTGATCCTGTGTCAGAAGAAGTTTACCATAGTATCTTTAATACAGGGAAACAGCTGTCAGAGGAGCAGTTTGCTGTAGTTGTTCTCGTACAGAATGCCTTAAGGGGCCTGCACTGCAGTAATAGCTATTCCCAAATTAAGACAAACCATCAGTGTAATCTTTCTTTAAACGGTCCTTGCCTTCATGGTATTCAAAGGTTTTCCTCTCTCTCAATATAACTCACATTGATGTTAGCTTGTTACAAGAAATCTGTTATAGCTTGCCCCTCAAAAAAAAAATCACAAGTTGGTCACCCACAAAAGTTCTGACTAGATTATTTATAATTATAAACTTAAAATTATAAGAAATTACCAAAGTTCATCTTGCCAGTAAATGTAAGAGTTCACTTTAACTTAAAAGTAATTGTCCTGTGTGTTATGCTTCTTACTGGTCCATTTAACCTGATTAAGGTACCTATAAAATTGTTTCAAAAAAATTGTTTGAGCTCATATCAGTTTTATTTTTCTTTAACTTTAGCCCTTGTAAACTCCTGGCTCTTGTGGGTCCTCCATGAAAAACCATTTATGTAGGTATTTTTGGATAGCCAAACTTACTCAAGATATTACAAGATGAGGGCTAATGGGCTTGTGGCTTACATAGGACTTGTCAATAGAAGTCTTAAAGTTTGACAGCATAAAGTTCATATATGATTTACATTAAGGTGTATGTCAGTACACCTTTCTGTATGTCAATTTTCAGCTATATGCTTCTCTTAAGTTGGCTTATAAATAAGTAGACAATCAAGATATTAGCCTAAATACTTTTTAGTTCACATAGTTTAAGAGTGGGATAATTTAAATCAGTCTTTAGAGTAAAAATGTCTTCAAGGTTGATGATATGTTTTCCACTCAGGTTGTTAGCCAATCAAGATAAAATCAAAAATGATTTTATAGAGCCAAGGATTTAGCTCATTGGTGCTGCTGCTTACCTTGCAAGTATAGGATTCCAAGTTCGATCCATGGTAACAAAACAACAACAACAAAAAATTATAAATGCAATGTCTATTTTTGTCTGTGCACTAATTTAAGAGTTTTCCTTGGGTAGAGGTTAAATATAATACATTATTGTTAAGATTTGTGTTTAATAATTCATTTAAAATAATTTTTAAAATAAATAAGTGGAACTTGGGCTTGGAACTTCTGGACAAATCTTTCAATGGTAAAAAAAAAGCAGCTGCTCTGAGACAATTTGATCATTTTTTTATCTACTGATGGACTTCTCTTTTTTTGTTGTTGTTTTTAAAGTCTTACAGTGACATAACCTCTCAAATATTATTAAATACATTCTTACAATATATTTAAACTCATTATAATTAAAAGATTAAGTTTGCTATGTCTAAAACAATATGTATTTATTAAGGTAATAGGATGCTTTTAGTTATACTTAGAAAATAAATTTTAAAAAGCCTCCATATTGTGCTTTCTATGGTTAAACATCTCGGAACTAGAAGAAAATTTTAAGAGTTAAATAAAATGCTTGTATACAAAATATTTTCAATAAACAGTTTATGATTGGTTAAATATACAAGTTTAATCTTAGTTTGTGGCACAAGCTATGTATCTAAAAAACAAGATATGTTGTGAATCTAAGTTTAAACTTTGAAGTTACATTTACATACTATATAAGTTTCATACAAATAAAGTAATAAATAGGTGCCCTCTTTTATACAGTATACACCTAGACCTCAGAAAATGAAATGATCAAAATTTGTCATCTCTCTAAGTTTGGTCCTGCCATTTAAAACTTGATCTACATCTAGTGGCTTTGATTAAGCAAGTATTTTGTTATTGTATAAATGAGACATACTGAAGATCTAAAATTAGACACACTGGTTACTTCCCCTAAGAGGGTTATTACTAGTGCTTCATATAACCATGTAATTCAGATCATGTGTACTCTATTTTGTTGCTTCACAGTTGTTTCTTCATGTTTGACAGCTTTAAAGCAGCATTCTTTCATTGCCCTCAGGAGAGAACCCAAAGTTAATGTATTGACTTGGCCTTAATTTAACTCTAAACTGTGTTGTAGCTTCCTAAGAAATTTTTTCATTTCTTATATAGAATATGCCTTCCATTGATACATAGAACATCCTTTTTTTTGTCTATTCAAAGTCTTTCCTTTATTATGGTCCTTTTTTAAAGGCGTGGCACAGTAATGCAAATGTAGGGGAAGAAGTGTGATCAGAAAAGTTTCTTATTAGTACTCAGCAATATGTTGTCTAATGTAAAACAAAGATAGACTTAAGTAATAAGACTTTATTTGAAAAAATAGCAACAGAATGAGCATAACTATAGTAATATGGAGAACATTCAAACCCAAAAATCTTTAAGCATCACAAAGCGCAGGCAGATACAGTTTGCCTAAGTTTCTTCCTTCCTTCTTCCCTTTCTTCCTCCTTCTCTTCCTTCCTTCCTTTTTCTCTTTGTTAGTGGAGTTTCAGTTTTTATTTCTTATATTTCTATTTTGTATATTTAATTATTAAGTAAGGATTGAATATATTCATGTCATAGCACATAATTTGATATGAACATACACTGAGTAATAATAGCCACAATCAAATTAATTAACATATCCATCACCACTCATTGTACATTAGATGCCCAGAACTCAATCATTTTGTAATGGAAACCTCCCCAAAACACATGCATTCTTTTTGTTTTGTTTTGTTTTTGAGACAGGGTCTTGCTATGTAGTTCAGACTGCTCTTGAACTCACTATGTATTCCAGGCTGGCCTCAAACTCAAGGCAATCCTGCTCTCTTAGTCTCCCGAGTGCCGAGATCATACATGTGTTCCAGTATGCCTGGCTCAAATTTTTCCCTCCTTTTAAAACAGTTAACTTTGTATAAATCTAAGCTCAACCTCTTACAAAGTTGATGAATGAAATTTCAGACAGAAGAATGGATTTAAGAGAATATTAATTGGAAATAATAATAAGAAGAGAAACAGCTACTACAGGAGGGGATTTTGAAAGGAAGCCCAAATTGTCTTTTTTGTCCTGCTTTTATATGAATAAGCAAAGCTTGAGAAAAGTCAATTATTCCTTTCATTTCAAAGAAAACAAGTTTAAACAAACCTGGTTTCTTTGTATTTCTACTATTTCTCAAAGTCTAGTCTGGACATACTTAGCATATTTTGTTTAAGAATCTTTTTTGAGAATAAAAGGGTCTTTCTCTATTTTTATCCTAGTATATGTTGCCTAAGGATCTTGTATGTGTGTGTTTTCTTTTTTACATTTATCAGTTCAACTAGCTGTATTACTTGAACTTGCTCTTAATTTCATTTATGGATTGGTTTCTCCTTATCTAGCCAAATATTTTAGGCTGTTCTCACTTATAGGCCAAATAAACAATCTATTGTACTTTATTATGTTTTACTACACTCAACCCTCTCAAGAAGTAACTTTAACTGCCACTAGGGAAGATGGGCAAAAATTCTGGTCTAGCTTTTTGTCTGTTGAAAGGGGTCAGTATAGGGAAGTCAAAGTGAGAGATGTTTCTCTAGAAAGTTAATCTAAGGGCCCTCAATTGAAGCCCTGTTGGAAGAGTTGGCAGTTACGGAGTATCTTTAGAGGGTCAGTATAATGAACCCCAATGAAAGGAGTCTGTCACATTTGTTGTTGGCTTTATCTGTATGACCATTTGGAAACTGACAGCCTCTAGCTGAGAAGAAACAAATGAGGAGATCATGGACTCGTGGTTTTGAAGGATAATTTCACCTAAGGAATTTAAAGACCCTTGTGCTTCTATAGCTGTCACTGTGGCTTTACATCCTTGTTGAGTAATGATAGTGATAAGTTACAGGCATGGTTCAAGACCGTCCACAGGAATCACTGTAGTTCCTGGAGTCCACTTTTCATATCAATATCTAATAATACCACTTATTTCCACAGTGGTACCTCAGTTCATTAACTTAGTTACTTCCGGATTCTGGGAAAGATGGCTACATTTGTGTTCCTGTGGGGAAGATGGCAACAGGCATGTTCATCTCCTAATGTGGAATTTGTGAAAAGAAGCAAAATGTTGCTGAGTGCTTCTGTTTGTGAACTGAACTGTTCGAGAACTGATATATTATGGTATGTGTATAATTTTTGGTTTTATTTTTGCTGAGTGTATAAGACCAAGTTAAAGTGAGATCTGTGTTAATTAACATTAACTTCTCCCTCTATGTATAGATATTAGTTAAATGTCCTCACAGATTACTTTTGGGACCATGTATAGAGCTTCTTAACACTATTATAGCTCTTTTGTTTTACCAGTGTTAACTCTCAGAAATGGGTCATGGTTGTGCTTGATCACATGGCTTTTTATGGAAGCATGTGAGATATTCTTTTCTGAAGTAATCCTACTTCTAGCACAATGTATACTAGTTGACTACTCTCCTCTGGGGTTCAGCACTCTCCCTATTCAGGAAGTTTGGTGGCTCCCCAGAGTTGTAGGCTCTTTTAAAAAGATTTTCTTCATGCCCTAGGTCCTTAGTAAACTAGTAGGGCAAAGACACATATATTAGCTATTTTCTTAGTCCAGTTATTTTAGCATTGGGTTCCAGGCCTCTATTGTTGAATACTGGGTTAAACCAGAATGTCAGTTATACCAGTAATGAAATGGGAGGAGTAGCTTTAACTATCATAATTTTACTTGGATATTAAATACTTTCAAACATAAAGTATGATGAGATAACTGTAATATATATTTTTTTCCAATCATGGTTGTCTTAGAAGTCAAATTTCTATAGAAAGATAACAGGGACAAGGGGAAAAAATGAGAACCAAGACCTGTCATGTGAAGGTACAGGATTCCAGTAATGAATGTAACTGTATTGTATACCTAGATTATACCAATAAACTCAATAAAAAGAAAAAAAAAGAAAGTAATTTAACAGAAGAAGCAAAAAAAAGAAAGGTAACAGATAACAGTTATAAACTTTTACAGAGAAAACTTTGAAATCAAGAAGAAACAGAATTTCAGCATAACAATTGTGATGATATTATTATATTAGAAACATGAGTTTTTTGTTATTATCTCTAAAATACATCTAAATTTTAATTTAATCCATTGTTTACCTTTGTCTAATTACTAAGAAACTTTTACCTAATTTTTAATCTTTTAATCTGTTACCAAAGTGACATTTAAGTAGAATGGACTTGTTTATAGATGTACTCTACAAATTATTAATGCCTAATTTCTAGTCATTAGAGTAGCATTGTTGGGACTGCACAATGTTTAGGTTCTAAACATTTTTACACTAAACTGTTATAACACAATTACATAAAAATATCACAAGCATAAACCTAAAAAGTTTACTATAATAAACAACTTTAGTCTGGAAGTCATCAGAATGATCTTTTTAAAGTTTTGTTTACTTGAGAAACAGAAATGTGTTTAATATATCATGAATTTTGCAAAATTAGCTTCACAGAGATATAGAAATTTTTACATTTATTTACTTAGTTTTTACTACTAAAGCAAATTTTAGACTCCTTTAACAGGTCTATAGGATGTAACTGTACTGACAATAATTAAGGGATAATTTTTGACCTTTTATAAATTAAAGAAACAGTATTACTGATCACAAATAGACTTTTAATGGAATATGCAAGTGTACTTCACTTATGCAATAAAAGAATGTTTCATCAAAACCAATAGATGTAGATAAAATTTTAAATTTTAAGAGATGTCAAAAAATTTGATCATGTTATATGTCTAAATTCTAGGTATAATGTGTATGGTATAGAAGAGAGCACTTAGTAGTTACTTTGTATGTGTTAAATATATGTAGTCTTAAATATATTAACAACTTTAAAGCTTAGACTTATAGATATACTTCTAGATATATAGGTTGTGTCATAAACTAAAATAATTACTCTTTAATCAATCAAACCGATTATTGAAAACATTTTAAAGGTTAACATTTAAATATTTTAATTCTTAAAACTCATTTGTTAGTAACCAAAAGCCTAAAAATGAAAAATACAAGAGAAAAATATAACACTTTAGTTTTTAATTTACTTTTATAAGTTTAATGAAGAATATTTTAATATCTTTAAAAAATTTTGTTATTTTACTTATAGAAAACCTTTAGTCTCTTAATTATAGCCAACTTTAATGTTTAATGAATTGCACCACACTAAGACATTGGGAATATATAATTGACCTTTAACCAAGGTAAAACTGTGTAAGAAGTTATTATATACAGAAACCAATAGATGTATTTATAAAAGCAATTTTTAAAGACATTATCTTGATTAACATCTTGGATAAAAACACGTTACCAACTTTAAAACCTTCTTTATATCAACAACCAATTTACACTAGCTTACTGTTAAGCCAGGTGAGCAATAAGCATTTGGGCTAATATCATGACTATTTATCTATAAGCCAAATAAAATAGAACATATACTTGGATTTTAACACATACCTACACACACATTAAATCAATCCAGTTTGACCTTTATGATACCAAACCTTTAGTTTTTTATCTGTGTCTCACGTAAGCTTGGAGCTTACCAGTTTTTTGTGTTTATTTGTTTTACCCTTTTATATTTTAAGTGAGTTTGGCCACCTGCTCCCATAACCTATACACGCTGCTTTTCTAATGGAAAGTTTCAAAAGATCCAGAAGTTTTTAAGCACAAACTTTTAAAAAAAATGAAATTGATATAAGCTCAAAAATATCTTTAATGAAGCAACTGCATAAAGGTTAACCAACTGCATATATTTATTAAACCAGATTAAATGGGCACATGAACAAACAAAAAAGCATACAGAACACATTAAACAATTTCAAATCAAATTTCACTCTTACACGTATATGCTATGATAAATTATAATAATCTTTTTATAGCTCTAGGTTTGTAACTATAAATAGACTAGTTAGAACTTCCCTTAGGGGGTATTATAGCACCTTTTAGATGAATCATAACAGAGATACCTTGTAATAACTTACACCAATTAGAGCCAATTAGAGTGAGGAGGAGTGGATAGTCTCAGAACTTGGAGTAGAGAAAAGGGAAGTGTGAAAGGATATAGTCTGACACATGTGGCAATTATTTATTAAGGCACCAATGCTCATGATCTGGAAGTTCACATTGAAGCCAGTATTCAAATCTAGACCAGATGTTCAGACTAGAGCCTAGGGGCAAGTCAAAGGGAATAGGAAATGCAAGACGCACTGTGGGTCCTATGGAGATGCTACATACATCCAAAAAGTGTCCCTTAGGGATATAAACCTCTCATTCCATTTCAGGGGGCCATAAGAGGCATGTGCCTCTTTTGGTGTATCATGAAAACAGAGAGGTTCTCTAACCTGAGAAAGGAAAGGCCAGTTTTAATGTAGGCCATCATGGCACGGGGACCACAATCCAATTGATTCCGTCAGACCAGATGAGCCAACAAAACATCTAGCAAGAAACGGTCCTGAGCCAGACACTGAGTTGTCACCACGAGTGAGAAACTCCTCATCCTGAGGAGGTAGAAAACCTGGTAAACTCTATAGTCTTTTTGCCAGGATATTCGCTGAATAAGAGACTGGAAAGCTGGCACCCATAGGGAAGGAATCAGCAAAGGGAGACAGCTTTGTCCTGGGTGAAATGTCACTGCAACCTGCATTATTTCTTGGGGAAAGGGCAAGGGAGAATAGATAGTGTTTAATCTCTGAGTAAATATCTGTATATGGAGTAGGAATTTTATCTAAGGGGAAGAGATGTAAGGCCATCCAGTGAAAAGACAGCATGCAAATCTTGTCTACCTCCTAAACGAAATCATAGTTAAATGAAGAAAAGTGGTAAAAGATAAACAGTCTCTGATATTTTACCTCCTGTCAATCACAGTTCGCTGGATTCAAAATACAGAATAATCTCAGTTGGGCCTCCAAATATGAAAGTTAATTTTGTACAAAGCTGAGTTCATTGTCTTGTAAAGTCAAAGAAAAAATTGTGGACAAAAGGAGGGGGTTAGGAGAGTATTTATTTGGAATAATAAGAAAAACAATAGCTCCTGTATGAAAATCCAAATTGTCTTCTTTGTCCTGCTCTTATATGAATAAGCAGGGCATGAGGGAAAGTGTGTTACTATGCTTGTTAAAAATAAAATGAGTTTAAAGGAAACCAGTTAGTTTGTATTTCTCATATTCCTTGAAGTCTAGTCTAGAGCTAGGTCAGCTAATTTAACATGTTTTGTGTAAGAAAACTTTTTGAAGGAAGAGTCTCTCTCTCTCTCTCTCTCTCTCTCTCTCTCTCTCTCTCTCTCCCAGTGATTGACCTCAGGGTGGCAGGCACTGTGCTGCTGATCTATATCCTTGCCCTCCCCTTTTTGAGATAGGGTCTTGGTATGCAGTTCAGGATGGTCTTAAACTCACTATGCATCCTAAACTGGCCTTGAACTCACTGCAATCATCCTGCCTCTGCCTCTCAATTGCTGAGATGATAGTCATATACCTCAATTCATGGTTATCTCTGTATTTTTATATTAGCATATTTTGCCTAATAACTCTCTTCCTTTTTTTAATCTTTAGGCTTAACTAGCTCTATTACTTGAATTAGCTTTTAACTCCATGCCAGTGTTAGTTTCTTTATATCTAATACATTTTATTTTAGGATATCCTAACTAATTATACCATCTGTTGTCTTCTGTTATATTCTCTCACACTTTGAACAGCATACTAACTTCCCCAACCCCCTTCTATCTGCGACAATCACAGCTCCTTCCACTTGCATGAGTTCTTCAAACCATGTTCATTGTAGCATTATTCATAATGACCAAGATATAGAAACTACTTAAGTTAATGGGCAAAAAAAATATGATACATACACACATTCCCCCCCATATTATTCAGCCATAAAAGAGAAGAAAATATTGCCATTTGTAGCAATATAGGTGAATTTGGAGGACATTATGCTAAGTGAAATAAGCCAGCATGGAAGGAAAGTACTGTGTGATCTTTCTTACATGAGGACTCTAAAGAACTTAAACTTGTTGCTTTTCTTTTTAGGGAAGAGTAAACAAGTCTAGAAAGAATTGGGTAGGTACATGGGATCAGCAAATGCAATGATCCACAGTTAAACAGGAAATGTTTTTAGTTGAGGTCTGCTGACCTTCTGGGAAAAGAGGTGATATTGTTCCATAATGTAATTCTTTCTTTCCTCACCTAAAGGGTGAGTAGAAGTTCAAAGGCCTAGGGAAAGATGAATGCTCTCTAATATTTAATTACTTTAGTAGTCATTCGTCCGGATTGGTTACTAGGGAAAAACCATTCAGATAGTTATTTCTGAGACAAAGAGTGGGAATTTTGAAAGTGTATATCTGGCTTTTCCATAAGAACAAGAGAGCATTTGTGAACTTTACTAAGAAAGGGATATGATAAGTCTATGCAATAGTCCATTTCCCCAAACAAAAAAGGGTGAAGAATTTTTAAACTATTGCTATCTCCAGGAACACAGGGCTCAGGTAAAGTTCAACACTATTAGTAGCATAGCAGAAGCCATACAGGTTTGTTAAACAAAGCATTGGCTTACAATCTTAGTACTCTATCCTACTGGTTGTTAGACTCTACCCAATGCACTTGACATTTTTGAGCCTCAGGCTCATGAGACATCATAATACATGTTAAGTTAATCGCATAATTGTTGTATCAAATGAGAAAAAAAAGTACATTTTAACAAGTTAAATAAAGTTGCTCCTATTAAGTAGTGCCTTTACAGGATAATTGCGTCATGGTTATCATATGTCCACAAAACATAATTTCTCTTTCATTCAAATTTTATACTGCTAATATGAAAACAAATACAGGTTATTACATACTACCAGCGTTTTAGTTCCCAGTTTATATTTGTTGACTATGCAGAGAAACTTCTAGTAGAAACAGTTTTTACATAAATGCCCATTTATTTAGATATCACATTTTTAGCATTTATGGAGAGAAAATTCCCTATATACACAAAGCAAAGTTGAACTTAATGTCTCATTGATTTGGGAAGAAACTCTACTTGCAATTTTAACATGTTTTTTACCCTGTGATGAATTATTGGAAAATTTTCAGTAATATTTATAGCCAAACATATAAAAGGAAACAATATCACGATTTAGATTAAAATATTGATGAACATGATATAATTAGACATAAAATTGATGCTTATGCAATTTTTAAAGTATAAATTAATTTGTTTCTCTGAACTACCAAAAATATATAGTCAGTATACTGAAAACTCACTGTGCTTCTACCTAAGGATGCATTTTAGTATATATCTAACATCATTTAATGCCTTCTTTTGTCACATCAGGAAGCTCCATTTCCAGGAACTGCATTTTGTTGAAATTTAGCAGAAAGAGAGCTCAAAAGTTAATGGGGGAAAAGGTTACAGATCATGTAAGCGTGACATTTCAGGGTGCTTCTGGTATTTACTACTGGATCAACTAGCCCCAGGATGCCACTTCTTTAGACTTCCTTAGATCTTGAGCAGTCAGCTCTTCTGAGAAAGATAGTCTATCTCTTAATCTGATAAATCATAGGCATTATCTAGTGCTGCCTTCTTCAACTCGGTTCCAAGAAATGACAAACTATTATATTTCTATATCTTTTGTATATATGAGCCTTTGTGTTTTCTGACTGAAACTAAACATAATCACTGCTTCAAAAAATAAAAAATAAAAAGAAGGTTCAGGTCCCATCTGGACAATTCTCCTTTTCCATCACAGTTTCTATGGTTCATTATCACAGTCAGTTTCTTTAAAAATTCTCTGTATTCGTTTGCCGTCTTACTCCCTTAATTACTCTCACTTTGCACAATTCAACTCTCAGTCTTTTAACCTAAGCAGCTAAAAACTTCTGAGAAAAATAAAATCCACACAACTTTGCTGACCATTCCCACTTCAAATTCATATCATGCATCCAAGAAAGGGCAGTCAAACGTCATATATTTTCTTAGGAATTTTATTTTCCCACTTCCCAAAATGTCCAGTTTACAGATACGTCTCTCTATTAAACCTCCTACGTTCATATGCTAAGCCATTATCAGCTGCTGAAGTTGTCTCCTACTTCACGAATAAAAGAAAAAGCCATCAGATGATATCTCTGCCATCTTCTGCATTGCCTGACATCCTAGAAATGTCAGGGCTCACAAGGTGACAATAACCTCTGCTGCCATCCAAATTAATAACTTCCAGTTGAACAATGAGTGAAATCCCTTCTGTCTTGTTAAGAACAGATGCTTCCCTACTGGGTCATTCCATCTTCTGAAAATACACTTTGTTAATTTCTCCTTATAAATGAAGAATTCCCTCCCATATATCGTCTGTCAACACTATTTTTCTTTGTTCTTCTGCACATGATTATTCAAACGCACAGTGGCTTTGAACACTTCTACTTTGCTACCCCCATGGTACTCGTCCATCAAAACTATAATTATCAAAGTTCCTAACAGTTCACATATTGACTTGCCCAAAGTTTCTAATCTTATTCAACTTCTTAGTAGCCTTTAGTTATGTTAACCTGCTTAAAATAGAGCTAGCCTTCTTGGAACACTTCCCTCTGGCCTCCACTTTCCCAGATTTATTTCACTTTCACTACTCATTCTCCTTTCCTGGCTTCATGGGTTCTCTAGTTCCATATGATGGAATGGATCAGAGCACAGTCCTGTTTATGCTAGCTTCATAGTCCAGTGTTTCTCAAGCCTAGCTGCTTTTTCACATCACTTAGAAGCTCTTTAAAAAGAGAAATACCTGGACAATGCTCTCAAAAATTCTAACTTAATTGTCCTGGGACAGATTGTGGCTTCTCTTATTTTTAAAAAGCTTCCTATTTTTGAATAGGGTCTTTATATTTGGGGTCTGATTTTTTTGAGTTCTTTATGTAGTCCAGGTAATAGTCCTTTGTCTGAGGAGCCGCTGGTAAAACTTTTTTTCCTGTAGACAACTGTAGGTTGTCTCTTAGTTCTGTTGATGGTTTCACTTGCAGGGCAGAAGCCTTTTAATAAGTTGAGATCAATTGGAGACTGGAGAAAGAACATGTGCTTTTTCTATAAAATGGAGTACTACTCAGCCTTAAAGAATGAAAAACTTAGAGTCATTTGTAGGAAAATGGATGCATATTGAGGCCATACTCTTAAGTGAAATAAATAGGACACACATGTGTAAATACTGAATAGTTTCTCTGGTGTGCAAAACTAAAATTGTAAATAAGATCCAAATTGTATAACTGATAATATGAAATAGGAAGAAAAGGGCTGAAGGTGTAGGGGAAGTGGGGAGGATAGGGGAAAGGAAATAAGGGAAAAGAAAAAAGTGTGAGAAAAGGAAAAAAAGTGGAAAGAAAGTCTTTGTAAATACGGGAGGGTGGAGAAGGTAAAGTGAGGGCAGGGGTTTGGGTGAAAAAATGAGAACCAAGACCTGTCATGTAAAGGTACAAGATCACAATGATGAATGTAACTGTACTGTATATCTACAATGTACCAATAAACTCAATGAAAAAAAAAACTTTCTAGATTAGTTCAAAATGCAAGCAGGATTTAGGAATTCTAGAAGTTATTCAGGTCCATAGCTTCATATACTGATTAAATGTTGATGATACCAAATATCACTAGTCTGAAACTTTTGTTTTGCACTGGGAGTCAAACTCAGAATCTTGCCCTTCCCAGGCAGGCGTGGTGCCACTGAGCGACATCCCTGGCCCCTGAAACTTTGTCTTTCTACCTATATGATATTGACACTTTGACATAAAGCAATTCATAAGGAATATATTCACAGTAGAATTTGATATCTGTCTTTACTACAGTTCCATCAATATATTAAATATAATCGACTTCCTATAAAAATTTATCTCAAATATATACTATTCATCCATTTCTGATATCATTTCATTAATACCAGCTTCCTTGATGTCATTCCTTGACTGATGTAAAAGTCTATTAGTTTCATTGTTTTCATATCCCTTCTCTCCACTCTGCTTATAGTAAATAGACCTTTGTCAGAGTAAATGAAATCATATTTCTATTGTTTTAATGGCCTCTAATTATCTGATCTTGTTCTTAAAATACAAACTTCTTTCATTACCATTTCCAATGTCCTGTATGATCTGTTCTAGGGTGCTTCCCAAAGCAATTTTCATATGGCATTTTCAATTTCTCAAAATACTCCAAACTTACTACTTTCTCTTCTGAAAATATTTAATATTCTTTCTTGTCTTGAGACTTTTACACTTGGAATTACCTCTGCTACCAGTTAACCCTTTCCACTACTATCCTTTGTGCTTCATCTGTCTGCTATTTGGCCAAATGTAACTTCCTAAAAGAGAGAACTGCCTTCTTAGCACTCCCTCTGTGTCAAATTGTATGAGTTCAAATCATTTCTTAATACTAAAATCTTGGAAGAACTACATAAATAATCTGTAACTCATATCTGCATGTGCAAAACTAAGATGACAAAAATACTAACATGAAGTTGCTAAAGTAAGCCAATGAATGTAAAAGGTAAACAGGAGAGAAGTACTGAGTGTATGTGTCCAATAAATGTTAACTATTATTTTAATTATCTGGTTCTCCTATGTAAAGCAAGGTTTATGGTCCATCATCCTGAATTTTTTGTCTCCAAACATATATCATCTATTTTTTTCTGAATTCATTCTTTAATTTATATTTATTTTGTTTTCTGTCTTCCCAATTCTCATTTTTCTTCTTGCTTTCTTTCTTTTTTTTTCTTTCTTTTTGCCAGGAATCAAACTCAGGACCTTGCACTTGTGAGGTAGACAAGGTGCCACTGAATTAAATCCCTGGCCCTCTTCCCAATTCTTACCCATGGTACAACCAAGGCACCACTAGAATTTAAATCCCATGAAGTTAAGGACCTTTTTGACTTGCTCAGCATAGATTACAGAGAATATAATGCAAAACCTGCACATAGTAGGTCTCTAAAATATTTAATAAATTAATAGATATTCATAGAGTGTACCCTTGATTTATAAACTCAATTTGTTCACAGGGCTGGCTGTAACTGAAGTTGGTCAATTGCCTTAAAAATCTCACGCTTTCTTCCAGGTAGATCTCAGATCTCTTAGACACTGGCCCAGGATTTCTCAATTAATCCTACGTAGGAAAGGATGTTGAAATGTTTCTTCCAGAACTCTAAGGTTAAATCTGTACCTAAGACCATCTGGAAGTACATGCAGCTGACATTCAGGTCATAGTAAGTTAAAACTAAAATTGTGGCCATAACTCAAGTGGTTTTTATGTTAGGTCAGTAATAACTTTAAGGTCCACTGTATAAATGTAGTGGTTTTAATTTATATTCTTTGAAATAGAGAAGTGTATAGGTATGAAATGAGTTTATATTAATGAGTATGTACATCCTGAAGACCAATAGCTATTTTTAGTGTAAACATGTATGCCTTATTCTAAGAAAAGGCTTTGGATAAGTCAGAAGTGGAAAAGAACATATCTCATTACGAAGCAAGTTTTTAAGATGTTTGTTGGACAATTTCTACAATCATGATTAATCAAGTGTACTTTATATCATACTGAAATAAATGCAGTTTCTGGTCATCAAAATTAAATGTTGTAATAGTTTTATCTAAACATAAGAGATCCATTCGTTTGGATGCAAATTATATATATGTTAAACCAAATTCAGAATAATTTCATTTGAAAAGAAGAACTTACAGATTTTCTTCTTTCTAATTTCAACAAAAATAAACCTTCAAATTTCTTTATATGCATTTTAAATAATGTAAAACAAAGTCTTTGTAAATAGGGAAGGGTGAAGGAGGTTGAACAGAGGGCAGGGGTATAGGTCAAAAATAAGAACAAAGCTATATCATGTAAAGGTACAAGATCCCAATGATAAATGTTAACTATATTGTTTGCTTTAAATGTACTGATAAACTTAATGGGAAAAAATTTAAAAAATAATTTATCTTGATTACTACAACTTCATCCTCATAAACCATATTTTTTCTGCCTAGAAAAGAAAATGAATAGCATAAGACAAGTTCAAAAGCTCTCCACAGATTACAAATCAGTCATGCTAAAGGGGCCTCACATTTCATAAATGAGTTTTCAAGAGACAGCGTATTCTTCATATTCTACCTTTTAGTTTGAGTAGATTCTAAAAAAATCATATGGGAATTTCAATGGCAAATGTGCCTTTTATTACCTTGTACAAATCCCATTGGTCCATTCCAAAACATCATTCTATATTTTTATTGAACTTGAAAAAGTGAAATGAAACAGAATAAAAAATTCTTTGTTGCAAAGCTAATACTTCAAAAACTGGGCTTATAAACTGTCACCACAGCTCAGCTTTGACACTAATGAATCTCTGCTATGCTCAGTTCATTCTTTGTGTAATAATGTTGAATGGAGAAGTCTTGGATGCTCATTTATTTGAATCACAATAGCTGCCTAAGAAAACTCTAAGAAAAGGTAAATTGATGCATGAGTTTTGTGTTTCCATATTGTTTTCTTGGATTCCCAGTGCTCTAATGATTTCTGCCAGGAGGAAAGAACAAAATGAGTTTGAATCATATTGTAGATTTCATTTCATTTCAAGGACTTGTCAACTCACTAAAAAGAATGCTGACCTACCTTATCATTAGTTTTGTAATTTTAATGAGGATTGAAAGATGAATTAGTCATCTATGAATTAATTTTAAGTGATTTTTTTGGCATTAAGATTGTTTTGAAGACTTTTAGTAGTGATTGTAGGTGCAAACACAAGACTTTGCTGTTCTACATTGGTGATAATTAGAGAACAAATTTGAGTATTAATTGTCCAACAGTATCAATTAAAGGTTATTTTGTGTGAACTCACATTAAAGTAATTTTAACTGGATTACTTTTAAGCACAAGTTTCAGAAGGGAAAATAGCTTTTTAACATAATTAAAATTTTTCATTTGTCTAGAAAATATTTGCAAAGTAAAAAACTACTCATATTCACCTGATTCTCTATAATATGTTAACAATCAAGATTCTTACCTAGGGCCGGGGATTTAGCTCAGCGGTTCGGTGGACTGCCTTGTAAGCACAAGGACCCGAGTTCAATCCCCGTACCAAAAAAAAAAAAAAAAAAAAGATTCTTAACTATGACTTTTTCTACCTACTTTTCAGAAAATATATACTTGCATTTCAATATTAATATTTCACAGTCTTGGTCTGTAGTATGGCTTCAGTGGAAATAGATAAGATGTAAGAATGTTAAAACACACATCCTGACTCTCCAAAATTAGCTACATTTTCACCTCATCTGAAAGAGCAAAAGTAGTTATTTATTTGAACGCCCTTCAAAAGGAACTTGGTTATTTGCATATATTGCCCATTAGAAATAGGAATGTCATTATCACTATCTTATCAAAGGTACATTTGTCAGTTTAGCTAGTTTCATAATCCACGGAATCAATTCAAAATTTCCACCTTGGTCATTTTAGGCTGATATGATAAAATATGATAAACTGGGTGGCTTATAAAACACATAAATTTATCTCTTATGGTTCTGAAAGATAAAAACTTCACAATTAAGATAAAGGCATAGTCCGTGTCTGGTGAGGGCCAGCTTTCTGATAGATGATACCTTCTTGCTGTAGCTTCATGGGCAAAAGACTTCTTTACAAGGGCCTGGTCCCGCTCAAGGGGGCACCACCCTCATGATTTAATCACCTCCCTCCTGCAAGACCCACAGACTTCAATATTAGGATCAACACATAAAATTTGGAGAAGCACAAACACTTATTCCATTGCACATGCAAATTAGGAGAGCACGCAGGAAGGTCTATTTGTGCCTAGTTCAGTCACTGCATTTAGATTTAAGAAAAAAAGAATAATAGCATATTCTAAGCTAGGCTAATATATATTGGAGAGATTTATAAGGTCCTTTCTGTGGCATAGTTGGAGAAGCCAGTCACCAAATACTCAGTGACTGACTTCTCATAGGCTCAGGAGTTAGAAAATAAAAAGTAGTGGAAAAAATTGGGTGAGAGAAGGGAATAAAAAAATTTTTAGGGACGGGGATTTAGCTCAGCGGTTCGGTGGCCTGCCTTGCCAGCGCAAGGACCTGAGTTCAATCCCCGGTACAAAAAAAAAAAATTAAATGGAGACGTAAAGAAGTGCTATGTCATAGGAATTTTACTTCTCTGAAATTCTGCCACATTTCTTAGGAATATTTGCATACACATATCTTGCTAAGATGAATTTTTTCCCATTAAGTTTATTGGTACATTTAAAGCAAAAAATACAGTTACATTTATCATTGGGATCATATACCTTTACATGATATATCTTGGTTCTCATTTTTGTCCCATACCCTTGCCCTTCCTTCACCCCCTGAACCCTTAGGAGATGAATTTTTAATGAAGTAAAGTGATTCACAAAATTTTGAAGCTGTGCTAGAATAATGTTTTCCAATATTTAGTCTCTGCACTTCTGAAATTATCTCTTCAGTAATCAAATCCTAAAATGATCCTTGTTTTAAATAGGGAGCATAAATAAATAAATAAATAAATAAATAGGGAGCCAAAAATTAACTTTGTTTTTAAAAGTAAATATCTGAACAATCAAAAAGGTAAGAAACAAGTGCTATGGTGGATATTCAGCCAGTATAAGGGATCCTGAATTTTATGGATGGATTATTTTCAAACTCTAAACTTCTATTCTCAAAATCCAGTGAAGTGCTGAGATCCCTCCATACAATTGTACCAGTGTTTATCTGGCTTGTCATAGCCATTAGTGTTTGTTTTATATAGTTGAGAGTGCCAGCATTTGGTGCATGTATATTTATGGTTATCAACTCATCCTCTTGGATTACTAATTTAACAAGTATGTTTTGACCTTCTTTTTCTCTTTTTATCAATCTTGGCTAGAAATCCACTTTGTCTACAAATAGAATATCTACTCCTGCTTTGTTCCAGGTTCTTGCTGAATGGAACTTTGTTTTCCATCCTTTGACTTTTAGTGAATGAATTTCTTTTTGAGTTAAATGTGTTTCTTGATCCATTCTTCCAACCTGTTTCTTTTGATCAGTGAATTGACATCATTCATGTTGATGGATATAACTGACAGATACTGAATTATTGCTGTCACTGAATTATTTTCCTGTACTTGATTCTTGCTTTACCTTCTATTTAATTGTCTTCCTATCTGGTGGATTCATTCTATTACAATTATTGCAATTGGTGTCTTCATTGTCTCTTTCTAGAATATCCACCACAAATTTTTGAAATGCTTGTTTTGTGGTAATGAATTTCTTCAAGTGCTCTTTATCACGGGAATATTTTATTTCTCCATAAATTTTGAAAGATAATTTTGTAGGATGCAACAGTCTGGGCTGGAGTTTGTTTCCTTTCAGGGATTGAAATACTTCACTTCAAGCTCTCTTGGCTTAATGATTTGTGTTGAGAAGTATGCTGTGATTGTGGTGGGTTTTCCTTCATAGGTGATTATTTTTTTGTCTCAAAGCTTTTAATATTCTGTTCTTGTGTTGAATTTCTGTAATGTTGAATACTATATGCCTTGGTGTGGTGGTAGGTTTTTTCTGATCATGGCTAATTAGGTTTCTGTATGCGTTGCTTGCCTGTATATCAAATTCTTTTCCCTTGTTTGAGAGGTGTTCTGCTATTACTTCTGTGATCACATTTATTTTTTAATGTCCTTTTTGCTGTACTTTTTATTTTCATTATTTTCAAATGATATTTTATTATTGTTCTTTGCACTGTCTAATAGCTATTGGACTACTTTTTTGTGGTCCCTTACTATTTTTAAGAAGTCTTTCATTTGATGATTGCCAACTACAGCCCTGTTTTCTAGACTTGATATTCTATCTTCACTGTAGTTGATTCTCCTGCATGTGATTTCAATATAAATTTTAATCTCATAAGTATCTCTTTGAATCTGTTTTATGGCATCCAATTCTTTCTTATGTTGGGAATTGATGGTTGCCCTAAGGTCCTCTATTTATTTATTTTTAATCTGTAACTACTCTAGATTCACTAACCATTTCCTTCACTGTGATCATCATCTCTTCAGTTACCTGAGTGATTATTTCCACTTTGTTTTTGTTTAGGGACTTGTCTGCTTTGTTACTTCCACTGCTACCATTTTCTAAACTCAGCTGGGAGGGTTTTTATCTCTTCCACCTAAATGCCCTCTAGATTTGCACTGGGAAAATTGGGTGTTTGCTTCTGCATATTGCTTCTGTGGTTTTTAATTTTCTGTTGTTTTTGTTGTTGTTGTTGTTGTTGTTGTTGTATGTTTATTTTCCACATTGAAGCTTGTATGATGCCTATGGTAGGTAGTTTTATTACTAGTATCAAGAACTCATTAGATAATGACTACTTTTTCAGAGCTATCTTCTAGGCACAACTGGCTTTTGTCCGCTGAGTCTGTCCCAGGATCCTACCTCTTTTGTTTATTAGAGATAAAAATTACAGTCACTTTGGAGCAGCACCCAGTTCTTTGATACTGGGCTGTAGTATTGCTTACCAATGTCAGATAACCTGGATATTGGCATACAAGGAGGATCAGTTGATCACAACAGCTATGTCACCTTAATTTAATATAATCAGTAGTAATTATAATATCAAATCCAAAATGGAAAATAACAAAATATTAACTAATACTTTATCACCTTTAACCCTAGGTACAAGATTTATAGTTATATAACAATATATAAGGCAAATAAGAAATTGTATACAGTAACTATCCTTTGATGGAGCATTGTATCCTCTTTCACCATAAAGCAGTATTCAACCACAGTAAGATATAGTTAACTATGTATAGATTTATAATTATAAGTGATATTGGTGTGATAAGTATGAAGAAAAAAAGCAAAATAAATAGACTATGGAAAAAATATACAGTAGTAGATGTGAAGAATATGATACAATTGATGTAGGAAGTCCTGTTAAGGAGTGGAAGGAAATTAGCTGTATTAGATAACAGTAATAGAGATGACCACCTAAGAAAATGAATAACATGGAGAGGGAATTAAAATAGAAGAAAATTAAATAAGAAAAAAAAACATTAAGGGAACAAGCTGAAAGAGACAGTGAGAAAAGAAGGTAGAGAGAATAAAAGGAGGGCCTATTAAAACAAATAAATTAATATTAAAAGGGGGAAAAAGAAAATAGGTGGTGAAACTCTAACTTCCACCAAAAGAAAAAAAGTGAAAGTACCAATAATGGAAAATGAGTGAGAGAGAGAGAGTTTCTATATATTTCCAGAGGTATGTTTTCTTTGTTTCTATGTATTTTCAGAGGTATGTTTTCTTCCCAGGTGAGTAGTCTTTAATCTTTCAAGTCTCATTCCTCTTTTGCCCCTTGACAGTCTGTAAGTTTGTATGGAGGTTACTCAGTTCAAGTTCAGTCTCCTGTTTGTGGCAGTTGCTCAAGCTGGGTAACCAGATGAGGGAAGGTGTGAGGTCTTTTCTCTGAGGCTCGTGTTGTGGATTCCTTCTGGTTGGGGATGAACACTAGTTATTCAATGTATAGTCCATTGTCTATTGAACAGGCTCTTGCTATGTGATGTGGTACAGCTCTTATGGCCTCTCAGAACTGATTCTCAGTGCTGAGGATACTCAGAGGAGAAATAAATCAGCCCAGGACTAATGTGAGCAGATTTCTAGAAGCTCGGTGAGGATACAGAGCTCTGGATGGTGTTTCATGGGTGTCCAGAGTTCTGGGAAGAATAGTGAGCCATTAAACCTTGATGCTATCCAGGCAGAAGACTAGCCTATTGTGTTAGGCAGGGACTGTGTCTGGGGTTTGGCTGGATGCAGAATGGAGACTCTGCTGTGCCCATGGTGCTTGAAATACCCCTAAATAAGTCTCACTTGCCTGAGGAGTGGTGTTACATGTCAGACAGAGACTGGTGGGTCTAGGATAGGAGCAGAGCAGTAGAGCTTGGCGGTGGAGGCTCAAGCTAGTGCTGGGTGCTGAGTACAGACTCCAATCAGACCAGTGTTAGTTCTGCATGCCAGACGACTGCTTCAGTTTGGTTAGGATAAACTGCAGGCTCCCAGCAGTGACTCAGCTGTGCTCAGCGTCCATATTGAATACTCTCAAAACAGGCAGCTGTTGCTTGTTTAGCTGTGCTGAGACTGAGAACTAATGAGCTGGTGGAGGCGGGAGGGAGCAGCTCCCTGTTCACTCACCCCTGATGTGTGCCACCGAGAAATGCTGACAGGCTGCAATGTCCTCGGTTTGGAGAGGAGAAGATGAGATGAGGAGTCCATGCATCCCAGCTCTGTCCTGCATGGCTTGACTTTGCTGTGCTACTTGGATCCTGCCAACTATGTGGGAACTTCTCAAAATGGCAGTTTCTGCGTTGGGCTTGGGCTGAGGCCCCCTGTGGCATCCTGTCTACTGCTCTACCTTTTTAAAACTTCCATGTGTGTGTTTGGTTTGACCTACAAGTCTCTTCTTTCAAACAATTTTTTTTTGCATCAGGGTGTATGTGTAGGTCATTCTCTTTCATCTGATTACCTTTGTTTTTAGTTGACCTTCTCTGAGTCTCTCTGACATGACTAAAGCTTTGTTGTAATTCCTCTGTACACTTTAATAACTGTAAATGAAATGTTTTTGCATCCGAGCAGTTCTCCCCTCCCAAACTTATCACTATTGAGTCTTCTTTTAATGCTCATTCCTCATTTGTTGACTAAAAAATTAGTAAACCTTGTCAAAATCTATGAGACTTACAGAGAAAGACTAGTAGTATAAATACTAATCATTTATGAACTAATAAAATTAAAGTGAATTTTTTAAATGTCCAAAGAATATCCTTAGAAGTTAAGAAAGAAAATGGAAAGGAAAAACTTCAGACAGGATCAATAGTAATGAAATTAAAAACACAAACAAGACAAAAGAAACTAGAAAAATAAATTATTATAGGTAAAATCTCTAAAAGCCAAAATTAAATAAACCAACAAAAATGATAAAGAAATTTAAATGGGCAGAATTTGTCAAAATAATTTTTGAAGCAAGAAAAAATGAAAAGCCATTATATCTAAAATTAACAATGAAACTATGACAAAATTAAAGTAAACAAGGCCTTAAGATAACTATAATTTTATAACAGTTCCCTTCTTTTACAACAATTTTTAAAAATCTAGAGGAATTATACGATTCTTAAGAAAATACAGCATCAGCATTAGAAAGACCTATTGTTCGCATGTTAGTAATATGATTTTAAATCTACCATTAAAAGGGGCATCGGGATGTTGATTTTACATCTGAGACTTGAGCTTCTGAAGAATAAGCTATTTCAATATTTTTAAAAATATTTGTTCTTAGAAAAATTCTCAAAAGTTTTGAAGATGTATAACTTCACTAAGAAACTCTCTTAAAGATGATACAAAATGCAGAATATATTTGCTAAAATTCTGGAAGAAATAGTAATATGTAGAATAAACCAGTGTGTGAAAAGAAAGTCATATTATGACAAAGTATTGTTTGTTTCAGCAATCAATAATTCTATGTAATTTTGTTGCTATATTTTATCATATAACAGCTTAATATGACACATTTGCAGGTAGTTCTTTCACATTCTTCTCCCCCAAAATTAGCCATGAGGTTTTCAGTTAATTTCTTCTATACTCTTCAATGTTGACATTTTTATCTCCTTGAATTATGAATAACCTTTATGACATCTAACATGGTGAATACTTTTTAGAAGGCTTACAAATTTCTTTCCCCTAGTCTATCAGAGAAATCATTATCAAACTTCTACAGCCTTATAAAATGCATTTTTTTTTTTTGGTTTTTTGAGACAGGGTCTCACTATGTAGTTGAGACTGACCTGGAACTCACTATGTAGCTCAGGCTGGTCTTGAACTCACAGCGATCTTCCTGCCTCAGCCTTCCGCGTGCTGGGGTTACAGGCGTGAGCCACCATGCCCAGTTTAAAATGCATTTCTTATGGAAGAAGAATGTTAAAATGATTCCTTGATCCATAGGCTACAGAATGGTTATTTTGTTAGAAGACAAAAACAATGTTGACCTCACTTCATGTTTCCATCAGAGCTCTTGGGTGACAAGATGTGTAGTTAATGAGCAGGAACATTTTGAATGGATTCTTTTTTTTTTTTTTCCTGAGCAATAGGACTCAACATAGTGCTTAAAATATTTAGTAATCCATGTTGTAAAGAGATGTACTATCATCCAAGGTTTTTTCGTTCCATCTATAAAGCACAGACTGAGTGAATTTGGTATAATCCTTAAGTGTGCTAGGATTTTCAAAATGATAAATGAACATTGCCTTCCACTTACAGGCATCAGGTGCATTAGCCCCTAATGAGAGTGTCAGCCTGTTCTGTGAAGCTGTGAAGCCTGGCATTGATCTCTTCTCTCTAGCTGTGAAGTCCTGGAGAGAATCTTTCTCCAATATTAGGCTATTGCATCTACACTGAAAACCTTGTGTAATGTAGCCAAATCCATCAATTTTCTTAGCTAGATCTTCTGGATAACTTGCTGTAGCTTCTGCATCAGAAATTTCTACTTTGAATTGCACTTTAAATTACAGAGATCATTTCTTTTTCAAAATTTATGAACCAGCATTTGGTTGCCTTAGATATTTCTTCTACAGTTTCCTCATTCTCTCAGCCTTCACAGAATTGAAAGGAGTTGGTGCTTATTCTGGATTGAGCATTGATATAAGGGCATACTGTCTCTGCTTTGATCTCCTATTCAGACTTCAAAAACTCATGCCATATCAGCAACAAGGCTGTTTGCTTTACTATCATTCCTGTATTTGCTGTAATAGCACTTTTGATTTCCTTCAAGAATTTTTCCTTTGCATTAACAATTGCACTGTTGGGAGTAACTGGCCTGGCTTTTAGCCTCTCTTAGCTTTGGACATGCTTTCCTCACTACACTTTAACATTCCAATATTTTATTTTAAAGTGAGAGAAGTGTGACACATCCTTTAATTTAGAGGCCATTTTAGGAAATAGGGAGACCTGATAGGAGATTGGGGGGGGGCAGAGAAGAGCAGAGAAGAGAGGGAATGGCCAACTGGTAGCACAAGAAAATTTTAACATATTCATCAACATATCAAAAACTTAGCATATTTATCATATTCATTTTGACATCGTATGAGCATGTTGGATGACATTCCCAAATAATTACAATAATAACATCAAAAATTACTGACTATATATAAGTCAGACACACACACACACACACATGTATATATATATACACACACACACGCACACACAGATATAACCACAGTAAAACCTTTTTATTTTATTAATACATGTTTCCAGTACATAATGATTATGTTCAGTGTAGGGGATTGCTATATATACACAGCACATTTCAATTCTCTTCTTTTTTGTTTTTTGGTACCAGGGATTGAACCCAAGACCTTGCACTTACGTGGCAGATACAATGCCACTGAGCTAAAGCTCCCGCCCTTCAATTCTCTAATTTATCCCCTTTCCCTGCACCCCTTTTTGTTTTTCCAGTGGCAGATTCACTACATATTAGTTAAGGGAACAATTAAACAGGAAAAGTTAATTATAAATATATATGGACTAATATCAGCTAGCCAATTTCTTAAAAAAAACATTAATTGATGTGAAAAATGAAATAAACCTCAGTGCAACAGTAATAGGTGATATCAATAACTCTCTTTCACAAATGGACAGATGAACTAGACAGAAAAATCAACAAGGAAGTATCAGAGGTAAACCAAACCATTGACAAATAGACTTAATAGATATCTACCGAGTGTTCCATCCAACAACAGAATATAAATTCTTAGCAGAGCATGAGCTCTTCTTCAAAAATCGAACACAAGCTAGCCAATAAAGCATCACTAAGCAAATGCAAATGATTCAAAACTATCCCACACAGTTTGTCATATCATATAATGCAATGAAACTAGAAATCTATGGCAAAAGAAATCACAGAAACACAGGGAAATTAAACAATACTCTCTTGAATAATCAGTGCCTCACAGATGAAACTACGAAGAAATTATAAAACTTCTAGAATCAAAGGATAATGCTAATAGGACATACCAGAACCTATAGGATGAAATGAAAGCAGTCCTAGGAGGGAAATTTATAGCAGTGAATTCAGAATAACAGATATAGGTCAAATAAATAATCTAATGAAGGACCTCAAGGTGCTAGAAAAACAGGAACAATCCAACTTCAAAGCTAATATGAGGGAAGAAAAATAAACTGGGGTGAAAATCGACAAGTTTTCTATTACTTCTGATATTAATGATATTTTTCAAAAACATAAACTAATCCCTAAATTGTTTTGTTTTGGATATTTAAACGTAAGATACATCTACACATAAAATCAAAATGGGTTGATTATTCTAATCTTTAAAAAATATTTTCGTATTACATGTTTGTGGTACATAATGTTTTCATTCCTTGGGTGGAACTGAGATGGGCATATAACCATTCCCTCCCTTTTCCCTCCTTCCTCCATCTCTTGATTCCCTTCCCGTTCGCATGAGACCTGTCTTCCCATTATCTTTTATTTTGCTATGTATTTATACTTTGTGTTTCACATATGTGAGAAACCATCCTATATTTAAGCTTGTGCGCCTGATTTATTTCACATAATAATATAGACTCAAGGCATATCCACTTTTCTACAAGTGACTAAAGTTTGTGTTTCTTTACAGAAAAGTAGTATACCATTGTTCATAAGTATCATGTTTTCTTTATCCATTCATTTGTTGATGGGCATAAGTTATTATGAATTGTGCTGCTATAGATATTGGTATGAATGTACCATTGTAATATGGTGTTTTCAACTCTTTCTGGAAGATACCTATAAGGGGAAGAGATTGGATCAAATGGAATTTCTACTTTTAGACTTTTGATGAATCTTCATTGTGATGTCCATATGATTGTACGAGTTTACATTTCAACCAACAATGTGGAGGGCTTGCTTTTCCCCCGTAAACTTGCCAACGTTTGTTATTATTTTATTTTTTGTAGTGGTCATTCTTTCTGAGGTAAAATGGAATTGCAGTGTTGTTTTAATTTGCATTTCTCTAATGACAAATGATGTTGAGCGATTCTTCACATATGAATTGAGCATTTGTATTTCTTCTGCAAAGTGCCTATTCATTTCTCTTGCCGATTTTTTGAGTAGGTCATTATTTGGGGGTGTCTAAATTTTTGAGTTCTTCATATAATCCCCTGACTTAGGGATAGCTGGCAATTTTTTTTTCTATTCTATAAGTTTTCTTTTCTTTTTTGGTTGTTTCTTTTGCTAGGCAGAAGTTTTTAATTTGATATGATGCCACTTGTTGATTCTCAGTACTATTTACTGTGCAACTGTGTTTCTGTTGAAAGTCATTCCCTATGCCTATGATTTAAGAGTTTGCCTATTTTGTCTTCCAGTAAATTGTCTCTATATTAACATTTAGTTCATTGGTCCATTTTTATTTTATTTTAGTACATAGTGAGAACTAGAGGTCTAGGTTTCAGTCTTCTGCATGTGAAAGCCAGTTATCCAACACCAAATATAAAAGAGTTTACCTTTCCTCTCATGTGTTTTTGGACCCTGTGATAAAGAGTTAATAATTATATATGATTCAGGTTCTTTCTACATATTCTACCTTGTTTTATTGATCTCCATGTCTGATTTGTGTGTGTATTTGTGTGTGTGTGTGTGTGTGTGTATGTGTGTGTGTTCGTACTTTGCTGTAGCTTTATAATATAGCTTCAAGTCCAAGACTGTAATATTTTCTGCTTTGGTCTTGTTACTCAGGATTGCTTTTGAAATTCTGGGTCTCTTCTGGTTTGTTATGAATTTTAGGATTGTTTTCTTCATTTCTGTGAAGAATGCCTTTGGAATCTTGACTGGGATTCCATTAAATCTATATATCAACTTTGTAAGTGTAGTCATTTTTACTATATTGCTTTTGCCTATCCAGGAACAGGGGATATTTTTATATTTTCTGATATCCTCTTCAATTTCCCTTCTCAGAGTACTAAAGTATTCATTGTAGAGACATTTCGCATCCTTAGGTTAATTCCCAAGTGTTTAATCTTCATTGGTGCTCCTGTTAGTGGTATTTTTGCCTATTTTCCTTCTTAGTATGCTCATTAGTAATGTACAAGAAGGAACACTATTGATTTTGTTTTTTGATTTTGTATACTACTACATTACAGAATGAGTTTATTAATTGTAAGTCCTTTGGTGTACTTTTTGAGATTTTCTGTGTAGAGGATCATATTATCTGCAAATGATGATAATTTGTCTTTTTTCTTATATGTCTCCCTTTGATTTTTTTTTCTTACTTAATTACTCTTGTTAATACTTTGAGTACTATGTTGAACAGTACTGGTGATAGTGGACATCTTTGTCTTGTTCCTGATTATAGAAAAAAATCCTTCAGTTTTCTCCATTTACTATATTGCTGACAGTAGATTTTTCATGAATGGATTTATCAGATTGAGATAAAGTTTTTCTATAGCTATTCTTTAGTGTTCTTTATCATGAAATAGTGTTGGAACTTGTCAAAGGTTTTTTCTTTTTTCTTTTTTTTTTTTTTTTTTTTTTTATGGGTTGTAAACGAGACTGTTATTTTATTTACATTCACTGGATTGTGAACTGAAGTTTCCTAATTCGGCATTTTATTTACTGAGACAGATCTCACTATGTAGTTCAGGCTGGCCTTGAACTTCACTAGGTAGCCCAGGCTTGTCACAAACTCACACAATCCTCCTGCCTCCTCCCCCAGAGTGCTGAGGTTACAGGCATGCACCACCTTGCCTGGAGATCATGTAATTTTACTCCTTGCCTCCCTCCGCTTATGTGATGTATTACATTTATTGGTTTTCATAATTGAGCCATCCTTGCATCCTTGGGATAAAGGCTACTTACTCAGACTCAGTCTTTCTGATGAGTTGTTGCATTGCTTGCCAGTATCGCATTGAGGATTTTTTTCACCTTAGTCTTTAAAGATATTGGTTTATTGCTTATTTTTATTGTTGGATCCTTATCTGTTTTTGGACTCAGGGTACTTCTAGGTTTGAGAAATGAGACTTTGCATATACCCTTTTCTTCCAGTTTCATTAAAGAGTGTGAGGAGTATGAGTATTAGATTTTTCCCTGAAGTTTGTATAGAATTTAAAAGTGAATACATCTGGACCTGGGAATTTCTTAGTTGATAAGTATTTTATTACTGCTTTGCTTTACCTACTTGTTATTGGATTATTCAGAGTTTTTAATCTTTTTTGTTCTACTTTGTTAATTCATATATGTGTATGTGTGTATATGAATCTATTTAATCCAAATTCTCCAATTTATTGGCATATAGATTTGAGTACTAGCTGTTAATGACGTTTTAATTTTGTCGCTATCCATTGTGGTTTCACATTATTCAGTTGTAGTTGCATTGATTTGGGCCTTTCCTTTCCTTTTATGGTTACATTTACTAAGAGTTTGCCTATTTTGTTTATTCTGACAAAGAAACAAGTCTACAATTCATTGACTTTTTTGTATGTTTTTGTCTCAATTTCTTTCATTTCTGGTCTAATTTTTACAGTTTCCTTCCTTGTACTAGCTTTGGGTTTGTATTGTTCTTGTTTTTCTAGGGCTTTGAGTTCACATGGGTAGGTTATTTATTTGGGCTTGCTCTGTTGTGATATAGGCACACATTCACAGCTATG
This sequence comes from Fukomys damarensis, assembly GCF_012274545.1. Classification (NCBI taxonomy): domain Eukaryota; kingdom Metazoa; phylum Chordata; class Mammalia; order Rodentia; family Bathyergidae; genus Fukomys; species Fukomys damarensis. Next base: position 24,060,730 of record NW_022900951.1, read on the forward strand.
AACGTCACACTTAAGACTGCTTGCATTGGGTTCCATAAGTTCTGGTATGTTGTAGCAGCATTATCATTTAGTCTTAAAAACTGTCTTATTTCTTCCATCACCTATTGTTTAAGAGAGTATCGTTTAATTTCTGTGCATTTGTAGAAATTCTCTCTCTCTTTTTTTTTTTTTTTTGGTCTCTGATTTCTTGTTTCACTGTGGTATAATGTGATTACAAACAAGCATGGTATAAATTCAATGAATTCAGTTCAATTTCTGTTCTATTATTTCAAATTCGATTATTTTTTTGTTTATGTATGATTGCTTTATTAGTACATGGTTTATTTTGAAGAGATTTCTATGTCCTGCTAGGTATGTGTAGAGCAATCTGTAGATAGCAATTAAATCCCTTTGTTTGAAGGTTTTATTCCAATCTGAGATATCTTTGTTGATCTGTGTGTGAGCATGTGTAGTTGATCTATTTGTGATAGCATTCAGCTCTGCCAATATAATTGTATTTATGTCTCTCTGATCTTTTATGTTCAGTAGTATGTGTTTTATGAATCTGGGTGTGCTATTGTTCAGTGTATATATGTTAATAATTATTTCTTCCTGTTGGATTCTTGCCTTAACCAATATATAGTGACCTTCTATGCCTCTTTTTATCAGTTTTGCCTTGAAGTCCACTTTGTTTGAATATGAGATAGCTAACCTGATTTTTGTGGGGTATGTTGCATGAAATATTATTTCCCATCCTTTGATTTTTATAAATTTCTGTCTTGTAGAAATGCATTTCTTGTTTACAGCACTGTTGGATTTTGCTTTTCTTAACTCATTCTGTTAGTCTGTGTCTCTTGATTAGGGAATTGAGAACATTCACACTGAGAGTTTTTACTGATAGGTGTTGACTTATTCCTACCATTGCCTGCTTCCTTTTGCTGATTATCGTTCCCTTCTAGTTGACTGCTCATTCTATTTGGTGTGTTCATGGTATTAGACCTTCTGTTATTGTTAACTTCATTGTCTCTTCCTAGGATCTTTCAGAATTTCTGGCATGCTGGTTTGGTGGTCATGAATTTCTTTAGATGGTCTTTATCATGAAAATAAATTCTTTCATCTAGTTTGCAAGATAATTTTGTACAAGGTTTCATCTTATGTTCGAATTGTATACCCCCACACACCCAGGGCTTGAAGCATTTCACTCCAAGCTCTGTGGCCTTTGAGCTTTGTGTTGAGAAGTCTTCTGTAATTCTATTGGGTTTACCTTTATAAGTGATTTGTTGCTTTCCTCCAATACTATAAATTGTGTGTATATGTGTGTGTGTGTGTGTGTTAGACTTTCAGGATTTTGACTATGATATGTTGTAGACAAAGTCTTTTCTGATTATAGCTATTTGGGGTTTTATATGAATCATTTATCTTTATGGTAATTTATTTTCCATTATTTAAAAATGTTTCTGCTATTGTGCCAGTAAACAGGATCTTATACCATTTGTGCTGTCTTCCGCTTTCTTGCTAAATCTAATTAACTTTGGATTAGTCTTCTTCACATCACTTAGGAGCTGTTGAATCCATTTTTAATTTTTCTTATTTTTTAAGTATCTCTAATTAGTCGGTCACTGACAATAACCTTTTCTTCTTGTTCTGACACTCTGTCTTCACACTGGTCACTTCAGCTGCCCATAATTTTGGTAGAACTTTTAATCTCTCAATTTTATATTTGGAACATTATTATGGACTCTAATTCTTTTCTATGCTTGTTTTTCATATTTTGCATCATTTTGTCTAGCACTAATAGCTTTTAAGTTTCTTCTATAGACTTTCTTATCATTTTATTTGGTCCAATATCTGTATACGTATATCTTCTGTAAGGTTGCCATAATACTGATCAATTTTGTTACCTCTCTGGATAACATTCCAAAGAATTTGGATGTGCCTTTGGTTTCCTCCCCTTTGATGTGCCATCAATCAGCTTTGGTGGAATTGAGAGTGTCTGGATATATTTTGTTTGCTTGTCTTCTCATGTTTGTTTTTTATTTCATTTTTTGTGCATGTGCATGTACGTGCATGTATGCGTGTGTTGAAATTTCCAATTAACTGGTGAAAAGTTTTGTCTCTGGTATGGACACTTCCTTATTTAATATCTACATTTCAATAGATATTAAATATCCACTGTGTTCCCTGGGCATTGCTAATGATTGCCCTTTGACTTTGTTTAAAGATCCAACCACCTCCAATTACTTGCAATGGGAGGTTTCCACATATTTGGCCCTGTTCCCAGTTCTCCAGGTATGGATCACTGTACTGATAATGACCCTAAGACAATCCAGATGTTGTCATCCCAGGAAAACCAGTTAAATGCATCAGCAATGTCCACTTAGCCATAAGGAATAAAATCAGCATCAATTATAGCATCAAATACAAATTGAATGTTGACAAATCCTAAGGCCTAATCATATATCATCCTTAACCATAGAAAACAGATCTGTAATTATAGCATGAACAATAAAGCCAACCAAATATTGGCCTACTCTTGACCTATGTTAAATATCTATTAAATGGAACAATTTTACCTCTACTAAAAACAGAATAGTATTCAGTCAGCAATAGGATAAATTTAAAAAGCTATGTAGAGTTACATTAAGATTAGTAGTTAGACTATTAAAAGTAGAGGGGTTGGGGAACTGGAATATGAAAAAAAAGTAAAATTTAAGAAGTGAATCAATAGGATATGAGAAGAAGATGAGGGTCTCACTGAGGAATGAAGGAAATTAATATTGTTAGAGAACAGTTGCTGGAAAGAAAGAACAAAAAAAAAGAGTAAAATGCAGGAAATTAAAAGGAAGAGTTAAAACGTTGGAAGGGTAAAAGAGAAAAGAAACTCTAAAAGGAAAGAAAAAAGGGAAAAACTCTCAAAATCCCCAATAACCCAATAAAAGAAAGATAAATATAGTAAAAAATATAGAAAATTATAAAATAGTGTGTTTCAAAGAAAAAAAATCTGTTTTTGAATGAGTAGTTTCTTTCCAAGATCTACAATATTGAGATTCAATCAGTCTCACTTTTCTCTGCCTAGCTTTAGGACATATGGGTTTTAGAGGTTCACTCTCTGCACCAGAGAACCTTCTGTTTTTTCACCTCAGACTGTGGTTACTGTTCATGTTTTGTTTTTTTTGGTGTTGTTATTGTTGGTTTTTTTGTTTTGTTTTGTTTTGTTTTGTTTTTGGCAGCAGGGATCAAACTCAGGTCCTTAAGCTTGCGAGGTAGGCCCCGGTACCACTGAGCTAAACTACTAAGCCCCTGTTTACTGTTCATGGTAATGTATGTCCTTGCTTAGTTGGTAGGTGGGAAAACATAATCAGTCCTCTGGTCTCTGCTGGATGTAGGGCAAGGGGAAGGGATTCAACTAGACTTTTGGATTCAATGTAAATAGTCATGACAATGCCTCTCTTCCCCGGCCTTGTCCTTATCCAGAGTTAAGCTGGTTGTTTAGCCCTCACCTTTGCTGCCCAATGCAAAAAAGAAACAAAATATAGAACCTGCTGGGATACGGTGGATGGTATCACCCTTATGCTGGGGGCTGGGGCACTCTGCACATCTGACACAGGCTTTGTTGCTTGAATCAGGGGAAAGGTGTTATGTTATGTAGGCCTGTTTGTTCATGTGTTTGGGCACAGGCCCAGGTCTGGCCTACTTGTGTGTGTGTGTGTGTGTGTGTGTGTGTGTGTATGTGTGTGTGTGTAGGGTGGGTGCTATGCATAAATTATTACAATTTTAATAAACATTTTAAAAATTCTGTTCAGATTTCTATGGTAAACATTCATGGATATAATCCAAATAAATAAACACTCTTCAGCATTCTCAACTATTTTGCAAGTAGTAAGTAATCTTGGCCAAAATGAGGGTTAGATTTTTTCTCAGTTGTTTGAGAAATGCAGTTTTAAAATGATTATTACATGCTATACACCATATTAAATCGCTCACTTAAATTGTATTGATCATTTCTTTTATAACTAAAATGCTTCTGTGTTAGGTACTTTCTCTCATTGCTGAGACAAAATACCAGACGCCCAAAGTTAGAAAGGAAAGGCTTTATTTGGCTTACAGTTCATAGAGGTTTCAGTCTATAATCAGCCAACTCCAAGGCAAGGAAGAGAAACAGGCATGACGGAGCAGAAACAACATGACATGCACAAGGCAGCAGAGGTAACAAGAATTAAGGGCATCTCCCTGCCCCTTTTATCTTACTCAGACTACTTAGGGTAGGTAGCACTCACACCCTTAATCCTGGTGCCCTTGAGCCTAGCCTTGCATCATGAATCAATTCCAGCCTCACACTCTCTAGGTCTAGCCTATGACCACATGAGGCTTTGCGGGGACCTCTAGTCCCAAGCCATAACAGCTTCCATCTAGAATGCTTTCAAATAGTGTTCTGAGTAGGAAATGTAATGAGGCATTTTATTCCTAAGATCGTTTAACAGTTCTTTGTCATATATACTTCAGTGAATGTAAAAGTCTAGGACAAAGTTCTTTCTCGAATTATTTTTTGGTCTCCTTTTACCTACCGTTTCTGTTGTGAGGTTTAATATTAATCTAACTCTTGACCCTTTAAAAATTTACTCTGTATAAATTAGAGCTGAGACATGGTATTAATATTGCAAAAATCTGAAATAACATTTATATATGCATAGAAGATTGAAAAGATATCCAAAGTTATTATAAATTTTATCTTCAGTTGATATAAGTACATTCATTTTTTTTTTCTTTAAGCTACTCTGGATTTTCCAAGGTTTTTTCTTCTATGGTGAATACACATTAAGTTTTTAGGCAGGAAAAGTAAATTTTATAACCTTCCTGAACAACAGCAGAAAAATGGAAAGAAGCTATTACTTAATCAGAGGCTGTCATCTGTCCTGTCCTCTCTACTGAATGATTTTAAACTTTACCTCATTTAATCATCACATGAATATTGTAAACTAGGTATTAAGCTACATCTTTGTCATTCCATACACTGGAGATTTTATAGCTTTTATCTAAATTATGTATTTTCTCTTTCATGTACAAAAAATAATGAATCATTTTTAAACAGTTTTTTGAAAAAACACAATGTAATAACAGTGATGAATGTAAGGATTGTGTTTTTTGTGTGGAATTTTTCAAATGTGATAATATTGTTTTTGATGAATCGTGATTATGTATATTTATATTCCACAAAATGGAAGCAAAGCTTTGCAAATGCCAAGGATGTAACCATTCAACACCATTTTGTGAACTCCAAACCTAGAATCATCATTTTGTGTTAATGTAAAGGTAAATGGAAAACATCAATAGGTGTAGCAATATAAATAGAACTTATATTTGTAAGATAGGGGATAACATGCATTCATGGTCCATGTTTATGTTCTCTTATATAACATCATAAGACTAACAAATAAAAGTGATTATGGCGGCAAAAATATACTAAAAAATTCTTTATATGACAAAAAATATAGGAAATTTGCAGCTTTAAGATATAAGTAATTACTGGTAGAGTCTTGAAGAGCAATTCTTACATGATAATTAGGCTGTGAAATACACGCAGAAGAGGAACAAAATCAAAAAATAAATTCCCTGAAGCGTCAATGTACATTGCACATTGCTAAAGAAAGTACAGGCAAAAAAATAATTTCTCAAAGTAAAATTGAGCAGCCTTAAATTCAGAGCTCATGTTCTATTCCTGCTAGGAACCTGAGTCATTGTTTTATCTCAGGCAAGTAAGTCATTTTGCTTCTTTCTGCTTCAAATTACTCATCTATAAAAAGCTATATTTGCGGCATTCTTATAGACCATCCCATCACACCACTTTCACATCTACTGAGTGCTGAATATTAACTTAGAAAGAAAATTTAGGAATTAATTCAAAAATAAGAGTTCCAACTCCAAAAATGAAAATACAGATGGAACATTGTGAACAAGGTAACTCGCAATGTCTTAAAGTAGTTATTTCATTTTAGTTCATCAATATGATTGACACAACCTTTAAAAAGTATTATTTGCTATTGTTCAGTTTTAATATCACCAATGTTGAAGTTAAATTATAGATACAGAGAGAGAGATTCCACATTACCATCACCCTGCTTCAAAGGAAGATTTTCATATATTTAGTTCTAATACATCTCATTTTTAAATTATATTTCTTACTATTGAAACAGTAAACTATACTTTTCTAGTAAAAGTCAGCTTGAGTTTTTCTTTCCAACTTGGATGTGTAACCTATAAAAAATGTTACAGTATATAATGAAAATCGCCATTAAGAAAAAGAAATTTAGTTTTAATTTAATGTCCTTATTTAATTGTTTGCCATACATATGAGGATACACAGCAAATTAATGTGGACCAAAAGAATAATAAATAAAGTCATTTAGCTTAAACTATAGAATAAGTCCATGGCAATGCTAGGAATTATGTCCAGATTTTATTTTCAATCTTCCCATATTTATTTTGTATTCTAAACTATGCTACATTTTGTATTCTAACCACTGATGACTCAAATCAACTCCAGCAATTCTGGCAAATGCAATTCTGGACAACGGAGACATGATAGGAGGGTATCACAATCCCCAACCTGAAACTGTACTACAAAGCCACTGTGATTAAAAAAACAAACAAACAAAAAAACAGAATGCTACTGGCAAAAAAAGAGACACACGGTTCAGTGGAATAGATAAGAAGATGCAGAAACAACTCTAGACATACTCAGCCACCTCATCTTTGACAAAGGAGCCAACCATCCTCACTGGAGGAAAGAGAGCCTCTTTAATAAATGGTGTTGGTAAAACTGAATTTGAACTTGCCAAAGATTAAAACTAGATCCCTATCTTTCACCATGCACTAAACTAAAATCCAAGTGGATTAAAGATCTAAATATTAAAATAGAAACACTAAACTTGCTGGAAGATAAGTTAGGTAGAACTGTTGAAGATATTAGCACAGGAAAGGACTTTATGAACAAATATTAAGTACCATGGGAAATAGCACAACGAATCAACAACTGGGATCTCCTCTTTTTAAAAAGTTTCTGCACTGCCAGAGAAATCACCAGCAGAGCTAAGGGGCAACCTGCAATGTGGGAAAAAGATTTTACAAGCTCTTCCTCAGTCAAAGGTCTACTATCTAGAAAATATATAAAGAACTAAAAAAATCAGATCCCCAAATATAAAGACCCTATTCAAAAATGGGCATCTCGGGCCAGGGATTTAGCTCAGTGGTTCTGCTGTCTACCTCACCAGCACAGACCTGAGTTTGATCCCCGGTGCCAAAAAACAGACAAACAAAAAATGGACATCTGAAATGAACACACATTTCTCGGACAAAGAAGTAAAAGCAGCAAGTAAGCAGTAAAAAATGTTCCACATCACTGGTCATGTGAGAGATGCAGATGAAAACAACACTGAGATTGCATTTCACCCCACAAAGAATGGCTGCTATCAAGAAATCACACAATGACAAATGTTGGCGGGGTTGTGGGGAGAAAGGAACCCTTCTCCATTGTTGGTGGGAGTGCAGACTGGTGCAACCATTATGGAAATCAATATGGAGATACCTCAAAGAAGTAGAATTAGAAGTCCTATTTGACCCAGCGATTTCCCTACTGGGTATCTTCCCAAAATAAGTTAAAGAATCATACCACAGTGATATATATGCACCCATGTTTATAGAGGCACAGTTTGTAATAGCTAGTCCGAAATGGCCCAATTGCCCCTCAACTGGAGACTGGATAAAAATGATGTAGTGATTTTTATAAAGTGGATTACTACTCAGCCATACTGAATGAGAAACTAAAGACATTTATAGCTAAGTGGATGCACATTTAGGGCATACTCAAGTGAAATTAATAGGACACACATGTGTAAATACCAAATAGCTTCTCTGGTGTGCAAGTCTAAAAGTGTAAATAAGGATCCAAGTGTATCATTGATATTGTGTAATAGGAACAAAAGGTCTAAAGGAGTAGGGGAAGTGGGGGAAGTAGGGGAAAAGTAAGAAGGGAAAAGAAAAACTATGAGAAAAGGAAAAACATGGAAACAAATTATTGTAAATAGGTATTGTGGAGGGGGTAAAGGAAGGACAGGGGAATGGGAAAAAAAACAAGATATGTAAAGGTACAAAATCCCAGTGATTAATGTAACTGTATCATATGCCTAAATTGTACCAATAAACTTAATGGAAAAAAATAATTTGAAAGGTCTAAGGCAGTAGTCAACATGATGGGAGAAGAAATATCACTGAAAAATCAATTTAATCTTTTTCATAGGTTTATATGTCAGCCAAATGAACAAAATAAGATATGAATCAAATAGAATGGTGAATACAAAAATAACGAAAAGAATACAGTTTTTTAAACCTACTCAAATGTCATCAAAATGACATTATAGTCATGATTTGTAAAAGTGCAAGAATTTCCTGTATTATCTCTTTGGAGGCAATTAATATAGAAACCTCTTAGATATTCCCTGAGATCATATTTAAAATATATAGATGTTTGGAAGTTAATTTAATTGTTTTTTAAATATTATGCTTGTAATGTGAATGCCTTGATATTTCATAAATGAAAATGTGATATTACAGCATAACAAAGACTGAACATGAAAGAAAAAAATGGAAAAGCAATGAGTATAAGGCTTAAAGATTAAGGATAACATGTACAGTGGTGCCTTGGCACTTGTTATTTGGTTTCTGGGATATATGCTGCAAGCAAAAACATCAAGAACCAAACAAATCGTTTGGGCTGGAAAGGGTAACAAGTCAGGAGGCAAAGGACATTGCCAAGTTCTGCTGTGCCATTCTCAAACAAATGATGATTAGTAGTATAAAATTTTCCTGTCAAAATGAATCAAGTACCAAGTTCAGAGTTTCAAAGCAGTCCAGTATCAAGGTGTGTCTGTACTAAAATTACACTGATATCCAATCCCCCAGAGAAAGTCACGGCATAAAAGGTGATGCGTCTTAATCATCTCTCTCTAGCAGGGCCAATGCCGTTCAGGCACTGACTAACTCTTTCAACAGAGGCTGCCAGGTGGATCCACACAGCAGTTAACATCGATCTAGATACCACTGGCCTCCCGAATACATTTCTCTTTGTCCAGGCCTCTCCATCTGTATTCTACATAAGAGTTTTAATAATTCTGTCAATGTCTTCTGCTTTAAATAACACTCTTCATTGGTCACCCATTGTATTTATAAGATTCAAAATTCTCAATGTTTTGGGTCTTTATTGCTGCACGCCAAACTACCATAATACTTCTTGGAGTAGAATGACCATTTATGGGCTGGGGATTTAGCTCAGCGGTTCTGCCACCTGCCTTGCAAGTGTAAGGACCTGAGTTTGATCCCCGGTACCAAAAAAAAAAAAAAAAAAGAATGACCACTTATTTTGCTCATGATTTTAAGCATCAGAAGGTCAGAAAGGGCTTGACTAGGTATATTGCAGATCCAGAAGGCATCAATTTGAATGGCTGAAACTGGAGGATCTATTCCCCAAATATTCTTCATTCACTTTTGTAGCACTTGGGTGCTGCTTGGATTCTCTATCTCTACATGGCTTCTGTCATCCTTTCCAGGTGTCTTAGATTTCTCTCAGCATGATGGTCACAGACAAGTCTGCTTTGTAAATATTTCCTATCTTTCAAAAAGAAAGAAAGTTGAAAGCTTCCAGACTGATTAAAGGACCCATTTAGCACAGGCACAATGTCACCATGTCAGAGCAATCCAGGGAAATTCCATATTCATAAGGTTTTTGAAATAGACTTCATATTTGAATGGAAGATAGCAATATTTCATTGCAGAAAATAAGGGGTATGGAAAATATTACTGTAGTCACCTTTGGAATATATTGTTAGAATTATCATGACCTGATATATCGAGGACAACCTGGTTCTTTCCTATATGTATGAAAAAAAATCTTACTTTGCACTACTATATTAAAATGTAAAAACTGTACTTATTAATGGGAAACTATGTAATATTTCAATAGGTGTATATTGTATGATGTTTAAATCAGGTTAAACATATCTATCTCCTCAAATATTTATCATTTCTCTGTGGTGAAAACTTTCAAAATCATTTCTAATAGCTTTTTGAAATATACAGCCTATTATTATTATCTGTAGTCACCCTCCTGTACAATAGCATACCAAAACTTCTTTTTTGGGGGTTACTAGGGATCAAACTCAGGTCCTTGTGCTTGTGAGGCAGGCGGCAGAACCACTGAGCTAAATCCCCAACCCCTAGAACTTCTTGCTCCTAATTGTAACTTAGGACTTGTTTTCAGCCTCACCTCATCCTTTCCCAACTATTCTCCTCAGCCTCTGGTAGCCACAATCTTACTCTCAACAACTATGAAATCAGCTCTTTTAGATTCCACATATGAGTGAGATCATGCAGTACTTGTCTTTTTGTGCTTGGCTTAATCCCTTATTATTACGGTCCCCAAAAGAAAAACAATGTGAGTAAAAGTCATCCCTGAACACTAATCACGTGTGTATGAACGTATGTTTGGATTATTTCACATGTATATAATAATAAGGAATTTACATAGTCACTTGCCTAGAAGTTCAGCGTTGGCAAGGTGAAAGGTGATGGTTTCAGCAGTGTTACCATCAGAGATGGATTCACTTCAAAGTTTAAACCTTGTACTGCAGAGGCAATCACTTTTAAGGGCTTCTTCTAAATACCTTTATATAATTTGATGTACATATTTTGTAATTATCTTCTTGATGGTACACAGGCTAAATTATTTAATCTTCTGACCCTAGAAAAAACCTGTACCAATACAATGACATAATTTCCCAACAAGCCTCTTTGCAACGCTTGACCTCCTGATGAGGTCAATTCTACCCACTACGGACCTTGTTTTTGGGTCATAAAATGACTTACGATCAGCAACTGGATGTTATATTTCCCATTCACTTCTGGCTGTTCACTTCCAAACCTTGTTCACTTCCTGCAAAGCACTCAACACGAGTTCTTTCATTTGCAATAATGAGCTATGTCTCTAGCCTCTATGATAATGTCACGTCCTAAATACCTTAAGGCTGGATTTCAGAATCCACTCACTGGCAGAGAATTAGATAATACTCAATTGGATTAGACAAATATAAACTGACCTGCGGGAATGAGCTTGCAATTATTTACTCAGTGAGGAATAAGCCACAAAGGAGTGGCTGTTATCCCACAAACTTTGATATGTGATAGATTAAGCTAATACAAATTAATGGCAAGGAAAAAAAGCCTTATTGAGGTACTCCTGGAAACTTTCTCACTACTAAGAGAGATGCATGGAAAGCCAATCTTTTTCTCCATCTCAGAGAATATGAATATGGAGCCATATTATTCCAGTGGCTGCTATAGTCATCTTGCTGTAATGAAGGAAGGAGAGAAGAGATATCTACAGCTCTATTATTTTCTGCCCTAAATTCACATAACTTTTGCACTTCTAGTTATATAGATCAACAAATATTTATAAATACTTACAAATGTATTTTCTGCTAATTTCATACAAAAACAATCCAATTGATACATTCATTTAATTCTCTCTTGCTCTCTCTCTCTCCCCCCTCCCTTTACCAGAAAATTAAATCAGTTTTTAAATGTTCTATGACTGTTAAAGGGGAGGGTGAAGGGAGAGTGGGGACAAGGGGAAAAAATGAGAACCAAGACCTCTCACGTAAAGGTACAAGATCCCAGTAATGAATGTAACTGTACTCTCATTAGGATCATAGCTTTTATATTTGTATTTTTTCTACTGTGTCATGAATTTTACTTTGAAGCCTTTTAGTTATCCAAGTGAAAATGCTAGGAAAATTGTTGATCACATGAAATTGAGGTTCATAGAACACTCTCGGAAAGATATAAATTTGAAAAACATGTGCAAGTAAATGGTATTAAATAGAAGACCTGGATGAGTCTATTAATTGCATCTTTTGGGGTACAATGATGTAATTTGGAAGCCTTCACTGAAAACTGATGCTGTCACAGGTTGAGCTGAATACGCCATTATGTCCTCCCCAGAACAAATATATTTCTCACTTCTACCCTTAATGTTTTAAGGGTAGACACTCTCTGTCAATCACTATGGTAAAATTATTGAATATATATAAATTTAGTGCTTACTATGTGCCAGGTGTCTTGAAGATGACAACTAGCCCTAATGATAGCATCACATTGATGAAAACCATACTAACGAGCACTGATCCAAGGCTGGAAGTTAGGGTGAGAAGTAGAAAGGAACTTTGGGAATTAAGAAACACTGAGCCCTTGAGAAATCAATAATTGCTATTTCTGGGGTTGCCCAGAGCCCTGTAGAGAGGAAATAATTAATGATTATTTTTTTTTAAATTCAGAGCAATTATTTTCTTCATACATAATAAAATGTTCAAAGCAAGAATTTTTAGTCTGCTTTATCATATAAGAAATTCAAAATCAGATTTAACAAATAACATTTTCTTAGGTGGTATTTAAATCTCCTGTTGCTGCCTACATTTTTAAAGAAGTGGAATGGCATTTCAGAAAAGCAACAGAATCTAGGAAGCAAAAGATCACAAAACAGGTTAGCAACATCTACAGTTCATGATTATTTTTTTCTAAAAATAGCTACTTGTATTTTAGAAATACACAAAGGATAATTTAAGAGGCTTTTAAAAAAATAATGAAATATATGTCAAGCCCACATTGCAAACCAGATTTAAACTCAGTGAAATGATCTTTCATACATTATACAGTGGCAATTACCATGTAAATAGATTTTAAATAAAGTGATGTATTATTTAAAACCTAGGTGTTATATAAAGCAAGCATGGGGAAATGCTTGATATCAGTTTTATTTTCAAATAAATAACCCCTTTGCATACAGAAAAGGAAAACAACTGTGCTAGATAATTTAAATTACATTTTTAAATAAAATGCAATAGCCCCTATGATTATATATTTCCCCCAAACTTGTGGGAAATATTACAATATTCCCTATATAATATTGTTAGACATTTCTCCCATTTGAAAGCATTCTCCTTTCAGAAAATGTTTAATGAGAACTTCTAAAGATGATACATTTAATTCAGACTGTTAAAAATGATCTGAAATAACAAAAATCATGATGAATGAGAATCCGAAATTCCTCCCAGATTACAGAAGATTTTGAAGGCGTTCTTGCAGGAGTTGGTCAGAAGGAAAGAGAGGAAGAGGGTGGGAGATTTAAGGAAAGTGAATCCCCACAAAGGAGGATAGACCTGTAAAACCAAGACCAGAGCCACAGTTTGTAGGCCTCTTGTTAAATGAGTGGCATTTGTATTTGCTTATGGGAGTCTTAGGGGTACTAAGAAAGTGATCCTCTATTAAACCACCTACCTGCAACTATCTCCATCTCTAATTGATTAGACACATCTCTTTTTCTATGTTAAACAGCAATGACTTCCCTTCCATCTTTGTGACTCTTCATCTATATTCCTGAGTATCGGTTCTTTATTCATTTCCCTTCGATCATTTAAGCTACTTCCATAAGTGGAAGGCAGGAGCAAGCAGGGCCAAATGAGTTCCTGAGCATCACTAAGTTGATGATAATGTGAAAGGGAAGCACAATTATCTGTAAGAGTTTTCAGTTACTACTTATCATCTAATAACTGCTGCATCCTCTTTCTCTTGTTTTTCTGTTATTAATCACATAAATTTTCAGTTACATTTCATCTGTTTTTGTTCCCAATGATAATCTTCTGTCTACATCATATTAGATCATTTTAATAGCCTACTGTCATTAAACACCCTTTCACTCACCATCCTTGCTGAGCTCCTACTTTGGAAATCCTCTAGGGAGGGTCAAGGAGGACGACCTTGTTCTTACAGTTTCCCTATGATCAAAGTTTAAATGCAGGTTCCTTATTACCAATTACCCTTCCACTTACCATATTAGTTTAACTCTGTATGGGCAATCAAAATCATAAGGTACTTATTGACGTTTTCCTCCACAAATGAACCTCCAGTTTGTTCATTGGACAAACTGTGGTCCTGTTGAAAGAATGATGGACATGAACATGAATTCGTATTTTTGATGATTGCAGGGGGCTTGGTTCCTTAAGAGTCACTTCCCAAAATTCTAAATTGAAGGTGACAGTTTTTCTTCCCCCCAAATTCTTGAAAGAATGCAATGTCATTTTATCAATAAAATTATTTTGCAAAATTTAAAGTGCCGTATCAAGGCAAATTATTATAGCAAGTCACCTTTCATAACTAGTGTTCCTTATAAACTTTAGTTTTAATTAATTTGGGACCATGGTTACTTCACTTTTTCTTTTTATGTAATCTAATGCAAATCTAGTACAAATCTAATGACAACTTCAAAATCAATTTCAAGTTCTATTCCTTTAGTAATTACAGTATCAATAATAGATAATTCCCATTGAAAGCTTACTATGTGCCATAAAGCATTTCTAAGGTTATTTTGTTTCATCTTTCTAACAACATTATTTGATAATTACTATTAGAATCCTCATTGTACATGAGCAGAGTGAACATTATCTAATTTGAAGAACTTGATAACTTAAGAACAATAGATTCAAGGGTCAGATATTTTTAGGTCTTTTTGATTGAAGAGATTATAATCATAAATAGTCCATTGTATCTCACTCATGAATACACGATCGAGTACTTTTTCACCTTCTAGTTAACATTATGCTCTCCTGACTCTGGATTTCTGTAGCAATAATTTTTTGTTCAAATTATTATTTTACATAGCCTCCACATAGTAAACCTATTTGCTTGTAGAACCTACCAGTTCCTATAAAGAAGGGACCATGATTTTTTTGCTTCCCTACTCTAATACTTTCCCATATAGAAAGCAAATACATTAGTATATGATATTTGTCTTTACTTGATGTTATAAGACTAGACAAAAGAAGAAAATAATGCATGCAGTAAAGAATACTGAAACCAGCAACATTTAATACTGAAATAAATTAAAAATTTAATTAGAATCTAAAGGTTTTCATTTTATTCTTTCTTAATCACTTACAATTTGGGACTTCTCTGCATTTGAAAAACATCCCTGCATAAGTAAACCAGTTATCCTCTAAACTATGTTTCTTTCATTAGTCAGCAAGTGTAGGCAGTGTATCTTTGAGATTTTCAGTTGAGACCCACTTAATGTTAAAATCCTTTTGAGTGTCCTGCTAGAGAGATTTGGTGCGAAATTGCGCTTGTTGTGTTAGAGAAGTTGTAGTTTGTCATGCTTCTCATTCTACTTTCCATAACACTTATATAAAAGTTGAATTTTTGAAGGGGTGACTGTATGTGATAGGGATCTGTGTGATGCTCTTAAAATATGAGTTATTAATCACCAAAGAAGAAATTATCAAAGCCTTCAAGTAAAAGTAGATAATTAGCTTTCTGAAGTTTTCTTTATTAGGCCTGAGACGATTGGGAAGGCATACTTGTTTGAATTGAACATTAAAATTCATAAAAATGAAATTCTGTATAATTCATTTATTTTTAAGTCTTCAGGTTCATATATTTATTTAGATATAAGCATACTTATAGCAATTGATAATTCTTTTAATTAAAGGATGTAGTATATCCTAAGAATAATAAATGACACCCCATTCATTTAGGTCAGCCTCTTTGAATACCAATTTTCAACTTTAAAGTCTCTCTGAATATTAAATTCTTACTTTAAAATGTACTTGTTGCATACCACTTCCCAAGGTTGTCCCAAGAATTCAGTGAACTAAGAAAGTACAGTGATTGGTACATATTAGTCATCCAATAAATATTGGTTCTTTGGTTCTTTATGGTGAGACCTCCCCAACATATCCCCAAAAATATTTTTAAAGAAAGAATATATATATTGAGAAAAAAGGATAATGGTGAAAACCGAAAAACAAAACAAAACAAGTACTTCGCCCTTTTAAAGGGGAGAACATGGAAATAAACTAATATAAATGTGTGTGATCTTTTCCAATGAACTTCCATGAAAATATAACTATCATTAACAATCCATAAGTCACTGATGATGCCTCTAAGGAGTAGACATAAAGAACAGTGTTAATTGAGCAAAAGAAGAAAGGATTTCATTGTAAGATGAGTTCCTAGGATCAACAGATAAATTCTCTGTTCATTTGACAGGCCCCTTCCCCTTTGTCTTACCAAGGAAAACTAAGGAATAAAGATTATAAGCATCATCATACTCTGAATTTAAAACTATATATGTATGCATAAGTATATACCTATACTTATTACAAGCATCACTTCATGTTACCTTTTTAAGTATCAAATTTTCTTAGTCTCTAGATCTTGACTAAGAAAGTATGGCTATTAACTAGTAAGTAGTCAAAAGACATGTTAGTGAGTACCTGTCCTGCATTAATAAGCACTCTAAGCACTGTGGAGCATAGAGAAATATAAGCCAGAGTTAAATGAAGTGAATTAACAGATTTCCATTCATCTCAATCTATATGCAAGGAGACTGGTAAAATATTCCATGAGAGATCCTAAGCCAAACCAAGGCGTTGTCCTTGACTTTAAGAATTATTTGAAGCAATTATATGAATGCTATTTGACATTATAAGTTATAAGCAATACAGACTTTAAAAGAGAAAGCTGACCCTGAGTCCAACTGGGCTATGGTAATGTTTAATTAGGTGAATGGAAAATTCACTTTATCTTAAAAGATTGAATGGATGTAAGTGGATAGGATATGGTAATAAGTATTAATGGAAAAGTGAACAGGAATAATAGACTTGATGGAAACTTTCTAATTGCTGAAGATTCTGTCCAATAGAAATATGAAATATTTAGGCATTTGATAAAAACTGTGAGCTGGGATGGAAGGTATAGTACAGTGGTAGATTCCTTGCCTAGAATGTGTGAGGTCCTGAGATGGATGCCCAGCACCACACACACATATATATATTAAAAAAAAGCAAAACTGAACTACGGATGGATTTGTCTTCCATTTTCCATCAGGCAGATCTCATTAGTAAAGGATATTTGTTCATAACTGCTACAACCACCTGTGTTTCAGCAAATATACATCTCTATAAAGGGAAGGTAGCTTTATGAACCAATCCTTGAGCCCAGAGATAATTTCACATCAGAATTTTTATCTGTTTAATTGATCAATCAGTTTTCAGAATGCAGGAAATTAGTTAAGATATGTTCTTTGTCCTTAGGATAAATCTCGTTTTCACGGCTACAGAGAAAAAAAAGAAATTGTTACTTTATGTCTGATTGATATTATCAGCATACTCTGACTCTCACTCCTGTGTAAGTGTTTCGGGAGAAATATTTGGTTTTCATAGGAAGGCATAGTGCAGATTTCAAATGACCAGAGAAGGTGCATTGTCTTCCTATATTTACTCGTAATTATATTTTTAAACAAGGCAGGTGTTCGGCAAACCTTTCATTAGCAAATACAATAAAAGGCAAGATAAAAAGAACTTGACAATATAATTTCAAATTAGAATTTCTCACAGAACACTTTAATTTAGGAAATGTAGGAAGCCACCAAATGACCTGTCAAAAAAAAAGGTCTTGTGGAAATAAATGAAGATCATCCAAATGAAAACAAGGAGATGATATTTGTTCAAGACTTGCTAAAGCAAGGAAGTCAGCTGCCAACACTTGTACTCAGAAGAGCCACAAAGGCAGGCAAGAGAGTGCAGTTTTACAGCAGCATAAAAGAAGGGTTTCAGGTATGTGTGGATTGGAGGTTGATTGTCTGGGGAAGCTAAAGGCTGAGATGGAAAAGCAAGAAATGGAGCATCCAATATGGCAAGTTATGAAGCAAATATAGCTTTCTCTGATTGGTCCTAAGCTGTAATAGCGAACAAAAATTAGAGGGACTGACAGATACTGAACACACCCTGGCCATATATGGATTAGTTATAAGCTTCTCTTATGTGAAAAGTAGGATATAAACAATCACTAAAGCCTTCTCATATTTAAAGTAATGAAATGTCAGCATTTTGACAAATTAATTTATAATAAACCCATTGAAGCAAATAAAAACTGACAATGACAATTTACCCACTTAACTTAAAAAATATATTTATGAAGAAAAGGACAATTCCTTAAATTTTCTTGTTTGCTTCAACATCTAAAAGTATGTGAGTATTTGATGTGTCATTATGTTACAACATATTGCTATAATCATATTTTTAGCTACTTTCCAGTACAAGTTGCTGATATTTATTAAGGGACAAAAGTCAATAAAGTCTAAGCAAAGAGATAATATTTCACAGGTTAAAATACTTCCTTATGAAAAGTATTTTTGATACATTTCTATTGTAGTTTCATGCATGGTAATAAATATGGGTTTAGTTTTAATCTTTGCCAAGTTGAAACTGAGTTTTTCCAGCACCATTTATTAAAGAGCCTATCTTTCCTCTAGTGAGGGTGTTTGGCTCCTTTGTCAAAGATGAGGTGGCTGAGTCTTTTTGCAGTTGTTTCTGCATCTTTTAATCTGTTCCATTGATCCTTGGGTCTGTTTCTTTGTCAGTACCATGGTGTTTTTATCACAGTAACTTTGTGGTATAGTTTCAAGTTTGGAATTGTGATAGACCCTTCCTTGTCTAAATATTAAAACAGAAACACTAAACCTGCTGGATAGGCTAGGTAGAACTCTTGAAGACATTGGCATAGGAAAAGATTTAATGAACAAAGCCTCAGTTGCATAGGAACTACCACAAAGAATCAACAACTGAGATTTCGTCTTATTAAAAAACTTCTGCAAAGCAAGAGAAACCACCAACAAAGTGAAGAGACAACCCACAATGTGGGAAAATATTTTTACCAGCTGCTCCTCAGACAAAGGACTACTCTCTAGAATATATAAAGAAGTTTAAAAAATCAGATCTCCCAAATTTAAAGACCCAATCCAAAATGGGCATCTGAAATGAACATACATTTCTCAGACAAAGAAGTAGAAGCAGCAAATAAACATATGAAAAAATGTCCAACATCACTGGTCATTTGAGAGATTCAAATGAAAACAACCTTGAGCTTCCATCTCACTCCAGAAAGAATGGCTGCTATGAAGAAAGCAACCAGTAACAAATGCTGGCGGGATTGTGGGAATAAAAGAAACCTTCTCTACTGATGGTAGGGATGTAGACTGTGAAACCACTGTGGAAATCAGTGTGGGGATTGTTCAAAAATCTAGGATTAGAGGTCCCATTTGACCCAGCTATTCTCCTGCTGGGTATGTTCCCAAAAGAATTAAAAGCACCATATCACACAAAAATATGTGCACCCATGTTTACAGTGGCATAGTTTGTAATAGCTAAATCTTGGAAACAGGCCAAATTCCCATCAAATGTTGAATGGATAAGGAAGATTTTTTTATATAAAATGGAGTAATACTCAGCCATAATGAGAAATAAACTAGAGACATTTATGGTTAAATGGATGCATCTTAAGGCCATACTCTTTTGTGAAATAAATAGGACACACATGTAAATACAGAATAGTTTCTCTGGTGTGAGAAACTGAAAGTGTAAATGAGAACCAAAATGTATAATAGATATTGTGAAACAGGAAGAAAATATTCCAAAGGGAAGGGGAGTTAGGGAAGGGGGGCAGGGAAAGAAACAAAGGGAAAGTAAAAAAATGAAAAAAAGAAAGAAAAATGGAAACAAAGATTATGTAAATAGGGTTCAGTGGAGGGGTTGAAGGGAGGGAAGGGGAATGGGAAAAAATAAGAACCAAGATTTATCATGTACAGGTACAAATTCCCAATGATGAATGTGATCATAATGTATACCTAAAATGTACCAATAAAATTAATTAATAAAAAAAGTATTTTTAAAAGATTACTAAGAATGAAAAGGTGATTTCATTTTGAAGCTGAGAAAACTGAGAATTGGAGATCCAAAATGGGTTGCCAAAGATCATAATTCAGTGCTATAAATTACACGTTCTGTCTCACACCATCATCTACTCTTGGTGCAATTGCTAAGGTAAATGCCATTTTCTAAGCTGTTCAGTAATCTCAAGCATGAATTTAAAAAAGAAAGAAAACTACAACACATCTCCTCTGGTAAGCAAATAAAATGCTAATTAAATTACTCACAAAAATAACTTTTGTTCTCTCCTCCCCCAGGCCCAACCCTCACTCTCCTAGTAATGTAGTGAAACTAATTAGAGTAAAATCATAACTATCATGATGATAGGCAAAATATTAACCTTGACTACCAAAAGGAGGAATAAGGGATTAGCAACAATTGGTCATGAATTGAAGAAGGAAGAGAATTCTTAGAAGGAATAAGTCTACAATAACTGAAACACAACTCTTTTTACAAGGGATTTTCAAAGGTAGTTTTATTCTGGCTTTGAGTCAAAGAAAAGCCCATCTAGAAGACTCTTTTCTGCCACAATGAAAGGACAGCCTCAATAAATAATAAGGACATGTTAAAAAGAAACAAATTTCCTTGAATGAGTATTCAAAGGCAAAATCTAGGGCAATTAGTTATTAATAATAATAAAAATGACACAGATCATAACCAATTGAATAAAATAAGAATATATCGGTTTGTAATGATAAAGATTAAAGTAAGAATGAGAGATTGTTACAGAAAAACTCAGTATTTTTCAGAAATTATAATTCAAGTAAAAACCATGAATTGATGCTAAAACTAGTGAGTAAAATGTGAAATAGAAAAAGATTTTCAAAGTGTCTCCCTCGATTGATTAATAAGAACTACTGTATTATAACCATACCATGTAGAAACATAGTAGACATTACCATGTCCATGTGGTCAAAGTCAACATCGCTAATAATAAGACATGAACACCTTGTGTCTCCTGACATGATACACTGATAAAAATACAGCATTGTATCTGTAATATTTCTGCCAAAAATGTACAGTGTATAAGCTAAATTAAGTAAGAAAGAAATCTCTGGTAATCCAAATTAAGGGATATGGTACAAAAAGCTGGCCTAGCTGGCCTTACTGCTTTAAAATGTCAACGTTATGAAACATAAAGAAAATCTTAGGAACTTTTCAAATATAGAAATTGAACAAATACGAAAATTGAATGCAAAATCTGATCCAGGATTGTATTCTGGACAGGAAAAAAAGAGGAAGGAGCTTGTTGGAACAATACAGTAATTTGAATAAGAATGAAGTTAGATGATACTACAGCATCAGTATTAAATATCCTGATGTTGATAATTACAGTGTGATTATTTAAGAAGATATTTCTGTTCTTAAAAATCACACAACTGTGAAATGAAATGTTGAGAACTGAGAAATGATCCCTGTAACTTACAAATAGTTCAGAGATAAATGTGTGTGAATCCCTCTCTCTCTCTCTCTCTCTCTCTCTCTCTCTATTTATCAGGCATGATATCTCATCTATGTATCTATCTAAGAAAGAAAAAAAGACAAAAGAGACAGAGAGGCATGTAAAGTCGAGGGAGAGGGAAGAATTATTTGGACTATTTTTAAAACTTATGGAAAGATTTCTAAATGAAAAAAAAACTAAAGTTGGAATAATAATAACAGAAAAATAAAATAAAACCAACCATTTAATATCAAAATTAACCTTCTGCTAGTAGTGCTCTTGAGCCTTATTAAACTAAATGTCTTTCTTTTTTTCCTTCATTAAAAGCCTCTTGAGGTAAGATAAAAGAAACAAAGATAGAAAAAAGACAAAGGAAATTGTAATTTTATAATTGTATTTTTAAGAAAACTGCAATTTCAGGACACAGTCAAAATTATGCAAATAATGCCCTTTTTCCTTTACAGGAAATTCAATCCCAAAATTTTTAGGGTTTTTTTTCTTTTTCCTTTTGTTACTGGGGATCGAACTCGGGACCTTGCGCTGGTGAGGCAGTCAATGGCACCACTGAGCTAAATCCCCAGCCCTAGGGGTTTTAATAATACAATTAGCCTGCAAATTGGACCAGTGTTTTACCTATAACTTGATCCTTAGCTTTTCTGCCAATACCGTGCATTCATAAATTCCACAGACTTCCAGCTTTAAGGAAACAGCACTATGTCTAAACTTCAAACACATGCAAATAATTTGCATTCTATCCTAGCCTACTAATGAGTAACCAGACAGACACTGGGAACAGACTACATAGATCATCAGTCTTGAGTACACTCTCAAGAACACATAAATATTCCCGTCCTCAGGCCATAATGTGCCTCCCTTGAGTGCTTATGCTCTATTCTCTGTGTGTACTTCTTTAACTCTGTCTTATAAATCTGCCTAGGCATCTCACTGAACATTTCAGAAATGTATCTTTCTGTGATGGAAGTCAGCCAACCCATGCTGTGGTTGGGGACAAGTTAAGATACACATCTCCCTCTTTGAGGGACCTCTTCAGGTTCTGTACAGTGATATTCTGAGAATAACAAACTTCCAAATTACTGGGATCCTGTGGATTCTAAATACGTGGAAGAAATTGCTTGAATCCAATCTAATACATTGACACTTTCTCCAGTCTATTTGTGGGCAGGTAGTGGGAGAGCTGTGGTACTCTTTGCTTCCATTAAAGGGACATAGCACTGAGGTTTTGTAACATTCCTATTATAGGAACACACCTGAATTGTAATTTACCTATTTTCCTGTCTTTCTTTATCATTCTATAAGCCAGTCTTCTAAACTCATGATTTTCATTTTCCTTATATTTCTCTCCTGTTTATCAAATCATGATTGGAGTTATCCATTGTTTTCACTTCTTTCCTAGATCAAATCCATAAAAATGTATTAGTTATTCAGCAAGTATTAGGGTACTCAGCTGAACTTTGAGAGCTATGTACTCCTTCCCCTACTTTACTGTATCATGAGATACAACAGTGAAAACAAGCCTCAGAACAAATGTTTTTAATGTATTTGTTTTATATGAAACTTGGTCTACAGCTAAAATGAAGTTTACCACAAAACCTCAAATTGATTGCATTAGAATGTTGAGTTTACTAAAATCTCATCTCTTTTCATGAAAGGGCTTTGGCTTGTGTAACATTGATAATCACAAGTCATTTGTCTTGGGTTTTCTCTGTCTCTGCCTCTCTCTCTCTCTCTCTCTCTCTCTCTCTCACACACACACACACACACACACACAAACTTACATGCACATATAAATGTTTGATAATTTCTTCTCTTTCACACTAACAAGGAGGGAAGAGAAGTGGTTCTTAGAAAAAAAAATAAAACGTTTCAAAACATTCACTCATTCAACGATGATATGAATTGTCTCCTGTGTACTCTACCCAGAACTTACAAGCAGTTTTGTCTTACAGCAGAACTCAGCAGCCTTTTCTATAAAAGACTAGAGAATAAATACTACAGGCTTTGTGGGCCATCAGCTTCTGTTACAACTCTAAATTCTTCCATTGCAGTGCAAAGGCAGCTTGAAAATACATAAACAAATGAGCAGGGCTGTCTTCCAAAAAAATTTAATTTATAAAATAAATAGCACACCACAGTGGATTGAACCCTGTATTACATTCTGAAAATATATCTATATACTCTGAAGATCTTAGTTACAGTTTGTAATATGTTGAACATTCATCAAAGTTTTTTCAGCAGGGATTCATTTCTTTATAACTTAACCTATTGCGTTTTTGCCTTGCCTTGGTTCCTTTACATGAAGGTACATCGGTCCCCTCTACAAAGTTAAACTACAACTGAACATGTTAGAATGCACAAAGCTTGCCAGGGATTTAGCTTAGTGGCACCATCCGTGCCTTGCAAGCACAAGGTCCTGCATTCAATCCCCAGTACTAGGAAAAGAAAAAGTACAAGAATGCACAAAGCTTGACTGAAGAGTAGGTGGTCTACATAAATTTCTTGCTCTGTTTCAGTCAAAAAGTCTACTGTCTTTTATATACTGCCTAGGAACTGAATCCTCTCTTTCGTTATCAGGGTTAAATAAACCTTAAAGCATAGAAAATACCTTTATTTAGAAGTTATTTTCAATGATCCCCGTAACTTTATTAATGATGAAAATAATATGAATATGTACATCTTGGAACGTTTCTCACGTAACAATAACTGTGGCATAAAAGGATGGTACCATACCATTGTTCTTGATTTTAAAGCAGATCTGAGACATTCAGAAACCTGCCCAAATCGCTAAAATTAGAAACCCACCCTGTTTTCAGCTCTTTGCACTGTAATATAGAATGCTACAGAGCTCACTCTAGAGACTGAAGATAGGCTCAACAGAATTTCACAAGTTTGAAAGCTTTCATCCTTCAGAGCCATGATGAAATCAGAAATCAGAAAAGAAAATGTCAAAGACTGAGCCTTGGGAAGAGTAGAAGACAACAAAGTCTAGATGTCTCTCTTCACTTGCAAAAGCTCAACTTGCTTTCAGTCATTCATGGAAATAGCATTTGAGTTTAGTTCATGACAAACTTTCTTATTAGTAAGGGACATGGCATTTTGCAAAGGAGATGAGTTCTCTTAAGCATAAAAAGCAGTGCACAAAAAAGACTTAAAACCATAAAGGGAGCAAAAAAAATATTGTAGTATAATGCCCAAGAAGTTACTGAAAATTTCAAAGATAAAATAAGAACACCACTGCATTTTTTTAATAAGCAAAAGTAACTTGGGAAGAAAATATTTCATAATTTGGTTCAGTGATGTAGTTTTCCTCTCTACCGATTATAGGGGTTCAACTTTTCTTCTTTATGAATACGTATACTGTATGTAAACCAGGTAGATAGATATTCAATGGTATAAATTCACTCTGTATCACATGGCTGAAAGAGATTTAAGACAATAGATTACATGCTTACAACTAATTAATACAGTATTTGGTTTTGCATAGAATAGTCTTTCTAAAAGGAGCAGATCTTATTAAAATATTTCCACAGAAAGAATTCAATTTAAAATACTATGTAAAATATTGTCCTTCTTCCAATCATAAAAGCATCTGTTATCATTGTAGCATTTCACATAACACATTTTCAGCCAACTATTTATCTTGTGTGCTATTCATATCAATCAAAGATTAAAAGCTATAAGTTAGGAGATATTTTAACAACCAAATGTATTCATTTAGTCTCCCCAAGATTGGACAATCTATGTAACTTTTTTTGGCTTTCTTGCAAAGCTTTCTTCACATGTTTTAATGTACTTTTATTATGTCCCTATTTACCGTTAACATGGATTACAGTCTATAAAGAACAATGTTATTTGACTTATTAATAAGACAGTGTTGCTTGATTGGGTAATTTTCTTTTTGCTCAGATGCATGGTATCTTGCTGGAGAGTTGCATGCATTGATTATCCACCCACTATATTTTTTTTGGCATTGGATCAAGTCTCTTACAGGAATAAATACCATTAAAAGCTTTAAGTAAGGAGTAAAAAATGCATCCCTGCAATTCTGACTGGGTTCAATGCTTTTTTTGCTACGATAAAAAGCCTTTTAAACACAACAGGAAAAGAAGAAGTTTGGATTTTACCAAAAAGTTTTTGTGAGATTTTTTCTGGCTAAAAAATTGCTTTTCAAACTGAGTTCTATGCAACCAAAGTATATAAGAATTAAAATTTCTTTTACTCAAATACTCTAGTACCTTATGGTTTACAAATGGTTTCATTTGCACTTTTTGCTTGATTTTTGGAACAGAGTTATATTGATACTACATTTATTTATCAAGCAAGAAATTGAGTCTGGGAATGATGAATACAATTTACTGATAGAGATATTAGAATTAGTAAGATGCTGAGCTGGAACTGGGAGTTGGGGAACCCATTCAGATTGATGTGTCTATTAAAACTGATCATGAAAAAGGTCAGTAACATTAAAGCTGTTTCAAAGCTAGGAATAGTAGTTGGATTAATTCTTGTACACTAACTCTACTTGAACAATAATGGCTCTCTAGAACAGGGATCATGAAACTGTGGCTCATAGGCCAGGTGCCTGCTTTTGTAAATAGTATTTTTTGGAGTATAGTCGCATCTATTAATTAATCTAGTGTGCTGTGTTTAATTTTGTACTATAAATTGCAACATGATTGCCGGGTCAAATAGTTGCAACAAAGACTGCAATGTCCACAATCACATTATTTGACTATTTAATAAAAATTTTGCTGGCTCCTGCCTCTGATCATTGTGTTAAGGAGAATTCTGAAGTTCTAATTAGTCTTCATGATTATCATTGTGTGCCATGGGCAAAACAAACAAACAAACAAAACCGAAGGATATTGTTACCCTAACAATTTTATCTATAAAATGCCACCTTGATTAAGTTGAATCTTTCATTTGTTGTATATTATCACTTTGCTCCTCTTAAATTCTCTTCTTCTGAGAAATAGTTTATTAGGGTTCACACAGCGATGATAAGGACATGTGATTTGCTTCATGCTAACCCATCAACCCCTCATTTTAGGGTGAGTTAATAGTAATGAAGCTTGATGCAAATGACAAGTGTGTGATTCTTGTGTGTCCATATCTATAACACAAACCACCAGTTTTTGCTTGTTATTACACGTTTCTCCATTTTTCACATATTGGAGGAAAGGAGTCTTCCAAAAAACCCATGAACTCACCACATTTAAGAACAATTTTTCATGTTTTAATATCAAAGCAGATGACTAGGCAAAGTACTCCTAGATATTCAATAAAAATGCATTGATGTACATATAGTTTCCTAAATAAAAAGGCAAGACAAAATTGAGTGAAAGAGAATTTAGAATCCAATTTGGAAATGTGTTACAGTGAAATAACTAGAGCATGCTGGCACTTGCCTGTAATCCCAGAACTTGGGAGGCTGAGTCAGGAGGATCGTTGTGAGTTCAAGACCTGCCTGAACTACATAGTGAGCTCAAGACCTGCGTGAACTACATAGCAAACCCTGATAAGAAAGAAAGGAAGAAAGGAAGGAAGAAAGAAAGAAAGAAAGAAAGAAAGAAAGAAAGAAAGAAAGAAAAAGAAAGAAAGAAAGGAGAAAAGAAGAAAAGAAAAGAAGAAAGAAACCAGAAGCAAAGCATTCCTGAGTGGTAGTTTTAAGGAGCTATTTTTGGAAATCAGGTTTTGCTTGCATTTCTATTCATATAAATTTGAGTGTCAAATATACAGTAGGTAAAAGGAACTGAACAATTTTTTCTTCACTATCTAATAGCATAATAACTTTACCTTGAATGTTAATAAAATCATTTTATTGGTCTGCTTAAAGCCTTTCAGAGGTAATTATCTACCTCATGAGTAAAATATACTCAGGAGAGATGTAAAAAGGTACTGCTATTCTATTGTTATAGATTTAAAGATGGAGGCACACAATTCTTTCAAAATTCATTTTGTTTCAGAGATTTTTTTCTTCAAATAAACCAGATAACTTTTACTTAATATTAATTTCACAGTGTCTATCTCCTTGTCATATGTATGTATATCAACTTCAGTTGTTTGAATTGAACTGTATATTTCTTGAACTAGAAATGGAAAAATAGGAAATAAACATAATTTATAAATGAATTTTATATATTTAATTATATATAATATACATATATACACAAACCGAAATGTCTTTTTCTTTAGCTTTATTTCTAAGTTATAAGGGATATATCAAATATTCCTCAACACATTTTTATATTAATGTTTTTTCTTTTCTCAACTTTATCCAATGGATATAATAAAACATCAATTTCACTGAAAAGTCAATTAGAATTCCGTATTTTCAAAAAGTGCTAGGGTCAGGGATTTAGCTCAGTGGTTCTGCTGCGTGCCTTGCAAGCACAAGGTCCTGAGTTCGATACCCGGTACCAAAAAAAAAAAAAACTGCTAATATTTCTTTCTATAAACTCTACAAAAGAGTAAGGCATGCTACTGAGGAGGCTGAGGGAGGATTTAGAGTTTGAGGCCACTCTTGACAATTTAGACAGACTCTGTCTCGCAAACAAAATGAAAATAACAAAAAAACTTTAAATGTGTATTTCTAGACTTGACAACTCAAAATTTATCGCCAACATATGGTTTCCTGTAGAAGTGTTACCAACTGAAAGAATCAAATTATATGTGCATAATTTTTAACAGTGCACATCACTGTGTGTTGCCAGAACATACAAAGTACATAGAGCAAATGCAGACAGAGCCTTTTGGAGCTCCATGTTCCCTTGTCTGTGCAGTCTTAAGAATTTCGCTAATGTTACAGAAATACACTCAGTCTGCTACCAAGTACAGCCTCCAAAAGCAGAGTTAAGTTCCGCAGAGACAATATTCGATCAAAGGTGGATGGGAATTAGTGTGTAAATATGCCAGTCTCCTGCCCTCTGTTAGATAAATAGGAGTAGGATTCTATGTGATTCTTAGATCAGAGTAGAAGGAGCCTTAATTTCTAACCATATTCACCATGAAAATACAGGAGTTCATTGGCTTTTTATTCCTCTTCTCCTTTCCTCTCTTTCTCATTGCTTCTACCTAAGCCCCAGGATCATATGGTGTGCATGCAAACACCTTGGCTCAGGCTTTGCTTGGACAACTCGGTGTTTACTTTATAACCAGCTTCTACACATCCTCATGAGTTCTTTCTTTCTTTCTTTCTTTCTTTCTTTCTTTCTTTCTTTCTTTCTTTCTTTCTTTCTTTCTTTCTTTCTTTCTTTCTTTCTTTCTTTCTTTTTCTCCTCCTCCTTCTTCCTCTTCCTCCTCTTCCTCCTCCTCTTCTCTCTCTCTCTCTCTCTCTCTCTCTCTCTCTCTCTCTCTCATCCTAATGGGAATGAAGTATTTTACAATTTCCATTTCCCTGATAATCAGTGATGTTGAGCATCTTCTCATGAATTATTGACCATCTTTATATCCAGAATCTTTGGAGAAATACCTATTCAAGCCGCTTCACTTGATTCTGAGTGAGTTGTTTATTCTTCGTTGTTGTTGTTTTGAGATGTACGAGTTTGGAATATATACTACTTAGTTATTATAATAGATATGTGAGCTACAAACATCTCTCCCCTTCTGTGGGTTGTCTTTTCGCCCCTTTGGTAGTATCCCTTGCAACCAGGTGTCACAAAATTTGATGTCGTTAGATTTATCTACTTTTTCTTTCTTTGCCTTCTTTTGGTGCCTTTTCTGAACATTTTTTCTCGTGCCTAATTCATAGGGACAGCTTGATAGATAGTGATTGAATCAAAGACATACAAAGATGGGGCCATAGATATAGATCCAATTGACCGTTATTCAGAGTAGTTATGGTCTATAATGTCTCTATGGATATTGAATTAGCAAATACTAAGTGATTGCTCTTAGGAGAATATATAGCTGGGTTAATGAAAACTTCGAATTGAAGCATTTTCATTAAACGATCACTACATAGCCTTTATTGTATTTCTGTTAAAGACACTTCAATAGAGATTGCTTATTCATTAAAATTGAATTTAGGACTAACAGCAGTATAATTCATGACAGAATGAAGATTGGCTAACACACATATTTTCTTTCACAAGGTCTATCCCTGTATTTTTGTGTTTATTAATACTAGACAGTACTTCAGCACTATGCTTGCGAGTCATTTTGAACAGTGAAGTAATCAGCAAGAGGAACACAATCCCCACAAAAAGCAATACATAAATAGTGAAAAGGATAATTCTCTAATATGAGACCTGATAACTGAAACAAGAAAGCATAATGTCACTTGTTCAACCTCAGCTAGAAATGTAAGTAACTCAAGTTTTGCAACACTTTGCAGATGTCCATAAACAAAAATAAAAGTGCCAAACATATTTCTTTGAGAGATATTAACATATTTTAACAAAGAGGCAAATTTTAAAATATATAATCCATGAATAACAGGACCAACTGTATTTATTGGGGTACATAAATATAATCAAGGCATACAAATATAGACATAGCAATTGCCACAATACATATATGTGTGTGTGTATGTGTGTGTGTGTGTGCTTATCAGGCTGACAAAAAATAATAGATAATAGTGGGATGAATGTTTAGTAAAGTAGTTCTTTCATGCAATTTTTTTTTTTTTTTTTGGTACCATGGATTGAAATCAAGACCTTGGGCTTGTGAAGTAGGCGGTGGAACTACTGAACTAAATCCCTGGACCACTTTCATGCAATCTTTTTTTTTTTCAGTTTTTTTCGAGACAGAGTCTCACTATGTAGTTGAGACTGACATGGAACTCACTGTATAGCCCAGGCTGGTCTTGAACTCACAGTGATCCTCCTGCCTCAGCCTCCCGAGTGCTGGAATTACAGGCCTGCACCACCACACCTGGCCACTTTCATGCAATCTTAATGTGAGTACAAGTTAGTACAAACATTAGAATATTCATGTAGAAATATCTATCAAATATTTAAGAGTTTATATACGTAATAAATCTACATTTAACATCTATCCTATAAAATAATTGCAGAAGTGAGGAATTTTAAAACCACAAACATCTCTGATTCTGACAATATTTTTGTGCTTGTTTTTTGAAACAGGGTCTCACTATGTAGTTGAGACTGACCTGGAACTTACTATGTAGCCCAGGCTGATATCAAACTCACAGTGATCCTCCTGCCTCAGCCTCCCAAGTGCTGGGATTACAGGCCTGCATTACCATGCCTGGCTAATTCTGACAATATTTATGGTCAAGTTCCATTCATACAAGGCAACATTGTGCAATTTTTAAGAGAAAATAGGGTTTAAAAATAATCTACATGTTATGATGTGGAAAAATGCTCATAATACTGTGAAAAAGATAAAATTCATTGTAGTATATAAATTATGAAATAAAATTATGAAATCTTATTATGTATCATTGGTTTAGTGTTACTATTTATTCTGACTGTGTGATATCTGAAATGCTGTTAAAAGTGGTTCTCTGTGTCGTTTGCTGACTTTTTGTTCTCAGGTTATATCTCCATCTACCTCTTCCCTTTTCTCCATCACAGAGAACTGCTTCCTCACCCATTCCCTCTAGTATCACAGTAAATTCAAGTACTTGGAGGAAATGTTGGAAAACTAGAGAGTGAGAGGAGAGAGAAGCTAGGGTCTCTATTCTTCCTCTGGCTCTGCTTTGGCCTCTATCTCCAGAAACAGCAGTATCTCCTCTGTTCTTCCTCTCTCTAGCTAATTTTTCTTTCGTATTCATTTTGACTAAGCTCCCATCTTCCACCATCAGCCTATGAAACTCGATAATCTTCCTTTCTCCTTTTGTCACTTCAGTTAGAAATGGCACCAGTTTCTGCTTCCGTTTACTACATTGCTTATTCCCTATTTGGATCCTCAATTAATTAATCACTCTTGAAAGTCGTGGTGTAAGATTTATTTTCTTTAAAATACCTTCAGGGAGCTGGGGGTGTAGCTGAAGGACTGTTTAGTTACTTTTCTCATTGCTGAGACAAAATACCGGTCACCTAAAGATAAAGGGAAAGGTTTGTTAAATTCAGCATTTCAGTCCTTAATTGGCTGGCTCCAAGGCAGGGTAGCATGGCAGATAGGCATTGAAGAGGTGAAACAGTTCATGGCAGGCAGAAGGTAGCAGAGCAAACAAGAGATGACCACAGCTCTTTTTTAGCCCTTATATCTTATCCATGCTACTTAGGGTAGGTAGCACTCACACCCTTAACCCTAGTGCCCTTGAGCCTAGCATTGCATCATGAATCACTCTTCTTCCAAAATACTTGATTTTTTTTTGGTAGTCTTTTCAGCAAACAATTTCTCCTCTCTTCCATCTTTACAAGTTGCAGTTTTACTGGTCACTTTTTTTTCTGGAAAAACTCAAAACTTTTTAAATCATTATGATGGGCTCCCTACTCTTGATTTTCAACATAAATCAAACTAAAAATCCCCAACAGTAACCATGCCAATGCCCCAATACTAGACTGTCTAGACATTTATTTTGCAAGATTAATCTACTAGCTTTATTGTGCAACATTCTGGTCTTCTGAGCTCTCACCAGACTTTCTCCTTAAGTGTATCCTCAGACATTCCAGGGCTGCCTTTCTGCCAGCATCTTTGAACCTTTCCTAACTTTCCACAAGCCAGTTCCAAAGGGTCCTGAATTCACATGATCATGCATAGTCACAGCAAGGATCCCACTTCTCTGGCACCAAATTCTGTTAGGAAAGGCCTGCCTATTTCTCAAATACTGCGTTAGATTGGCCAAAACTGATATGATGAGTGTTGTCCAATGTGGGTGAAAAAATGGGAATGCATA
Organism: Fukomys damarensis; assembly: GCF_012274545.1. NCBI lineage: Eukaryota > Metazoa > Chordata > Mammalia > Rodentia > Bathyergidae > Fukomys > Fukomys damarensis. The sequence continues at coordinate 24,092,840 of NW_022900951.1, forward strand.
GACTTCAATAAATAATGGCTATCTTTCAAGCATTTCTTTATTTCTTACATACCACTATAAAATTTTGGAGTGCAAGAATTATTTTCTAGTTTCTTTTGTAAAACATGTTATAGTGCAATATTTAGGGGAAAAAGAGGTATTCAAAAATATGTTACTTTGGGATACCTTGTATTTCACTGATAATATTCAATCCTAGGCCAAGAAAGATATTATATTTTTCCTCTGCTACCTTTAGGCCTTAAATAAACTTCAGAATTATAATGGACTGGAATAAGAAAACACTATCTATCACATCTTGAAATATCACTAGATTTCTAGTCCCCATTTTATATTCAACATGTTCCATGAAAAGTTTCTGATTATCTTGGCCAAAATCGATCTTTCTATCTTTTGCTTGAATTATTTTTATGGAATTTATCATAATATGCATTAAATAATTGGACACATACTCTCTCCCTTACTGAATTATAGGCTGTTCTGGTCACAAATAGACACAAGAATTGGCTCTAAAATATAATGAAATCTCACATATTCAAGCATGCTATTTATAAATATAATTGATTTTCTAGTTAGAGAATGAATGAATGGCAAAGTGAGGCATAGGTTTGTCCAAAGTGAGTCCAAATCCTAAAAGGTAAAAGTTCTATGGTACTTAACTTAAATCTTTGCAAAATTTTTAATCACTGAAATGTTCAATCATTTTGGTAGCATGTTTCTCATAATTGCATGAATTTTCACATCTTTATAATACTGTTAACTTTTTGAAAATATTTTTAGTATCATTATGAAAATGTCACAAAGCGAAAATTGTTATTGCCTCCCACACCTATAATTTCTAAACATGGCTTAAAGTATAATAACAGGATTTTCACTGACTTTGGATTGTAGTCTCTAACAATTAAAACGTGAGTTTTTTCATGAAATGAATTTCATCTCTGGAGTTCAATAATTTATAATACTTTTCCTATGATATTATAGGAAGTGCCATAGTTTTCATATGGCTCATCTGAAACCCTTTATCTGACTGACCATAAAGCAACATGAATCTTGAGCTGAGGAGTAAAGAGATCTTCGTGGACATCATTTAGCAAGTGTTAGCACAAAATTCTTTATACTATTGTGATTGGCTTGATGAAGGAATGTAGTCTGGATAAAAACACATGTAAATTGGATTTACCCTGGTTGATCAATCATATCTAAAGAGTACCAGTTGCTGCATTATTCACAATGGAGAGCTTTCTCTAATGGTCTGCCCAGTCAGTTCTGTTTCATCAATGGACTGGATGAATACTCAGACAGAATGTATATTGGTTTGCTGATTATATAAGGTCCAATTTATTTAGAGACAGGAATATCTTGTTAGTACTTGAAAATGTTTCACAAATCAAGATGACAAAATTTAACTGTATATGGAGAGAAATTCATCTTCATATTTGGGGCAGCGAATGGACACTGCCTCAACTTCAGTGTAAGCAGTGGCGCCACACCTGCCTCATAAGTACAAGGTCCTAAATTTGATCCCTAGTACTACAAAATAAATAAATAAATAACCGACCCTGGAGCACCACCAGAGCAAATCTAGACAACTTCTTTTACATAAGGTACAGCACTTTTGAGGAAAGTGGATATTTTTGTCTTGAAAAGATTCCATAAAGAGATATGATAGCTGTCTCCAATTACTTTGAAGTACTGTGTTGTGGAGGAAGTCATATTTTTAGTCATATTACTCCATTCAGCAGAAGAAACACCAACACTACTGGAAGGTTTTGGTTTTTTTTTGTTGTTGTTGTTGTTTGTTTGGTTGGTTTTTTGTACGTGGGATTGAACTCAGGACCTTGCACTGCGAGGCAATTGGCAGAACCACTGAGCTACATCACCGGCCCATAACTGTAAGTTTTAGAAAAATAAGTTTTGTTATGGTCTGAGTTCCCTCTCAACAACGACATCTATTTACCAATGGACCAAACTGCTTCAACACACATTTTGTTCACTTTTTCTGAAATATCAGGGAAACTATAAGACTAATTCATTACATAGCTGGGAAGGTATTTTTGAATGTGGCATATTACTTAAAACATTGTTTACATTGTAAATGGTGTATTATCATGATTATCGCATTTTTTTAGATGGCAGACTATGTTTGATTTGCCCTAAACTACAGTAAAAATGAGGGAGAGGTCAATATTCTCGTACACAAAAGTTTGTGCTTGTTTCAATTCAGTTTGACTTAGGCATTCATAAACTGAGTGTAGGTTTGTATAAGACATCCAAAGGGTCTAAAGCATCATGTGCTAATAAAAAATACGGTTACATTTTCAGGCCACATACAGTCTGATTCCATTCTAGTTCACAAGATATTCTCCCTTTATGTACACGATATGCCTACATGGAACATGTATAATTTACTTTGATTTGAACAACAATCCTGTAAGGCAAGAGTCCAGGTATATGTTGTATTATATATAGACAAGGTAAAATTGTGAGAAGCTACATGATTGAACAAAGTCACAGAGCTAGATAATGAAAGGCAGAGACATAAAAGAACTTTTGCCAGTACATACTGTGTTTTCCACTACACCAGACATTGTCAAATTAATTGAAGATTTCTGTAATAGACTAGGATTAGTGAATATGTTTGTGGCAAAAAACTAAGAAGCAAACAAGCAATTCAATTTTGTCAATAAGTTCTTTATATGCAATATGCTTGATAATAGTGGAATTAATTTTTATGATGTTTCTTTAAACTCTATTAGATAAGAAGATATCTTAATAATGTACTCCTTGTTTCACATTTTCTATAGTCAGCAATCCTTCCTAATTTATAACCCATATTCCTTCTGCTCCAGTTTTCACCATATTCCCTCTTGTGCTTTTCTCTATGGAAAAAGAAACAAACAAGAAAAGCTCTTGTACGTTTACTTTCATCTATGTAATCTTTACAAAATTATTGAAAGCAAGCTTCATGCTTGCTTTCATATTCTGACACTGTCACCTATTCTGCTTAGATCTTTCTTCATAAAAATAGTATCTTTATTTATTCCATTCTTCCATTACCTGAAAGACAAAGTTATTTGAACCAATTTTTAAATTATTTATGCACTTTTTATGTCAGAAATATCACAAAATTGTAGTCACCCTGACATAACTTTAGTTTCCATTTATGATTGTACTTGAGTAATGAGTAGAAAATTTAAGACTACTACCACTAAAAATTACACTACTTACTTCCTCTTGTCTCAACTCCAGATGCTCAAAAGCAACTGCTACAAACTATATAGCAGTTATTATGGTTATTTAACAAATCATTCAAAGCATAGTGGTGTAACACAACCATTTACTATGCTCGAGGATTCTGTGTCAGGAATTTGGACAGGATATGAGAGAGCTTCTCCCTGTCCTACACTGTGGATATGGAAAGCTCACAGGTGGGAGGCTGATATCACCTGAAGAATCACACACTCAAACATCAAGTGCTTGATGCTGTTGTCTAGAAATCTTTGTTCTTTTCCACATGGACTCTCCACGCGATCTCCTCACATAGGCTCCTTTAAGCTTTTTTTGCATCATGGAGGTTGGAATCTCAAAGAAGACATCCCAAGGAGTGAGAGAGCCAGTGTAAGCTGTAATATTTTCTGATACAGATTCAGAAGTCACACAGCATTGCTTTTAAGTGTTGTTTGGAGCATTCATAAGGCCTTGGCCACATTTGAAAGAAGGAATATTTACTTACAATTTCACTTCTTTGTGAGAAGTATGTGAGTCACACTATAAGAAAAGCATATGGAAAACTCTGTGTGTGTGTGTGTGTGTGTGTGTGTGTGTGTGTTTGTGTCTGTGTGTGTGTGTATGTAGGTGAATCTATATTTGAAATTTTTTACCTGTTACAGAAGACTCTCTAGCCATAATATTTCACACCTTTCTCATGTGTAATATATTTAAATTTAGCCAAAATGTTAACCATAACAGTAACAGAGATAAGATCAAGATCCAGAATCTATCATCTCAATCTAAGTTATGTGTAGATGCACTGTTTAGGTGTGAGTTCTTCAGTCTATATCTTCTAGCACAGTTTTTCTCAGTTTTGGAAACTATAAACTCAAAAACTAGTCATCTGCTTCTACACATGCAACATACAATGTTTGAATGAGTGTACAGGATAACTACCATAGACCTTTCAGTTTAAAAGTGGAGGTAGGCAGAGTCACTAGTCTGTAGCAATTCTGAAATCTAGCCAGGCACTTGCTCAGGGCTCAGTTGCACTATCTAGGAATGATTCTTGACACTACCCTCTGGGTTTTGGGCTCTACCACTTGAATCATCCTTTTTTTTTTTTCCTATAAAAATGTAGTCCATGTTTGTGGCTAAATCTTTTTGGCAGTTTGTTTCCTACCTGTAGATATGTGGTGATCAAGTGACCTATTTCTATCTTTTACTTCCTTGTATCTTTTAGAATGGCTCCTAGTCCTTTTCAAATCATTGGGAACATTTTACAAACGTATCTGTAATCTACTCACATGAAAGACACACTTATTTCTACAAGGTAAGTCTTTCCCTATTTTGGATGGAATCAATGCTGTAAAAATAATTTGAATGTTACTCTTATTGATTATCAGATACACTGAATATTCTCTCTTTTCCTTGAGGTCTCACCGGTAGCCTTCTTCAAAACCATCACATTTTTGTTAGCAATCTCCTAAAAAAACTTTGAAAAATCTGTCTAGCCTTTATCTCAAGTCCACTGCTACATTCAGGTTTTTGTTAAGATACCACCATACTTTCAGTTATCAATCCTTCTTGTCCTTATCTAATGATACAATACAAATAATTCCAAATCTTGGTGGCATAAAAGAAACATTTATAATACTCATGGATTGTGCAGGGTAAGAATTTGGTCAGAGCTCTCATGATCATTTTGTTCTCATGTGATTACAGCTAAATATTGGCCAGCTACCTGAAAGCTCAACTAAAACTGTAAATTCCCTTTATAAGGTTTCTCACATTAAAAGCAATTTGACCCTAGTTATTGGTGTTAGTTACACTATAAGAAAAGCATATGGAAAACTCTGTGTGTGTGTGTGTGTGTGTGTGTGTGTGTGTGTTTGTGTCTGTGTGTGTGTGTATGTAGGTGAATCTATATTTGAAATTTTTTACCTGTTACAGAAGACTCTCTAGCCATAATATTTCACACCTTTCTCATGTGTAATATATTTAAATTTAGCCAAAATGTTAACCATAACAGTAACAGAGATAAGATCAAGATCCAGAATCTATCATCTCAATCTAAGTTATGTGTAGATGCACTGTTTAGGTGTGAGTTCTTCAGTCTATATCTTCTAGCACAGTTTTTCTCAGTTTTGGAAACTATAAACTCAAAAACTAGTCATCTGCTTCTACACATGCAACATACAATGTTTGAATGAGTGTACAGGATAACTACCATAGACCTTTCAGTTTAAAAGTGGAGGTAGGCAGAGTCACTAGTCTGTAGCAATTCTGAAATCTAGCCAGGCACTTGCTCAGGGCTCAGTTGCACTATCTAGGAATGATTCTTGACACTACCCTCTGGGTTTTGGGCTCTACCACTTGAATCATCCTTTTTTTTTTTTCCTATAAAAATGTAGTCCATGTTTGTGGCTAAATCTTTTTGGCAGTTTGTTTCCTACCTGTAGATATGTGGTGATCAAGTGACCTATTTCTATCTTTTACTTCCTTGTATCTTTTAGAATGGCTCCTAGTCCTTTTCAAATCATTGGGAACATTTTACAAACGTATCTGTAATCTACTCACATGAAAGACACACTTATTTCTACAAGGTAAGTCTTTCCCTATTTTGGATGGAATCAATGCTGTAAAAATAATTTGAATGTTACTCTTATTGATTATCAGATACACTGAATATTCTCTCTTTTCCTTGAGGTCTCACCGGTAGCCTTCTTCAAAACCATCACATTTTTGTTAGCAATCTCCTAAAAAAACTTTGAAAAATCTGTCTAGCCTTTATCTCAAGTCCACTGCTACATTCAGGTTTTTGTTAAGATACCACCATACTTTCAGTTATCAATCCTTCTTGTCCTTATCTAATGATACAATACAAATAATTCCAAATCTTGGTGGCATAAAAGAAACATTTATAATACTCATGGATTGTGCAGGGTAAGAATTTGGTCAGAGCTCTCATGATCATTTTGTTCTCATGTGATTACAGCTAAATATTGGCCAGCTACCTGAAAGCTCAACTAAAACTGTAAATTCCCTTTATAAGGTTTCTCACATTAAAAGCAATTTGACCCTAGTTATTGGTGTTAGTGGTGGGTTGGGACATAGAGTTCTTATCTAGATAGGCTTGTTTCATTGTTACCATAGCACAACAGCTGACTTTCACATGAACCAGCCACCCAAGAAGAAATCAGATGGTGCAATGATTGTCTAACCTCAAAAGCAGTATCATCACTTCCTCCATAATTTATTGGTTGTATTAGTCTGACCTGATTGAGTGTGGAAAGGAACTATACAAAGTCCTGAATACCAAAAAATATGGATCATTGAGGATTCTCTTCGTGGTTCACTACCACAGATTCAAAATGACAAATACATAACAAATTAGATCCTCATCACCTTCTAACACACATAGATATATCTTTCTATTATTTTTATCAATCAATAAGCTGTCTCTCTTCCACTCTACCATCCTCCCCCAGGCCCTCTTTACTCACTTACAAGCCTATAACATGTCCCTGTTTCTAAAATCTACTAAAAAAGATGCCCCTCAACCCTGTGCCACAGAGGAACATGGCCACACAGGTGCCAATACAGCAGTATTCATGCCCCCCGCAACCTGCAAACAAGAGAAAGAAGGCCTCTCTGAGGATCCTAGATGAAAATTGAAGCTCACTGGAAAAGTGAAGAAAATCTGCAATAAAGTCACACACCACCACCATAGTTGGTAAGTTGGAGGGACTAGAACCTCATATAGGAACTTGGTCTAACTTCAGGGGAAAGACAGCTGGAATTTACAAGAGAACTTTGCAGAGTTCAAATCAGCAGGAGGACAGAGGTCTCAACTTGCGCCTTGCATCCAGAAGTCAGCCTCTCCCTCAGGGGACAGCTGCTGGCTTGCTGAGACTAACTAGCTTAGACCTGCCCATGCTGTCTATTGTATCAACAGAGGCATACCCTGAAGGAGGCACTCTATTTCTATTTGTATATTTATTTTCAAAGTAATATTTTTCTCTTATCTTTAATCATTTAGAAAATGTTTATCTATCTTTTTCTTTTCGAAATTTTTTTCCTGTTTTAGTCTTCTTTTTCTTATCTTCTTTTCTTTCTTTCTCTATCTCTCTCACTCTCTCTCCCACCTTGATCTCCATTACTCTCCCTTATGGTTCCTGTTCCTATCCTAATTCAAGTTTATTTACTTTCTTCTCTTTTTCATTCTCTTTGATGCCATGTTTTAAAAGAAAGTGATAACATTTTTAAAAAGCAAGCAAAAAAGAAAGAAAGAAAGTGATTACAGTCTCTAGCCTCCCTATTGCTGTTAGTTGTTCTGTTCTTGGGTATATTTTGTTCTGTCTTCTCCTCTTCTCTTCAACAGCTCCCTAGAGTTTATGAGATCTTCCTGTGTCCTTTGACCTCACTTATAACCTATATCTATCCTGTCTATCTACCCCTCCCTCCCCAACTCCTTCTAAATCCCCATCCTAAAGGGTAAAGTTGCTATACTGAAGAGTTTATTTACTAAGACATATTTTGGGCTGATCCTTGATTTTAATTTAATTCACACACTTAAAGGTGATAGATAAATAACTACCACACATTGTCATTTTCTAAGCTGTGCTTGATGCTATTGTGTTGCTGCTTGTATCACTTGGGCTAAGGTGTTGTGATTGATCTAATCAGTTGTCCTCTCCGGTATAATGAAAATGGGTTTGCCTCAGAGACATTAGAGACTCAAAATCTAAAGCCCAGCAATATCTTGAAGATGAAATATTAACCCAGGAATTAAACCAAGGGCAGTGCCAACAATAGAAATAGAAATCAGAAGGCATTTAAACAAGACACAAAGACAGACTTCCACCCCAGCAAAGGTAAACTCTGGGGGAATTGAGATGGAAAGGTCTGACAGTCAACCGTCTGGACACCCTGAACCAATAGAACAGGAAGTACAAAAACAGATAAATGAGGCTCTAGAAAAATTCAAAACAGAAATAATTTCCCAGATAACTGCAGAGAAGGTGAGAAGAATGAAAGACATGATTAGAGACTCTAGAACAGAAACAGATAAAAAATAGATGAGCTCAGGACTATGATGGAAACCATGAATTCTCAGCATAGGAAATAAATGGAAACCTTGTATGCCCAAAATAGGAAAGAAAGGGAATATAGGAAACATATTCAAGCAGTTTTCCAGGAAATTAAACACTCTATAGAAAGCATTTGCAGCAGGATGAACGAATGTGAACATAGAATTTCAGGTATAAAAGAGGATTGCGGTCAGCAACCATAAAAAGAGAGATCTCTTAAAAACAATGGATCGTGAAAAATCAATCCAAAAACTCTTAGATGATGCAAAAAAGAATGATATAAGATTGATACAAATCCATGAAGTAGTGGGAGAAAGTACAAATGTCATAAAAAAAAAAATCTGTTCACAGAATTAATGACAGAAAACTCCCCAAACAGGGGAAGAATTTGACATACAGATAAGTGAAGCATACAGGACTCTAACTAGGCATGATCAAAAAATCTACACCTCGACAAACAATAATCAAGATCATGGAAATCCAAGAAAAGAACAAAATGCTACAATTGGTTAGAGAAAAGAAACAAATCACATGCAAAGGAAAGCCCAGCAGAATCACAGGAGACTTTTCAACACAAACCCTCAAATCAAGGAGAGCCTGGAGTGAGGTATTTCAAGTTCTAAAAGAAATGAACCTCCAACCTAGACTGATGTATCCTGCAAAACTGTCTTTCCAAATTGATGGGGAAATAAGATACTTCCACAAAAAGAACACCTGAGAAATTTCATGAACACCAAACCGGCATGCCAAACACTTCTAAACAAAATCCTGGAAAAAGAAAATGAAGACCACAACTCCATAAGGGCCAACAGAGCCAATATACCATGCAAGGCAAGAAATTAAAGGGAGAGAGGAAAAAATAAAAAAAATAAAATAAAACAGCCAACAAAAGTAAAATAACGTGACAATAAAAAACCAACACATAAGTTATAAACATCATTGTTAATAGCCTCAATTCACCAATCAAAAGAAACAGGCTGATAGAATGGATTAAGAGGCAAAATCCAACAATATGCTGTATACAAGAAACCCACTTAATCCACATAGAAATTCATAGACTGAGAGTAAAAGGATGGAAAATAGTTCTCCATGTAACAGGAGCCCAGACAAAAGTAAGGGTAGGTATCTTATTTGAGGACAGAATAGATTTCAAACCAAGACTAATTAAGAGAGACAAAGAAGTCTACTACATCCTTGTAAAAGGAACAATACAAATGACAATCATACATATATATGTACTGAATAATATTGCTCCAACTATGCAAAACAAATATTAATGGATATGAAGAAGGAAATAAGCACTAATACAATTGTAGTGGGGGACCTCAATACTCCAGTGACAAAAATAGGCAGATCATCTAGACAAAAAAATCACAACAAAATAACAGAACTGAGACAAGTCTTAGAAAAAAGAGACTTAGTAGATATCTGCAGAGTGTTTCACCTCAAAAAATTAGAATATACATTCTTTCCGGCTGTACATGGGTCAATCTCCAAAATATACAACATGATAACTCAATGAACATTCTTAAGTAAATGCAAAAGAATCAAAGTTATCCCCTGGAGATCTATAGCCTAAGAAACTGCAAGAACTTCACAAATACATGGAAATTAAATAACACCCTCCTGACAACCATTGGTTCACAAAGAAAATTAAAGATGAAATTAGATTTTCTACAATTAAATGATAAGGCCAATACAACATACAGGAATCTGTAGGACACAGTGAAAGCAGTTCTACAAGGAAAATTCATAGCAGTAAATACCCATACTAGGAAAACAGAGCAAGCTCAAATAAGCAACCTAATGCTTAACTTTAGGCTTCTAGAAAAAGAAGAGCAAGGCAAACTGAAAGCTCATACAAGGGAGGAAATTATAAAGATCATAGCAGAAATTAATGCAATGGAGACTAAGAGAATGATACAAAAATGTCAATGAATTGAAGAGTTGGTTTTTTGAAATACTAAATAAAATCAATAAACCTTTAGCCAACCTTATCAAAAAAAGGAAAAAAAAGGCTCACATTCATGCAGTTAGAAATGAAAAAGTTGAACTCACAACAGATCCACCAGAAATCCAGAGGATCTTCAATACCTACTCTAATCAAATGGAATACTCTAATAAAAAGGAAAAATAGCAAGGAAATTGACAGATTCCTAGACACATATGAACTTCCAAAGTTGAACAAATACATAAAAAGTCTAAACACCCCCAAATGAATTCAGTGAAATTGAAAATGTAATTAAAACATTACCAACTAAGAAAAGCCCAGGTCCTGATGGCTTCACTGTTGAATTCTACAAGAAATTTAAAGAAGAATACTGCCACTACTCTTTAAACTCTTCAATGAAATCGAAAGGGCAGCAATACTCCCAAATTCATTCCTGGAAGCAAGTATGACTTTGATTCCAAAACCAGGGAAAGAACCAAGCAAAAAAGAGAACAACAGGCCAATTTCCCTAATGAACACAGATGCAAAAGTCCTAAATAAGATACTGGCAAACAGATTACAGAGTGTCATCAAGAACATCACACACCCTAAGCAAGTTGGATTTTTTCCAGGGGTGCAAGAATGGTTCAACATACATAAATCAATAAATGTAATACACTATATCAACAGAGTGAAGGACGAAAACCATATGATCTTCTCAGTAGATGCAGAAAAAACATTCAACAAAATTCAACACACATTCATGGTAAAAGCCCTACAGAAAACTGGAATATATGGTCTTTATCTCAACTTGATAAAGGCTATCTATGAAAAACCAACAGCCAATATCATTTTAAATAGTCAAATTTTTTTCTCACTAAAATCAGGAACAAAACAAGGTTGTCCACTGTCACCACTCCTGTTCAATATAGTTCTAGAAACATTAGTCACAGCAATTAGAGAAGAGAAAGAAAAGGAATAAAGATAGGAAAGGAAAAAATTTAAACTGTCACTATTTGCTGATGATATAATATTTTGCCTAGAAGATCCAAAAAACTCTGCCAAAAGACTGCAAGACTTAATTGACAGATTTAGTAAAGTAGAAGGATACAAAGACACATTAAAAAATCAATAGCCTTCTGGGCACAAATAACAGACTCACTGTGAGAGAAATTAGGAAAACAATTCTTTTCACAATAACATCCAAAGAAATGAAGTATCTAGGAATCAATCAAATTTAATGGAAAAAAAAATCTACTAAAATATCTGATCTTGCACCTAATATAGAGAATAACTGTTCTAAGTTCATGATTTTCATATACTAATCAATCAAGTATCTTGTTAAATTGTAGATTCTGATGCAGTAGGTCTTAAACAATGCTGAAATATACTACATTTCTAAAATGTACCCATTTGATGTTGATATTTGCTTTCCCAGACCACATTTTTGTGACACAAGCCTTTAGGTCAGTGATTTTTTACAATTGCTGCACAATTGGAATCATTTAGTGTTTAAAAAAAAATATTTGTAGCTAAATGGATGAACATTGAGGCTGTACTCGTAAGTGAAATAAATAGGACACACTTAACAATAACCATGTCTGTAATCCCATCTCCCACGACCTAATGTAATTGTTCTTCTGTAAAGCCCAAGCATTTATTAAAGCTCCTCAGGTGATTTTATTTTGGAGGCAAGGTTGAAATTCTCTACTCCAGACTACAGTTATGTCAGAAATTTGAGAAGCAGCAAAACCTAGTTAATAGAAGTGGCTTTGCAAGGTGGCAGGCAACTGTAATCTCAGAAGTCTAAAAGGCTGATGTGGGAGGACTGCAAATTTGAGCCCATAGACAAATTACTGACTTAAAGAAACCCTGTCTCAATGCAAACTCCCCGTAAAAAAAAAAAAAAAAAAAAAAAAAAAAAAAAAAAAAAAAAAAAAAAAAAAAAAAAAAAAGCTGAGGATGTAGCTCAGTGTACCAGAACTATGCTGTTGTAATAGTTTTATATGTTATCTTATTTATTTCTTACCGAAACAAGTAATATGTGTGTTATACTATTTTTCTGATGAGGAAATTAAAATTCAGGTAGGTTTCATAATGGGACCAAATCACCTGTCTTAAACGTGGTAAAATTTGTTCTTCTATTTGATTTTAGAGTCTAGTCTTTCAACCTTTATATTACAATGTATTTTCCTAATATTTAAGTAAATTTTTGTTTGATCCTATAAATAGAGATGGTTATGCTTTGTATCTTATACAAACACTGAAAATTTGACTGGTAGAATATGATGATGATTCATAGTAAAGCATTAAGATAATCTTTCAGGCTTCATCTTGTGAGTTATATTGAAGCCGGGTATTGTTAAGTGAAATTTAGGCATTGGCAAATGTTTAATTTAAGGGAGAAGGGGCCAATAATTTGTACTTCTCATGCTTGGCAGTTGAGGTTTCAAGTTGTAATATGCACTTGAAATTGTTATCAGTCAATAATACACATAGGCACAGATCTCAATAACAGATGGTAGATGTTAAATTATATATTGTGGTTAAAGGTAAGGTATGGAGAAGTATCCAGCAAGATACTACCTTCCCTGAAAAACAAAATGTTCCTCAGATAGACTGAAAACCATATTATCTGAGATTAAAGGCCTGATGAGGAAGGAATCAGCCAGACATGTCAACAAAAACCGGAGTGTTGTGTAACATAGACACAGAAAGTGCACGTGTTCAAAGATAAAGTGAATATCTATTCCAATGCTGCACAATGTTCAAATAAGTCACAAAGAAAGTTAACCTTTGAAAGGAGTTTGAAAAGAAAATGCAGGATATTCGAGTACAATAATCACACAAGAGAAGTTATATCTGAGCCACAGTCAATGTGTTTTCCCAAACTGGAGCTAGGGCTTGCTAATTCCTATATTACAGAGTGAGAAGCAGACACAAAAAAATTGAGCATTTGGCACATATTCATTTTTAAGGGACACAGAGAAGTGTGGTCATGAAATAAAATCTGTCTGGTTCTAAGACACTTGCTCTTTTCTGGTAGGGCATTTTTTATTCTAATAAAATTCATATAACCTAAAGCTTACCATTTTAACTTGCCTTTTTATTTATTTTTTATTTATTTATTTATTTTTTTATTTTTTATTTTTTATTTTTTGGTACCAGGGATTGAACTCGGGTCCTTGTGCTTGCAAGTCAGGCCACTGAACCACTGAGCTAAATCCCGGGCCCACCTTTTTATTATTTTTAAATAGATACTATTGCATATGTTCTCATGTACAACATGATGCTTTGAAACATGTATGCACTTTAGTATGACCAATCTACTTAGTTGTCATATGGATTACCTCACGTGGTTATCACTTTTGTGATGATATCACTTTATATTCACTGTTAGTATTTTTAAGAATACAAATATGTTGTCAACCATAGTCACCATGTTGTACAATAAATCTCTCAAACTTATTCCCCCTATAACTGGAATTTTGTAGCTTTTGACCAACATTTACACAGACTACCCCAAAATTCCAGCATCTGGTAACCAATCTACTCTCCTCTTCTATGAAATCAATATTTTTATTCCACATATGAATGAGAGCATGTGACCAGCTTATTTCACTTTTTTTTAGTTTATTGGCACACTGTAGGTATACAGTACTGTTACATTCATTACTGGGATCTTGTACCTTTACTTGAGAGGTCTTGGTTCTCATTTTTTCTCCTTGTCCCTGCCTCCTTTAACATAATGTCTTCCAGACTCATCCTTGCTGCCATGAATGACAGCATTTCATTTTTTAAGGGTAAATGATGTTTTTCATTTATTAATTCATTATTGAACACTTAGGTTGATTTTATATCTTGGCTATTGTCAATGATGCTGAAATATATACAAAAGAGTACACATAATTCTTTGACATAAATAATTTCATTACTTCTGTGTATATGTCCAGTAGTGGGACTACTGGATCATATGCTAGCTTATTTTTAATATTTTAGAAATCTCCATGCTGCTTTGCGTAATGGCTGTTGTAATTTACATTCCCATCAAGACTATGTGAGATTTCCATTTTCTTCACATCCTTGCCGTCACTTTTTTCTTTTGTTTTTGATAACAGTCACTCAAGCAGGTGTGAGAAGGAATTTCATTATGATTTTAATTCGCATTACCCTGATGATTAGTGATGCTGGCTATTTTTTAATATATTTGTTGAACTTTTTCTTTTGATAAATATCTACTCAGGTCCTTTGCCCACTTATTAATTGTTTTATTTGTTATCTTATAGAAATGAGTTTTATATAGGTGGATTTTAGCCTGTTATCATGTGTTTAGTTTGCTAAACATTTTCTTCCATTCTATAAACTTATTTTTCACACTGTTGATTGTTCTCTTTGCAGTGAAAAGCTTTCAACTTTGATGTAATGTTATTTATCTATTTCTCCATTTGTTTTCTGCTTTTGGTGTCATATCCAAAAAAATTATTGCTCAAAACAATGTCATAGAGATTTTTCTCTTAATACTTTTCAAGATTACATTAAAGTTCTTAATGAGTTTTAGTTAATTTTTGTATGTGGTGAGAGCCAAGGGACTAATTTCATTCTTTTGCACATGGAAGCCCAATGTTCCCAGCACCATTTATTGAAAAGTCTGTCTTTTCTTCATATTCTCGGCAACTTTGGTGAAAATCAGGTGGCTGTAAATGCACAGGTTTATTTCTGGGCTCTATCATGTCCCATGGATCTGTGTGTTCATTTTTCTGCCAGTACCACACTATATAGCTTTGTTGTAAATTTTGAAATCAGGCAGCAAGATGTCTCCAGCTTTATTCTTTCTGCCAAAAATTATTTTAGCTATTCAAGTTTGTAGGTCCATATTAATTTTATAATTATTTTCCCATTTTTGTGAATAATGTCTTTGTTATTTTGTTAGAGATTGCTATGAGTCTGTACATTGCTGAGTATTATAAGCGCTTTAACAATATGAATTAGTCCAATCTAGGAAACCAGAATAATTTCCATTTCTTTATTTTATTTCATCAGTGTTTTATAGTTTTCAGTTTAGATATCTTTTGCCTACTTGGTTTGGTTTATTCCTAAATATTTTCTTTTATTCTGTGTTATGTATTATAAATGGCACTTTAATTTTTTTCTTTATCAGATAGTTTGCTCTGTATATAAGCTCAATTTTACTTGTTTTTGCTCTTATCTATTTTTTCCCTACTAACTTTGTTATTAGTTTTTCCTTTTTTTCTGGTTTCCTGAGGTACAATATTAGGTTGTTTCTCTCTCTCTCTCTCTCTCTCTCTCTCTCTCTCTCTCTCTCTCTCTCTCTCTCTCTTTCTCTTTCTGTAGGCATCTATTGGTATAAACTTCCCTCTTAGAACTGATTTTAATATATCCTATAGGATGAGGCATTTCATTCTTCCATTTCACTTTGTGTCTGAATAGTTTTAATTTCCTTTTTCACATCTTCATAGACCCATGGTTGTTCAGAAGTATGTGATTTAAATTCTACTCATTTGTGAATTTTCCAGTTTCTCTTCCTATTGATTTCATCATCATCAGTAAAATAGTTCATATGATTTAAATCTCAAATTTTGTGTGATTTGTTCTGTGCCCTAACATATAATCTGCCCTGAAACATATTC
The DNA here is from genome assembly GCF_012274545.1 of Fukomys damarensis. NCBI lineage: Eukaryota > Metazoa > Chordata > Mammalia > Rodentia > Bathyergidae > Fukomys > Fukomys damarensis. The sequence goes on from NW_022900951.1 coordinate 24,108,718, forward strand.
CTTGTGAAATTGAGGAGAATATACCTTTAAACTATTTTAAATTGCCCATTCTAGATGACGTTAGTGTATTATTCAAAATGCTGGGCTATCATAACCACTTCTTGACTCCAGAACATTTCGTTTGCCTGAAAGAAAAGCCTTCTACTCATCAAGTAGTCACTGCCCATTGACTTTCCCTCCAGGCTCTGGAAAATGCATTTTATATCTCTAGGATTTGCTTATTTTGAATATTTCATATAAATGAATTATTCATACAGTATGTACCCTCTCAATTCTGGCTTCTTTCACTTAGCATAACGCTTTCAAAGTGTATTCATATTTTAGCATGTATTGGTATTCCATTCCTTTTATGGCTGAATAATATACTATATGGTTATGTGAACTATGTTTATTCATTCATCTGTTGATGGACATTTGGGTTGGTTCTATTTTTTGGCTATTATGTATAAAGCTACTGTGAAAATTCATGTACACATTTTTCAATGAACATTTGTTTCCAATTCTTTTGGTTATATGCCTAAAAGTTGAATTCCTGGGTCATATGGTAGCTCTATGTTTAACTTTTTGGGGGAACTGCCAGAATGTTTTCCAAAGCAGCTGTACAGTTTTATAATTCTCACCAGCAACATATGTGAATTTCAATTTTTCCATATTCCTGCCAACACTTGTTATTTTCCATTGTTTAGATCATAACCATCCTAGTGTACACAAAGTGGTATCTTGTGTGCATCAGTGTTTACTAGAGAAACATATATAATACAAGATATACAAATATATAAGAATTTACAAGATTGGCTTACAATATCCACTCACAGAATTGGATGAGGAAGAGTGCAGAGGGTCTGTCTACACTCTGGAGACCAAAGGATCTGTGGAGCTCACTACAGTGTCCCGTGCAAATCCATATCAGGAGGCTGATCGATCTGTGATGGAACCTGAAGAGACTATGCCAGAAGGCTGAAGATTCTGTACCAGAAGCTAGAGTCTGTGATGAAAGCCAGTGGATGACACCCAGGGTGAAGGTGAAGACTGGTGCTCCTCTGAAGAAACAGAATAGGTCCCTCTTTCTTCATTTCCCCTTTTATCCAGGTGGCAAGATCCTGAGCCAATTTACTTGAGCTTCTCTTACTCAAGTTAACACAATGTATCAACTATTACATTGTGCTTTTGATCTACATCTCTGTAATAATATGGTTGAGTATTTTTTTTTTCTGATTCTTATTGGCCATTTGTATATCTCCTCTGGAGAAATTCCTGCTCTAATCCTATGTCCTTTTAAAACATCCCAATGCTTTTGAAATCCCATTTCATTATTGACATAATTAAATGGCCCAGTTTCACCTTATGCAGTGGTACCTTGGTTCAAGGATGCTTTTCTTTAGAAAATATTTGGTTCACAAACAGAAGCATTTGGGAATATTTTGTTTTGTTTACAAACTGTATAAGATGGTGAACATGACTAAGGCCATCTTTCCAGTATGGACATAATATTGCCCTCTCTTCCAGAATCATGGAACAAATTAAGTTCATGAACTGTTGTACCATTGTACTTCACCTTCCCCAGATTGAGAATCAAGACCTTCTCCAAGAAACTTCACTTCTATGGGGTGGAGAAAATTATTTAGAAGTAATAAAGTCTTCTCTCTATGCTTAGAATGTCATTGCATCTAAACATTTTCAATGAAGAGAGATAGAACGTTTTAAATCATTGTTTAGACTGATACCTCTTACTCAGAGTGTCACAGGCTATTCCCTCACTTTTCCTTATTTCATACTTAAGTCATTCTTTTTTTCTGCAGTGATAAACCTGATTCCTATAATGTTTATATATTTAATCAATTTCTCTATTCTACAGTAAACATAAAGTAGCTGAAGATTCCTTATAGAAATACCACTATTAATTTAAAAAATCATATGATGTTGAAAAAATTTTACCATATTTCTCATTTTTCAACTATAAAGCACTGGATTTGTATAATAAGAGTAATATACATGATCAAATTCTACTTTAAACAATTTTTGTCTTTAGTTCTTAATGTGATGTGTTAGCAATTTCTCAATTTTTGTTTGGATTCTTTTGTGATTTTTAGGCACTTTATTTAATTTCACTTTTTGCATAGTCTTGTTTTTCCTTAAACACAGGCTCTCAAAAAGTTGCCAGTGACCAAAAAAAAAAGGATCAAAATGATGAAAACGTCTTTCTAGTTTAGACTAGTAACATAAATAGCTGTCATGCTATTTTTGAAGCTTAAAATGGCAAGTCCAATTGATGCATTATTAAATTCTACTTAGAATTTCAAAAATCTTGAGTTGAAACCTTAGTAGATTTTAGGTGGCTTTTAAAGTTTTACTCCATTTTGCTTTACCAGGTATGATGATGGACAAATTGTCATAAAGTACAGTGATGATTCTCAACTTGGAGTAACTCATTAGAATCCCATCGTATGAGTAAAAGCCAGAGCCAGAACACAGACTAGTTAAATCAAAATTTTCAAATATCAGTTTTTATTTTTATATTTTGTGTTTAATTGATACATAATTGTATATATTTATGGGCATGGTGTGATAATTCGATGCATGTGTACAATGTGCAGTGATCAAATTGTACTAAGTAGCATTTCCATCTAAAAGGTAATGGCATTAAAATGCATCACATTTTAACTTTAAAAGTCAAATAATTTCAAAACCAAATGATTGCATAAGTTTCATTCTTGGCCCTTATTATTTTGTCAGAGTCCAGAGCCTGTAATTACTTTTGAAATCCTCTTGCCTTCTCTCCATCTATCCAAAGACTTTCCCTTGTGATATTAGAGGATGTTCACAAAATTATCATACATAGATAGAGCCATTTATTTGGGTGCAATGGCACTTGTTTATAATCTCAGCTATTGGCCAAGGTGAAGTTAGAAGATCATAAACTGAAGCCCAGCCTGGGCAACAGAAAAGGAATCCATCTAAAACAAAAAACAAGCACCAGAAAGTCGTGCTGATAATGCTACCATGCTCCAAAGGATAAGGAGAGTAAGGATGAGGGACTGAGAAGAGAAGGACAAATGGAAAGGAACAAAAATTGTTTTAAAAACCTCTCTCCTTGCAAAGGGGTGTCGAGTTTGAGAACTCCTAGCTAGTAAAAATTTTTCCTTTCTCCATCAATACTTGCCTTCTTTTGTCTTTAACAGTAGACATCCATGCATTGTTAGACCAACAGCTGAATCAACGAATTGACTGTGATGTGGAATCAAGGGAACAATACCAGTCAAACACGAGTGGAAACTGGGAAAGTTCTCTATATCTTCCCTTAAGAAAAAAAGAAAGAGGGCTGGGGATTTAGCTTAGTGGTTCCAGTGACTGCCTTGCAAGTGCAGGGACCCAAGTTCGATTTCTGTCACCAAAAGAAAAAGAGAAGTGGATGGGGCAAGTACTCGTATCAAAACAATTAATTATTCAAATCTTCTCAGATTTAATTATAAATACTGTCCTCTTTTAGTATTGATTCTGTCATGTTTCTCTGGCCTTAGGAAAGTGCCTTAACCTCTCCGCTCTTCAATTTCCATGTCTATAACATGAGAAGTTTGCACTAGGCTACCTTTAGTTCACTTTATAAGTAAATTCTTTGAGGATCCTGAGAAAGACTAATTTAAGGCCCTGTAACTGAATCTGCATGCACACTTTAAGCACACTACCTAGTTTAGCCTTCCCGGAAATCTTTTAAGTGATGTCCAAACATATGTAGATAAGGACTATGAAGGGGAACATTAAGAAATTTGTCTAAATTCACATGAGCAGGAAATAGGAATACTTTCTTCTCCCCATGGGATCTACAGGACTGAAAATACTTTATAGCTTATTGATCTTTACTAATACTTTGGTTTTTAAAATACTGTACATTCTTGCTTAAATTCTTTCTGTAATTCAAGCATCAGCTGTGTGCATTTTTGGGGGGAAGGTTTCTGAGGCTATGCAAAGCACAACTTTGGTTAACAGGGAACGGGGGTAAACTGGAGCTGGCATTTGTCAGGTTAGTGTTTAGGAACATTTTTTTTACACCCAGTGGAATTTCTTCATTCTGATTCCATATACTGCCTGCAAGAGTTTCTTGCTTCAAATCAGCAGCTTCTTTTCAAAATTCAAATTAAACAGTTTTCTCCCTTTGAATATTATCTCTCTTTCCTTCCCAGTCTTTGTTCCATAGCAATAAATATGAATAAGAGAAACTAAACACGTACAGTAAATTCCAATTGGCATTATTGCCATTTTAATTTTTACCTCAGGAGGAAAGTAGTGGAATTTACCAGCTCAAGACACAGTTTTCAAAAGCATATTTATATATAATATACTTTCAAATCATTTGTAAATTTTTTATAAAAATTCATTTCAATTAGGTAAGATCCCCTTATAAAAAAATCAATGATTTCAAAAAAGATTTAAATCCAGTTGACTACAACACTGTTACTATTTTACTTTGTGACCCGCTTCCTACATTTTTTAATGGTACCAAAAGTCTACTTCTGAATTGAGGGGTAAAGTTGTAAGGGAAATAGTAGTTCTGCAGAGTAAACTTGGGCAAAACAAAGAGAGGAAAGGATGAAAACAAAAAAAAAGAAGTACATTCTAGTCTAGAAGACTCAGAGAGGGCTATTGTGAAGCATCACAAGAGTGGGTTTCTCGTGTCTAAATATGTTTATATCCGTGTCTATATATCTGTGTGTATATGTGGTGTCCACATCTTGTGGGAGCCCGTGAATTTATGACTGTAAATAGATTCATTCAAATAAAGATGTAGCAAACAACTGCTTAAAAAGTTTTTGTGTAATCAGTCCACAAAGAAGTCAGTTTTGCAGTTGTTGTTGTTTGGTAATGGGAATCAAACTCAAAACCTTTCACTTGCCAGGCAGCTGTAGCACCACTGAGCTACATCCCTGGCCCAAGAAGTCAATTTTCAGAATTGATGGGGCAAACACAGATGCAATATGTATTTAAAGGAGAATAATTACAGAATTGCCAAGCTGACCCAGTTCACTTGAACTATATTATGCTAGAAAAGATCAAACTTCTTGCAAGATCATGATATTAATAAAGATCACAGAACATACTGTCAGAGGTCAACATAACAGAATATAGTTTTGTTAAGTATTTCAAATTTATAAGAAATATTCAAACTTTTAATATCCTGAGGATTAGGATCAGGGTGACCTTGCTATTATTATTATCATTATCATTATTTATTATGGTAATTAAGTGCATAGCAATGTTGGAAGCAAGGCGTACTGTCATATTTGGCTTTTACAACATTTGTAAGATTATGTAGGTATTTAATACCAATGATATACCACATATTTCTTTCTTTTTTTGCGGGGGGAACCAGGGATCGAACTCAGGAGCTTGCACTTGCGAGGCAGGTGGTGGAACCACTGAGCTACATTCCCAGCCGCCACACATTTCATTTTGTGCACTCTTCTCTTCATTGAGCAATAGTCGAGATTTTTACATATCTAACCATTAAGATTTTATTTTTTCTTTTTAATTTCCTCACAGTATTCTATAACCTGAACATAGCATAGTCATTCCTTTCTTGGTGGGAACTTAGGTTGCTAACATTAAGTTGTTGCTGAGTTTTACTTGTTAATTATGCACCTTTTTAGACATGGTCGTATGCTCATGTACAAAGTCTTCATTAGAGAAGATAGTAAAGAAGTTGAATTGCAGGGCAATTTGTATTCCTTCCTGACAAAACACCCCCTATAATTGCTTTATCATTTTATATTTCTGCACCTATGTCTTGAGTACCATTGAAAAGTCATAATGCTCACAGGTTGGTTTCTTCAACTTTAAATTTCCTATAGTACAACTGAGATTGTGGGCTTGTTGCTTCCACAGAGGGACTGTTCATTTGACATCTACTTTTCCACACCTATTTTTCCACTTGCCTTCCCTAGTTATATAAGCGTCCTATTGTTATGTCAAAGTACCACAGACTTACTGTTATAAAACAATACAGACGTAGCATCTTATAGATTTGGAGGTCAGATGTTCAAAATGAGTTTTCATAATTAATTAATTTATTTAATTTTATTAGTACATATTTGCAGTACATAATGATTATAATTATCATGGAGAGTTGGGGCACCCACATAAACACATCTTAATTCTTTTCTGTTCCCTAGTCTTCTCATTGCTCCCTGTTATTTCCAACTCTTGGTCCCCTTTCCATTTGCAAAAAAAAGACTATTTCCTTTTTTCTTTAACTTTTTTCATACCCTTTTCCTCCCTCCCTCCTTCCGTCCCTCCCTCCACACTCCATTTCTTTTTTACCCTTCGTATTTACAAGGATTTCCCTGCTTCCTATTATCTATCTTTTATTTTGCCTTTTAGTTATAGTTTTTGATTTCTCATCTAAATGAAGCCATGTAACATTTAAGATGATACGTCCGATTTACTTCACTCAAAATTATAATCTCAAGGAGCATCCCTTTTCCTACAAATGCCTTAAGTTTATCTTTCTATATCCCTCTAGAAGTTCTAGAAGAAAATCTGTACCCTTACTTTTTGCCCTGTCTAGAAGTTGTCTGCATTGCACGGTTCGTGGTCCTTTCCTTGTTCTTCAAAAAAAGCAGTGCAGCAGCATCCAGTGTCTTTCTGATTTTCATTCCCTTTTAATTGCACATATGAATATATTTAAAGTCTACTAAGATAACCCTGGACAATTTCCTTATTTCAAAATTCTTAGTCACATCTATAAAGTCTTTCCTGACATGAAAAATATAGGGGGGTAAGGATATGGGGATCTTCCTGGACCATTATTCTGCCTATCACACCAGTCTTACCTTGGGCTGCCACTTGCCTCACTGCTGGCTTTTGTCAATTTCACACTGCCATTTCCTTGCTGGTCTCCACAGAGAATAGTGCAGTGATGCTCACACTCATTTTGGTGTCTGCTCAATTACTCAAAGTTCAGGAAATAACATGAGGATAAAAGAATTTAAAACTGTTCTTAAACTATGTTCTTCTCAAAAATAAGGAGAAACAATGATAACTAGTAATGCTTCCCAGAAAAAAAACTATTAAAAGAGACTTTATTTCATAAGATAGCTCCCCTCTGTTCAGCCAAGCTCTCCTTTCTAGATCCCATTAAGATGAATTAAATTCCTTTCAGAGAAACTTAAGTCCTATTCCAGGAGAGATTTCCTGTTCACAGTGCAAGTTAGCCAGCTGTCCAGTTGTTTATTCCCTTGTTTCTAGGCCTACCCAAACCAGGCCATCTACTCTTGTATCTTCAATTATTACTTGCTCAATATGCAATGCCATGAGCACAGTTTTGTCATTATTGTATTCTTTACATTGGATGAGTGAATGTCTTGGGCCAGACATCACCTATATTAATAACAATACCTAGAAAGGAGACAAAATGAAGCTTCATTATCCCTCATTTTAGAGCCCAGAGTAGTGGAAGGCTCTTTGTCAGCCACAGAATAACTGACATTAGGCAGACAGATTAATGCCCTTGTAAAATTCAGGAATACAGAAGATGGAAAAACAAATTCTCACATTTAGAAAAGTTCTTATTAAGAAACATAGAACATTTTCATATTGGGTGGTAATAGATGGATCACATAATAGAAATAAATTAGATGCATGAATAATTTTGAGGGTAATAGCAATGACATAAAAAGAGTGTTCTCTGGATACAAATAATTATATTTAAATAGTGAGCACATGATGACAATCTACACTAGGAACCTATACCTTAGCTACAGAATTTATTTTGCTTTCACAAATTGTCCTGTTTTAATGTATTTACTCTTTTATTTCTGACCTATTTTATTTTATGGAACTGAAAGCTGTTATTGAGAAAATAATTGCAAATGGCTTTATTTGTCTTTTCTTCATTCAGCAAAGTTTTTATCTATGTATAGCAATTGAATAATGTAAGAAAGCTACCAAAGTAATTGAAAGCAAAGGAAACTTTCAGGAACTTCAAAATGAAATATAATATTTCACATCTATTTTAATTTTATAAATCATCCCAAGATACTATATTTCATGGACCAGTGCTTCACTAATGAATAAACAAATAATAATATGGATAAAGTATATTCATATGCGTGTGTAGCTCTGGGCTAAACCAGAGATGACTACATAGTCTTCAATCTCCTCCCATTGAGAAAGGCTGGACAATGTCACCTTTCCTTGAATCTGGGTAAGCCATTGACTGCTTTCAACTGTAGAAAACTGCAAAAGTGACACTGTATAAGAATCTGGGTGCAGACATTAAAAGACTAGTAATATCTATTTCCATTTCTTGGAATCTCACTCTGAGGCAAACCAGTCACCATGTAAAGAGTCCAAATGCCTTGTAATTGTGGAAATCAGTATGGAAATACCTAAAAAACACTAGGATTAGAGGTTTCATTTGACCCAGCTATTCCCCTGCTGGATGTCTTCCCAAAAGAATTAAAAGGATCATACCACAGTGATATATGCACATGTTTATAGAGGCACAGTTTGTAATAGCTAAAGCTTGGGAAAAGCCCAGTTACTCACCAACTGGAGAGTGGATAAAGAATATGTAGGGGTTTTTTTTATAACACTGAGTACTTCTTAGCCATAAAGAATGAGAAACGAGAGATATTTATAGCTAAATGGATGCACCTTGAGCCCATACTATTAAGTGAGATTAAATAAGACACACATGTGTGAATACTGAATAGTTTCTCTGGTGTGAGAAACTGAAAATGTATAAAAAGAACAAAGGGAACAGAATAAATAAGAGAAAAGAAAAAAATGGAAACAAAGTCATTGTCAATAGGGAGGGGTGGAGGGGCTGAAGGGAGGTCAGGGGAATGGGAAAAAAATAAGAACCTAGATATAGTATACAGGTGCAAATTCCAAATAATGAATGCCAATATACTGTATTCAGAAAATGTACCAATAAACTTAATGAATTTATAAAAAAGCAAAGAAAACCAGACTAAACAGAAAGGCAGAGGCAAGAAGCCTCAAAGCAATAAGCATGTGAATAGCTAATTGACTTTACATACATGAGCAACCCTATTAATTATTAACATGAGAAATCCTATGAATTATTATTAATTTTATGCCCTTCTTGAATTCCTGACTCTCAAAACAATGGTCAAGTAAAGTATGTGTAAATTACTGAATTTGTAGTTTGTTAAACAGAAATAAATGTTTCTGATTATCTAGCCGATATGAAATATCCAAAATAATCTATTTCTTCTTGACAAGGGAATGGTATCACTTGAACATTCAGAGGCAGTGGAATACCTTCAGGTAGTTTGAATGTCTTTGCATGTATTTGTACAACTATATATTGAAAGTAGAGAATGATGAATGGGATTAATGTTCTGGCCTCTATAATTCTTTGGATGATCTCTGTTTTCCTTGATCCCTGATGCCTTTAGAAACCCAGCTTCCAACACTGTGTCTGTGGCCCATATCCATCTTCATGGTGACGGTTTATCTCAGCTAAATATTCAAGTTATATTCTTTGAGGAAATTACTGATAATGATGCATACTTAGAGAGTGCTTCTAAGTGTGAGGCAGTATGCTCAACACTTTGTATTTGTAATTTTATTAAAAACTCTCAAATATCCCATGTGATAAATTCTATTTCTACTCACTGCTATGGCTTGTGTCTAGATATCCCCCAAAGCCTCATGCAGTCATGGGTGGGAATTTTTCAGCGGTGACTTAATATAATTTGTGTGAAGGACTAATGGGGGCAATGCTAGGATTAAGGGGATGAGTGCTGGCCCCAGAGAAAAGCCATGGGAGTTACATCCACCCCCAACGCCACAGACACAGAGCAAGCCGATCCCTTTGGAGTTCACAACTTGCCACGGACTGCCTTGGATGCTGGACATGGAACTAAAGGACTTAATGCTTGCCCTATTGGATTTCCAACTTGCTTTGTTCTCATTCCTTTGTTTCCCACTCTATGTGCCTTTTGGAATAATAATGTCTATCTTGTGCCACTGAATATTGAAAGAGTTTAACTTTTTTTCATTTGTAGAAGAGCTCACAGCTAAGAGTGTGCTTTAAATCTCAGAGGAGACTTTGGAATTGGACTTTTCAGCAATGCTGAAACTGTTAGGGCTTTTGCAACTTTTGCATAAGGGAACGTGCATGAATCCTTGTGGGGCCAGTGGGTGGCTCATGTCTAGGTGTGCCCCCAAAGTCTCCACCATCATAGGGAGGGATTTTTCACAGGTAGCTGAATCGAGTGTGTGATTGATTGATGATACATTTCTAGCATTGAGGGTGTGAGTGCTACCTGCCCTAAGTAGTCTGGATAAGATAAAGGGGGCAGAAATATGCTGTTAATGTCCCTTGTTTTTGCTATCTTCTACCCTGTGATGCCTGTCTGCCATCCATCCTGCCTTGGAGCCAGCCAACTATGGCCTGAAATCTGTACAAACTGTAATCAAATAATTCTTTCCTCCCTTAACTTTGGGTATCAGGTATTTTGTCTCAAGATCAAGGAAAGCAACTAGGAAATCCACTAAACAGATGAAAAAACTAAGGTTCAGAGAAGAATAGAGAACTATTCAAGGTCAATGAACTATTACGTGGTAGAAAAGAGATTTAAATCCAAGAAAGCTGATTCTAGAGCAGACAGCACATTATGCTACCACAATGTGTCTTTAGATAGCTGTCATTCATTTATTATTTGGTTCTGTTGTATACTAAAATGAAATTCACTAACCCATGTCTTCACATTGGTGGATGGAGAAGAGAGGTAAAAGTATGAATAAATGTGCACTGCATTTCCTTTCTTTCCTTTCAGATTACATAAAGTTTAGTCCCAGTTTTGTGATTTATCAAGAGATTACTAACTACATTTGCACCAATCCCTGCCTCTCAGTGTGGACATTAGTAGCTTGCTGTGCGATTGTTAATTTCAATCAGTTCACATTAGGTCAAACTGCCAAGTTCAAGAGTAAAAGGTAATATATCTCCAAGATAAGTGCTACTTTGGGGAAGGTTTTCTGTCAGTCATTATATTCTTCACAGAATTTTAAATGAGACAACACAACTCACAGAAAATTACCCAGTCAGATTCATCAAGTAGATCCTTCTACATTTGTAAGTCAGTCAATTGATTCATAACTTATTAGCCTAGTCAAGAAATACAGTTAGAAATAATGATTGTTCCAAGTTAATATAGGAGATCTCAGCAGGTTCAATTCACAAACACTTGCCCAAAGGAAGAATCTGTAATTATTAGTAATAAGCATATAATTGTAACAAGAATGATTGTTGACTTGAACCAAGACCTGTTTCAAAAAGCTTAATACTAGGCCTTAGTTTTGCTATTTTTAAAATAAATGCTACATGGGCTCAACATAAATAAAATACAGTTTATATATGTAAGTTTCCTGATGACAATATTGTCATGAACTTATGCAATTTTATTTATTAGTGCGATATCTGAATAAATGAAACAAATTATATGATAAAGATTATCTTACACAAGCAACATTGTCTGTCTTAATTACCTTTCTCATTGTTGGGACACAGTACCTGACACTGAAAGTTAAAGGGGGAAGGTTTATTTCAGCTCATAGTTTTTAGAGGTTTCAGTCCACAGTTGTCTGGTTCCAAGGCAGAGTGGCATGGCAGAGGGGCATCCCAGAGGACAAAGAGCTAATGCATTGTGGACAGTAATGAAGCAAGCAACAGAAGCAACAGAAGCCTGCTTTCCCTCTCTCACTTTACATTCTATTCAGTCTGTAAATCTACTAATTAGAGTCAGCCACACCCAGTGTGAGGCTACCATTATCCACAACCTTAATCCCAAATCACACCCTTAATGAACATTCACACACCCTAAACCAGCTGCATTTCAAATGTCCCACCTATGACTGCTTGAGGCTTGGGGGTGGGGGGATCTAGATACAGTCTATAACATTCTGTCCCTGGCTCCAAAGATTTATGTAAATTCCCTTACACAAAAGGCATTTAGTCCATCTCTAAAAGTTTCCAAACCGCCAACAGTTTTAGCATAGCTGAAAAGTTCAAGTCCAATTTCTCCCCTGATTTGAGGCATACTCAGCTGTGAGCACCTGTACAAGTGAAAAGAAAGTTAAACATTTCCAACATTAAATGGCGCAAGATAAGCCTTCCCATTCCAAAAGCACCAACAGAGGGATACAAAGGAATGGGACCAAAGCAAGTCCAAAATCCAACAGGGCAAGCATTAAGTCCACTAGTTCCACGTCTAGCATGCAAAGTAGTCTGCTGCATGTTGTGAACTCTACAGAACTTGGGTGGTTCCATCCCTAAGGCACTGCAGGTGATTGTAACTCCCATGGCTCCTCCCTTGGGCCAGCTTTGCTCCCTCTTTGTAGTTTTATTCAGAGTCCATGTTCCTGGATTCTCTAAACTTCCAAATCTCCCCTGCACCTACAGCTTCACACTCACAGCCTCACATGCTGTCCCCTCAAGGGCATACTGCATGGCTTCCCAGGCCTTCTTCTGAAATCTGGCTGGAAGCCTTCCTGACACCACAACTGTTGCATTCTGGATGCAACTAAAACAGAACCATGTGGATGATCCCAGGATCTGCTGCCAGCTGGAGTAGTAGCCAGGCATCCTCCTCTTCTAGGCTGTAAAGGTCAAGTGCCTAGATTTCTCAGTATTGTCAACCTAATCCTGAGAAACATTTTTCTTTAGCCCACCACCATTTTTAGACATGGTGTTCTGGAGCTCTCTTCTCAAAACAAAGTCTTTCACCTTGCTATTTTGAGGCTGCAACAGTTGGGGTCCTGCTGGTTTTTCTGATGTCTTGAGGCCATCTTTTCTACTGTCATGTTCTATCTCATCAACTAAGTCCCCCTCTGCTCTATCTTTGTAGTCCACAGCTTTCCTAGAGCTTCCTTTATGGCCAAACTCAAAATGTTTTAAATGATTCTACTAGTTTTTTTGTTATTGATTCTCAAATTCAGTTTGATTAAATGTTGCCAACAGTAGCCATGGCACCACTTCAACATTAAACTGACTTGAAGTTTCTTCTACCAGATTAATTTGCCCACTGTCCTTAATCTCAGGCTCAGATCAAGTCTTTGGACATGAACAAAAACCAACAAATCTTGTGGCAAAGGAGAAGAAATATGTTCTGGAATGCAACATTTAATGCAGTCCTTGTTCCTAAGGGAAACTTTCTAAACCTGGTCTTTACCAGGTACATTTCTATCAGCATTCTGGTATTTTGAGATGTGAGCAGAATCTTCCATTAATTTGAATTTAGAGCAGTCCAGGGCTGCTTCTTTTGCCAGTATCTCTAAACTTTTCCAAACTCTTTTTTGCAAGCCAGTTCCAGTTTCCTGAAGCACATAGGCCAAGTAGTGTCACAGCAAGGGCCCCACTCCTGATACCACTCCTGATTCTTAGTTACTTTTCTGGATGCTGAGACAAAATGCTCAACACCCATAAGTTAAAGGAGGAAAGGTTTATTTCAGCTCCAGTTTGTCAAGGTTTCAGTTTATAGTTGGCTGACTCCAAGGCAGGGTGGCAAGGCAGAGGAGAAACAGTTCATGGCAAATAGGCAGGAGGTAGCAAAGAAGCAAGCAGAAGAAGCAGCCTTCCCTCCCTCTCCTTTTATAGTCTGTCCAGGCTGTAATCCTATTGTTTGGTTCCACTCACATTCAGGATGAGGCTTCCACTATCACACCTTTAATCTCAGTATCATACCTGTAATTCTGGTACCACACTTTTAAACCACATTCATGCACCCTAATGGAACCACTTTTGAAACTCTCCACCTATGGCTGCATGAGTCTTTTCGGGATTTGGGGTGGAATATTATAGTTTGCATTGAGCTGTCCTCCCAAAGCCTCATGTGCTCATAGGTGGGGAGTTTTGAAGATGGCTGGATTAGGACGTGTGAATGTGGATAAAGAATGTGACCCAGAATTGAGGGTGTGATAATGGAGGCCTCATCCTGGATGTGAGTAGAACCAATTAATAGGTTTACAGTGTGGATAGAATAAAAAGGGAGAGAGAGAAGGCAGGCTGCTGATGCTGTTGGCTGCTTCACTATCTCATGCCTGCTGGCTATGGACTGTTTCTCCTCTGTGATGCACCTCTGTGATGCCACCCTGCCTTGGAACCAGCCAACTATGAAATGAAACCTCTACGAACTGTGAGCTGAAATTAACCTTTCCTCCTTTAACTTGTGGGTGTCAGATATTTTGTCTCAGCAACAAGAAAAGTAATTAAGACACTAACAAATGTTTATTTCTGAACTGAATGTAAGATATGTGAAGGCAAGACTTATTTTTCATTCATTTCTGTATATCATGGCATACGCCAGCATGGTACCTAGCACATTGCCTCAAAAAGATATGACTTGAGTGAAATTGCATTTGAATATGTTCTTTGGATTTAAATAATCATTTTTATGAAAGCACAAATGAAATTCAGGTATTCAAAGTCACTTGATATTGTCTAATACATCAATATGACATTTAATTTTAACAGCTTGAGACATAATTCACATGCCATAATATTTACCCATTTGAAGTATACATTACAATGCATTTAGTATATGTACAGAGTGTATCCATCACTGCAATCAATTTTTTAGAATGTGTATCCCTCAGAAAGAAACCTTGATCTATTAGTGTTTACTCCCCATTATCACCACCTCTGACTTCTGGAAAACAATAATTTACTATCTATCAGTATAGCTTTGCATATTCAGAACATCTTATATTAATAAAATTATGTAATATGTGGCTTTTTGTTTTTTATTTAACTGATAATGTTTTGAAGACTCATCCATATTGTTTCACCATTCTGCATTTTTTATTGTTAACTAATATTCTATTATATGGGGATATATTCATTTTTTATTCATTGAACTGATATAAAGATGTGAACCTTCACTTTTTGACCAATATGAATAATGTCGCTATCATCATTTACAAGAATTTGTGGGAACATAAGTTTTTATTTCTTTTGAGCAGAGACCAAGGAGTGGAATTCCTAGACCATATGGTAATTCTATGCTCAACTTTTTTTTTTTTTTTT
>NW_022900951.1:24123914-24137311 GCF_012274545.1 Fukomys damarensis
ACTTTTTTTTTTTTTTTTTTGTACTGGGGATCAAATTTAGGACCTTGAACTTGCCAGGCAGGTGCAGAGCCACTGAGCTAAAATTCCGGGCCTATACTCAACTTTTTGAATAGCTGACAGATTATTTTTCAAAACAGTTATAACAATTTATATTCCCACCACCAATACAAAAGTTTTCCAGTATTTCAAAATCTTCAACATTTATTATTGTCTGTCTTCTAAAAAGCATCTCAGCCACTAAACTAGCTATGATGTTGTCTTACTTTTTCTTGTTGTTGAGACAAAATACTTGGCACTCAAATTTAAAGGAGGAAAGGTTTATTCTGGCTCAGTGTAGAGGTTTCAGACTATAATTGGATGGCTCCAAGGCAGGGTGGCATGCCAGAGGGGTATCACAGAGAAGGCAGGCAGAAGGCAGCGAGCAACAAGTGATAATTAACAAGTAACAACACTCTTTCTTTCCCTTATATCTTATCCAAGCTACCCATCCTTGAGGAAGCGCTCACAACCTTAATCCTGTCATTGTATCCTTGCTCCTAGTATCACACTCACTAGATCCAGTCGCTTCCAAAAATCCCCACCTTGACTGTATGAGGCTTAGAGGAACATCTAGATACAATACATACAGGTGTCATGCTTTATTGTGGGCTTGATTTACATTTCTCTAATAATGATGTTGAGAAATTTTTCATGTGCTGATTGGACTTTCTTGAGGTTCAATTTATCAACATTTGCTATCATTGCTTATGATTTTAGAAAAGTAACTTACAATGCATTATCTAATTCATGATTGACTCTGATACCAGTACCACATTGATTTGTTTACTCTGAGTTTGTCATAAATTTGTCTGCATATTTTGTATTTTAATCTCAGCAATATTTAGTTATGTTTTACATTATAATGTTATATTTTCATGGAGTTCTATTTTTAAGTTTTTGTCTCCTTTGAGAGTTCCTCTTTGGCTCATAGATTACTTAGAAGTATGTTGCTCAATTTCCAAGTGCTTGTATATTTTCTTGTTTTCATTACTTATTTCAAATTGGATTCTATAATCGTCAGAGAATATACTATACTTCCTGTAGTTTCCACACTTTAAAATATTTTGAGATTTGTTTGTGGCTCAGGATATGGTGTACCACAGTGATGGTTCATATGTTCTTGAAAAAAAATATATATTCTGTTTGGGTGTAAATTGTTCCTTATATGTTGATTAGAACTTTTTGGTCACTTACATTGTTCATTTCTTAGATATCCTTGCTGTTATTCTGTCCAGTACTCTTCTTATTAGTTATTGAGAATGACATATTGAAGTCTCAAATGTAATGGTGGATTTCTTTATTTCTTCTTTCATCTTTATCAGCTTTTAAACCTCTTGGACATGACACTCTATTGTTTGGTGCACACATGTTAGTATTATAGTACATTTTTCGGTGATTCTTTGGGGTCAGGGTCGGAGATCTAATTCACAACTTCACATGTATTAGGCTAATGCTCTACCACTGAGCTACATTCTTCGACTAATTTTTTTACTAATATGGACTGGCCTCTTTCTTTTCAGTAATTTTCTTTCCTGAGAATTCTATTTTTTTTGATATTCAAATAGTCACACTTCCTTTTTGAAATTGATATTTGCATAGTCTCTAGACAGTCCACATTTTTCTTTGATTCTTCTTAGGTTTATTTATTGTGTTATATCTAAGGTTTTGAAAAAACATGCATGGTCTAAAATGCAAGTTCTATGTCAACTCATCATTTGAGTTGTTTGGTTCTAGATAACATTTTAAGTCTGCTTAAAAAAATCAAGTTGACAATAAGATACTGACTTGTATGGGTAAAACAATATAAAAAGTCAATATTACTAACATTTTTCCAGGAAAATCCCCTAAGAATATCAAAACATTTCTCTTTTTTCCTCATACTTCCAATTTGTTTGTTTGTTTGTTTGTTTTTTATACCAGGGATCAAACTCGGGACCTTGCATGCTTTCAAGACAGGTGGCGGCTCCACTGAGCTAAATACCTGGCCCACTTCCAAATAATTTTATAAGAACTGAAATAATAAAACATTTTAAATGTATGGTCATCTTAAAATAATTCTGAATCCATGAGCTAGGAAAGAGAAAATAAAGAGAGCCACAGGGCCAGGGATTTAGCTCAGTGGAATTGTATCTGCTTGCAGGTGTAAGGTTGTTAATACGTGAGCAAAATCTATATTGCAAGCACTATAAATATTTTCAAATTAAAATGATAAAAAAACAGCAGTTAAAAATAAAATCGAAAGAAAATTCGAATACATTGTATTTGGAAAGATTTTAAATTTGTTTTTGTTTGCTTTTGAGTCAGGAGCTTGCTATGTAATCTAGGCCCACCTTGAATTCCCAAAGTTGCCCAAGCTGGCTTTGAACTCATCTTTTTGATTCAGTGCCCTGCATGTTGGAATTACAGATATCCAGGATCATTTCAACAGAAAAATGGAAACATTTTTAAAAATCATAGAGATGATAGAGTGCTGTACTAGTCATTGGATTTTTTGTCTATTATAATTACCTTTATTGACTTTGGGGCTGGGACAGCAGCAAAAATATCAGTCCTAAGGCAGTTCTTACATGATGCAACTCATCTAATACTTCTTGTCTGTAAAAGAGAATGCACAATGCTGTCAAGAAAAAGCTGTAAGTTGCTCTTTCTATCTTTCTCCTCGGTGATTATTGTTGAAAAAAATATAACAAGAAGCATCCTGAAACCAGTATTGATACCAGTATTTTTTTTGTCTCTATATTATACTTCTGCATCGATTTTCAGCCCAACTTAAGTTGCAGAGGAAGCAGTTTTCCATGTCAAAATTTATAGCTTTTGTGCCAGAGGTATAGCTTAGTGATAGAACACTTGCCTAGCATGTAGGAGGCCTGAATTCAATCACCAAAGCTGCAAAAATAGTAATTGTGACATTCTGGGGCTTTGTTTGTTCCTAATTAATTCAATTTAGTCCTTAGAAAAAAATAGACAGAGCTTAAGAATATTATTAATAAATTTTCACTGTTTATATATGTAATCTTTTGCCTTTTTACCACATATAATAAACGTCTACAGTCTGCAGCACTAATATAGCTAAAAATAATTCTAAACATTTAATAGTTTAATAAAGCCAATGGTATTGGTAAAATATTTATACACACACACACGATATGGGATTAGAGCAGTATGTTTAATCTCATCATCAGAGTAAAATCTAATCTTTAATTATTCCCATACTCTGTTTCATCTAATATCTGAACTACTCTTCTGTCTACATCTAGGATAAGTGTGTCATTTTCAAAAAAAGTATTTCTGTGCACATGACACAGGCTAGGAAATTGGAAGGGAACAGAGACTGCAGATGTAATTGCTCTGAATAAACAGTATTTCTCTTGCTAAGCAAAATCTTACTAATGCAGTTCATAAGCAAGTTTGATAAATTTCTATATATAATGAGCCAAAATTTTCGAAATAAAAGTAAGAAAAGTTCTTATTCACTTTAAGAATTTCCCAAATTAAAAGAGTAAGCAACTTACAGCTTGTTGCAGGAAGGCTGTTAGGAAACTGATTCTAAAAGGATACCTCTGACTCACTAGAATCATTCCAGGCATATACAGCAAGATGAGGAGGGAAAGAAAAAATAAACTACCCAGGAAAGAGATTAAGAAAAGAAATACGTTTAGTCATAATGAAAAGAAGGAGGGGACTAAAAGAGGCCCAGGGGAAGCAAAAGAAGCAATATAAATGGGAGGAAGGGATTAAAGGGCTGGAAGGTGAGGACAGGTCTGCATTCGTTTGAAAGGCAATGAGAAGAGGTTAAGTGATTTTACTAAAGGTCCTCTACTGAATCACTGGCAGTGCTGCTTCCATCTCTCCTATTTTGGGTTTCCTCTTTAGTTCCTTGTCTCTACACTGAAATAGACATTCTATGTGATTTTCTCTCATTGCAAATCTTTATACTTTAACTCAGAAAGCCATGTTTAGAGGGCTGTGTAGGTGGTTGTTTTTAATGTTGATTTTTTTTTTCTCCTTCTTCGGGAAAACTGCTGGTATAGAAAGCTCCCTTGACTCAGTATTGAGACAAATAAAAGACAAATGTGTTATTCTACTGAGACTGTTGAAGTGCAAGTTTGCTTTGAAGTAGGGTACTAGAATACATATGAGAGAATACTGTTCTTGTCATAAAAACTGACAGCTGAGCATTCTTTGCCCTGTCAGAGAGAATGACATCCTAACGGGGCTAAAGTCAGACTGAAGGAATAGATTATTTTTTCCTTTAATCACTAACTCAACCTATGGTCAGAAGTTAGTGATACAGAGTAAATTCATCATCTAGGATATGTGGCCAATAATCACCAAATTCATACAATTTTAAAATTTTCAATTTCTATCTATTGATAGAAATAGTGGATTGCTAATTCTTTCTAAATATTTTGAACAAATTATTGATGTTATCTTTTAATTTTGAGGTAAAAGAATTTGATTTAACAGAAATTTTCCTATCTTCAGAAGGCCAGTTTAAATTCATCCATCGGGAGCATAATACTTGAAACAGTTATTTCTAGAATTATCTGTTCTAAAAAAATATAATACAAAACCTTAAAAATGACAATACAATACAAAACATTAAAAATGACAACAAACAGCTTCTTGAATTTTTCTCCATAAAAACAATTTTGCTTTTAATTTCCTGTCAATATTGACTTGGATTTTTAACACAATATCTATTTTAAAAATATGAGTCAGGTCAATATATAATGTGTGAAGAAAGATAGAGAAATTGAACATATATTCTTGTTAGTCAACAATTATTCCTACATTTGTATTTCTTTTTGTCTTCAAAGAATAAATTTAAGAGAAAACATTCCTATGAATAAGTTATTAGAAGAAATCTCCCTGACAAAATTTGAGTACTCTGTTGCAATGTACCCAGATTACAGGTGGCAAAGCTAATTCAAAACTTTTGTCCTTGAAGCTAGAGAAGCTACAGGATAGAAAATTATAGAAGCAGTGCTTCTGGTGGGCCTACCTCCCACAAATACGTGCAAAATGATGTGTTTAGTGATACCTTATTTTTTCTAAAAATCACCAGTTCAATAAACAAAATATGTAACACTAAAGCTATTCACTTGATATTGACATCAAGAAGCACCCAGTACCATCACTCCATGATATTGAACCATATTAGACCAGAATCATGAAATGAATCGTGTGAAATTTGAATTCCTCATGCTCACCTATACTTTAGGACTTTCATCCATCCTGAGCTTATAGTTGCTCTAAAGCATTTTTCCTCTAGTTCCTGATGTTATGGCGTCAGTTTGATTCCTGTTCCCTACTGACAACTCTTAGGATGTATTTTAGCTGAGACCTTACATTTCATTTTCTGAGGGGGAAAAAAAAGATTCAAGAAAGGCTCCTGTGTTATTGCTGTTGGTGGGTTGTGATCATGACCTACAATTCACGGCATCCAAACATTTCGGGGATTAATGACATCTGAACCTGCATTAATGACATCTTGGTTTTGTCCTGAATCTAGCTTTCATTTATATAATATATTGGGCACATCATTTCTAGTTTCACTATTTCCTTATCCAGAGGTATGCATGTCCATATTCTCTAAAGTGAGTCAGAAAATGTGTTGAAGAAAGAAAAGCTACAATATCTTGAATATTTTAAAGTTCTCAGTAAAATGGATAGATACGATTATCACTTTTACTATTTTCATTAATAGTATATGAAGACCTCCTGTAGAGAGTGAAGAGACCTTGCCATGCTCAGAGGGAGGGCTGGCTGTATAATTTTCATGACCTAGTACAAAACGAAGATGTGTTTATATCTCAAATGAGGTGCAAAAGTAATCATTTAAGAAAAAAATCCTCTTTTCCTCTTTACATTCTATCTTATTTCTCTACTAGAATGAGCCTTCCTATCCTCATCATCCATTTGAATATAGACCAGGAAATACAGAAGAAACATTAAGTACTCATACAATATTTTAAAATACAATATTTATTTAGCTCATTGCCACTTTATATAGTATGTATGAAGTAGGAAAGAAGGCAACGTCTTAAAGACCACTGTGCTGGTTCGTTTCTGTTTGTTCCACTCTCACCCCAATCTAGATTTCTTCTCCACCCCTTTCTTTTCCGTTCTTTTCCCATAGAAAAGTATCATTGGGCACCTTTGCTGGTTAACTTCCCATTGACAGGAGACTGGAAATTTGAGAGAAGAGAAAATTCTGGGCATATCTTCCCTATTCCATCCAGCTCTGCTGATCTGTGGCAGCAGCTCCAGCCCTTCTACCAGTCTCCATAATTCCTGAGTTCAAAAAGCCTCCCCTTTGTCTCTTGCAGAGGCCCAAGAACAGTAACCACTTCCTCCTGTTGCCAGTCTTTACATGCCTTGACATCTCATTTTCATTTTGGTCCCGTCAAATCTGTCCATTCCTCAATAAGTCACTCCTCTATTAAGGTATTTTTACTCAAAGCTTTCTTGTGGGGACTATGACTAATACATATAATTTAATATTTTACTTAAAACAATTTTTGCAGATGGTTTCCTTTTGGAAGAACTACTAAAGATTCTAATTCAACCTTTAGAATCCCCCTGAATACCTCATCCCAGTATTATTTTTACTGTCTCCAGGAAAAGTGGCTATAGCTATCATCACAAAGGAACCTGTGGCCCAAAGAGTAGTTAAAGACTTTGTTCTATAAATACTTTGTCAGACATGTCTTGCTACTTATGTCAATTCTGTCTAGTATTATTTCTACTTGTTTTGTGATTCTCTATCTGGTCTCCAAAATAATAGTGTAGCATCTTTGAAGAGAGAAACTGTTTCATGTAACTTGGATGTGTTTCTCCAGCTCTCTTAAACTCAATAGCAAGAACAGTATTTTTTTTTTTAATTGGGGATATCCTGCAATCGATCCCTTATGCAGTTATGAGATATTTAAAGATTTAAAGTAGATCTCATGGATCCAAACTTTTCAAAGATATTCATATTGAGTTTGAAAAATCCTTCATAAAGTTAAGATAGATTTGACAGACGGCAAGCCCACTTATACCTTTGTTATACAATTAGATCTATATGATAATGTAGGCCTCCCAAGCTGAGAAAATCCTCATAGAAATATTACATAGCAAGCAAGTATGGGGCAGAGAATATTTAGCATGCATAGGATGTAGAACAAGGAAGACAGAAAAGTAAAACTCTATTGAGGAAATAAACAACACAGAGAAAATGAGATAAGGAACCTAAAAGCAAACAGAATTAAACTAAAAACTGTACATTATTACATAAAATACCATTTAAACACATTCCATGTTTCTGGGTTAGTAAATGCTATATAGTACTGCATTTTTATCAGTTCTTCCTATATTAACCCATAAATACAATGAGATACTAATTAAAATAACAACTGGATTTGTGGTGATACTTTACATTATTATTTTATTTCTTCTACAAATATACATTAAATATTTCTTCATGGAATGTGCTGTGCTATTGTCAAGAAAAACTCATATAATAAAATGGCAACCAAATTGCATAAAAATGTCTGATTTTTCAGCAAATGATTTTGGAAAAATTAAGCAAACTTTTGAGAGAAAAAATGCTGTACTACTTATGAAACTTTTCAAAATAAATTTGAGATACATCAAAATATATAAAGGAAGTTTCACCATAAAAAAGATAAACAAGGAGATAAACATTTATAATCCAATTTAAATATTACACATCGTATATATGTATCAAACATTTCATGACCTGTTAACATTTGTAATTTATATGCATTTATGTTTCAGTTAAATTTTTTTAAATATCTAAAAAGTTCATATTTGTTAAATTTCTATTATTCATGTACATGTATAAACAATTATTGGAATTTGGCATGGGTAAAGTCTTTCCAAATAAAAGAAAAACTCCTGGAAACCATACAGATTAAACTGATAATTCACCAAGTAAATATTTCTTGTATTTCCATGGCACAAAATGTATTAAAACAAAGAAAAAATAAAACAAACTCTTATGGCTTATATCTAGTGTCCCCTAAAGCCTTATGAACTCATTGGTGGTGCTTTTCAGAGTTTCTGGATCTAGGATACATGATATTGGAATTAATCGTGTGTGGTATTAAATTAAGTCCCATGATTGGAATTAACATAGTTCTGGGTGTGTCTGAATGAATTTAGTGAAGACAGACACCCCACCCTGGGTATGGATGGTAACACCCAAAAGGCTTGTAGCCCTGCTGGGATAAAAGGGACAAGAAAAAAGGCAGGTTTGCTGTTTCCATTTGATGCTGGCTTCCTTTTGCCTGCCACATCATGAACTGTTTCTCCTCTACAATTACTCTCTGCCATGAAATCTTGCCTTGGAGCCAATAAATTATGGATTGAAACCTCTACAAACTGTGAGCTAAGATAAACCTTTCTTTCTTTAACTTGTGAATGTTGAGTATTTTGTGTCACCCACATGAAAAACAACTAATACACTAACCAAAAAAAAAAAAAAAAGTAAAATCAGCAAAACAAATGACAAGCTAAGACAAAATCCCTTTAGCATAATGTAAATCAGTAACAAAAGGACAATTCTACAGAGAACAGATAAAATAAATTCTTGGATAATTTATAGGACAAGAAGGATAGATTGACTAGGAAGAAATAGAGATGTTAAACCTTTCTGTTTTAAACAAGCTATTCACAACAATAAACACTAGTGTAAAATAAGATGACAAAACTTTTAAAGCATTAATACGAATCAGAACTGATGAATACATAGTGAAAACATAATATGGTAGAATCATAAATTTACACTAATATTTTAGAGAAAAATCTGCAACTTTCACACTTTTAAAGGCACATAGGTTTTCATCCAAATATATCCAACTATAAATTTTATTCATGTTTCATTATAATTGCATTACATATATAAGGATTTATTTCAAATACCTTATAACGGAAAGCAAAGCAAAATGAAAATAGTTTAAACAAGATAGAAGTTTTTCTTTAATTTTATTTAAAAGAACTTGTAAGATCGGCAACTGAGAAGTGGTAGATCTATGGGTATCCGAGACCCGTGCTCTTAAGTCTGTTTTTTCATAACAGAAATATGTTTTCCATTTTTGAAGTCACTTCATGCATCAAAATGTCTGCTGCGATTGATACTATATATGCTTGTGATTATAAAAAGAAGAAAAAGAGGGGCAGGGGCAGGGGATTTAGCTCAGTGCCACCATGCCTGCTTGGCAGGCCCAAGGTCCTGAGTTCGATCCAAGTACTTAAAAAAAAACAACAACAAAAGGAAAAAACAAAACAGTGGTTCATCCAAATAAGGCAGCCTCATTCAAAATAAATTTGAATGCTTCCTAATGCACTTAACAGAATCTCCAAGAAAAAATTTCTTAGAGAATAAGTGTTGATGCCTTACACAGGAAGAAGACCAGAAATAGTTAAAACATCTTACTCAATAGCTCAGTGATGACACCAAGGTCTCAGGCTCTTTCCATCATATCCAGATACCATTTCTCAGTATGCCCTCCAGCTTTGTCCATTACGGTTGTAAGATGGCTGTTGCAGCCCCAAGCCTCCTGTTCTCACAAGTCAGCTTTCAAGGCTGGAAAAAGTGAAGGAGAGTTGTTCTTTACATGCCTCTCTCTTATCAGTGAGTACTATCTTTTGGAAAAGATTCTGTAGCCTTTTCCAGCTTTCTCCACTATTGCATGAGAGACTGAGAAACAAGGAATCTGGGCACTTCAGGGCTTTATCATGGAGATATGGTAAAACTAGCTAAGAAGAAAGAGAAGTGAAGATCACTGGTAGGAGGCCAGTAATGACTTCCACATCTGCTGAGAGGGGAAGAGGCTAATAGAAAGTTTGAATATATACTAGAAAAGAGGTGATTGTAATCAATATTTCAGGGGAGAGGGACTGGATTTTATATACATTCTAGGGCACTGATGAAGGCTTAGCACATCTTATGAAAAAATAAGAAATTATGATATATGAGATAGAAGAAACTAAAGATATTTTCATCTGAGATGAACAATTATGAAACTAGGGATAGGGAAATTAATTATCTTTCAGTAAAACACAATCCAGCAACACTTTGGAAACATATCCAAACAAGTTCTACTCGTAATAGACTTTGATATACAACTCAGTCCCTCTGAGCAAATCTCTTTTCACCCCAAGGGCAACTGCCAGGCACCCACCCCTCCTTGCCCTACTTTTTAACAAACTACCACTTCAAGATATCCACCCTCAAAACCTGAGTTACAGGGACCCAAGAATATACTTAGGACAAGACAATGAATACATTATCACTTATTTAGAAAACCCACTTTTTGGTGGAGGGGTACCGGGGATTGAACCACTGAACCACTGAGCTAAATCCCCGGCACTTAGAAAACCCACTTTTCACCGGCTATATTTAAATGAGAAATAATGTAATATATAGTTTTCATCTTATGATATGAATTGTATAAAGTGGAACAGTACTGGGGGAGCATAATAGATTAACTCAGCTAAAATATTCAAATTTCCATTGAAATTTTTCTGTATCTTTTTTTTTTTCTGTTGCTCAGGAAGTTTCTATAAACCTCTCATTTTATTTTATGGGTTAGGGTAAATAAATATTAGAAAAGTTAATATAAGTTTATGTATACAACAATTATGATATAAAACTGCAAGAATAAAATATGTTTGGATTACAGTATAAAAAGCTAGTGTTACATTTCTAATTGTGAAGAAAATATGCTTATGTTGATTTCTCATTCTAGAAATAGATTTATCTACAGAAACATTTTTAACTTTATATGAAATTATTTAATTATAAATACTATTGGCATAAAATTACTTTGAAATAATTCCCTGGCATTTCATAGTTTCCAGTAATATATCATAATTACAGGTTAATATATTGTTTATAATGTCTTCAAAGTGAGGTTTTACCTTTATATAAATGATAGTTTTCTTTTTAAGAGAAAATTGATGCAACTGAGAATATTGCTTAAATTATAGAAATCCATGCAGAAAAAAAGTCAAGGACCCATTTATGCCGGGCTTTAGGATAATAAGTCTCTTATTCTTTTAATGCTGATTTCAGGAATTAAGCACAGTAACATGGAAGTAAAGCTTCTTAATTAATTTCTAGTCTGACTAATTGCTTCATGGTATTGAGTGCAATGCTTTGTTGAATAGAAATACAATCAAATACTTTTCAGGAACTACTTGCTTACATAATTCAGAGCATTTTTGTTGTTGTTGTTGAAGGATCCTGTGAATTGGTGAAAAGAATGAGATATTTGACATTCATTTATTTGAAGATGGCCAGTTCATGTTGATCACATCAATCCTCAACCTATTAGTGGTAAGGAAGCTTCATGTCTATTGAAAATTTTGCAAAGATATTAGTAATATTAAAAGGAGGATGTGATATAATATTTAATATTTACAACTATATAATTGGAATATCAATTCTTCTTTAAATAATTTAATTTGTCTTCATTAATAAGAAAGGGTAATAGATAAATATGCTTATTTATTCTATACATTTCATGGAAAAGAATAATATTAGAAGGAATTTGTGTTTTCTGAAAATAACGAAAGAAATAGATATTTCCAATTTTTTAACTCAGTGTCATCACCTCATTATACCAAAAACTTATCATTCATAGGTGGTAATACTTTAAATTATTGAGAATTATTATCTCCATAGCTATATTAAAAAACAAGTGATATACTAATAAGTGAAATGATAATAGTCATATTTATGAAGTTTTACCTGCTTTTCCAGTAGTGGCTATATATTTCTATGGAACTGTCCTTAGAGTCTTCATGTATGAAAATGCCATTCCTGTGTTAGTGATCAGTATGCTATGTATTTATCAGTGACTACATAACAGAGCTTTTGTTTGCCTAATTTAAGATTGACTGTCAGGTAAATTGGACTTTTTCAGGTTGTTATAAAAGCAAAACTATGTTTATGTATTTCTAAGACTGGACAGGAGAGACAGGAAAAGCACATACTATTTCAGAGCATCGCCTGAAGGGAAATGAAGCCCTTTTACAAGAACCACTCAGGATTCAAGAAAATCCAGAGCCAATGACATTTTTTAAATCAGGTCTACAATAGGCCTGCAATGTTCCCTACTCGAGTGATTCGCCATAACACAATGTTGGTCATACTACCTCTCACGCAATTTCTGCTCTCTGCACTCCCAGCAACTTTCCTCTAATCTCTTTTATGTGTCATGACATGTTTTGTCTCAGAAGGTCTTACATTTTCTTCCCATTGCTAACTCCCATGCATTTCTTTATGTCACACCAATTTTTTGTTATTGGTACATTTTAGGTATACAGTACAGTTACATTCGTCATTGGGATCTTGTGCCTTTACGTGACAGGTCTTGGTTGAAGGGAGGGCAGGGGAATGGGGAAGGACCAAAACACATCAATTCTTAAGTGATTGATGATTTGTTATTTACAATCATCCTTGCAGAAAAAAATATTTATGTTAAAGTTGGACATGATGGCTCATGCCTGAAGTACCAGCTATTCAAGAGGCTGAGGTGGAAAAATTACTTGATTCTATGGCTTGAAACCAGCCTAAAAATGTAGCACAATCTTGTATCAAAAAAATAATGCTTAAATAAGTAGTTTTTCTGGCATTCTCACTTTCTTGATTAAAATCTTCTCAATCTTCAATAAACTAAAGAATGGATAGGTACACTGCATTTTCAAAAAGGACCTAGCAAACATAAAGGTTAGAGTCTTCTACAGAAGTATACATTGGTTTTTCGTATTTTCTATAGTTTAATATACTCTGGTTGTTGTAGTCTGGTTTGAATGATATAGTAAAATTTCAAAATATTAACATATATCTATTTGAAAATATGTCAATTTTACCCACAAAAAGTGAATTACAAATTAAAATTACAAGGGATCTTGGAGAAAAACCAATGATTTGTTTTGAGTTGGTAATATGGTTGATCAGGCATCCTAAAAAATAGATGTTTCCTACATCTATGTGAAATGTACTTTTGCTTGAAATTTTCATGCTTCATTAATACCTAGTACTTCAAGATCATCTTTGATCTAAAGACTCAAATAAAATGATATTTAAGCATTTCTCTTTCTGCTTAGTTACATTCAAATTAGAACTGAAAAACAAAAGATATTTAAGATAAATTAAAATGTTCATCAGTATTTCATCTTCTAGTCTTTCAATGTATGTCAACACATTGTTTCTTCCCATCTTAGTTTCTTTATAAGGCTAATTGGTGCCTCAATGGATAACCACTTTAAGGATGAAAAGAGGCTTTTCTTTTTTTTTTTTTTTTTTTTTTTTTTTTTTTTTTTTGTTTTTTTTTTGTTAT
>NW_022900951.1:24137740-24138155 GCF_012274545.1 Fukomys damarensis
TATTGATTTCCATAGTGGTTGCACTAGTCTGCACTCCCACCAACAATGGAGGAGGGTTCCTTTCTCCCCACAACCCCGCCAACATTTGTTATTGTGTGATTTCTTGATAGCAGCCATTCTTTGTGGGGTGAGGTGGAATCTCAGTGTTGTTTTCATCTGCATCTCTCGAATGACCAGTGATGTGGAACATTTTTTCATATATTTTCTTGGATTAAAGATCTAAATATTAAAACAGAGGCTTTTCAATCTATAGATAACCATGTCAACTGAACAGTTCAAGTATGGTTCTAGCGTGGATTTCAGTATTGTCCATTCTATAATTATTTCTTTTTGTGTACATCTTTTACATTGGTTTTCGGGAGGTAAAAGTGGACAAGTTATTTTAACATACTTTTTTGAATAGGTTGACACACAT
>NW_022900951.1:24138267-24209283 GCF_012274545.1 Fukomys damarensis
TATAAAATATAAAAATGGCCCAAAAGTCTATATACATAGCTAGTAAGTATTCAGCTATAGTGATTTCCTATTATATTGATGAGTTATATGGTAATACATTGGCTCATATCAACAAGCGTTTACTTCTCATATTCAGTGTCAGCAAAGTGGCAGGGACATCTCTCCTTCAGACTACAGGATGTGATGATTTAGATCTAGGCCCTAGGTCAACTTTGGGAATAAACCACCCTTTTCTTTCTGGAGCCCAGAATGAAGGGAGGGTGACAACCAGGGACACATTATTCTCATGGAAATCACAAAATTTCATGACCAAGTTAGAACTGCTGAAGTACACTTAATTCCCTGCCCATGTGGTATCTTGCAAAATTAAGTCATGTAGCCAAGACCTAGTCACTAGGGCAGGACATTACAGTCTACCTTACAGTGGAAATGGGATGGGATTATTCAATTTATTATTACTAAAAGTAATTGACTCCACTTTGTTCCCTAGTCAAGCAGTTTTTCTCTGAATTCAAGAACTATCACTCATTTCTAATGTAGTTAGGAAGAGAAATTATTTATAAACACAAGTATAGTTACAAATAATTTTAATACCAATAAAATCATACCATATACAGTTATATACCTTGAGTCTCTCCTCCACCAAGTGATGCATTTTAGTGAATAATACATATCAGTGCATATATAGCTGACCTATTTCTTTTAATGTAGCTATATATTATTACATGATATAGACACAAAACGTGTTCTTTAACAAATGCTCTCTTGGTGAACGTTTAGTTTGTTTCCAAGCTTTACCATTTTAACCAATGCTGCAATGACTATCATTGTATAAATTTGTGTAGCTACCTGTACAATGTATTCCTAGAAGGGATAATGCTAGTTCCAAGGGTTCTAGCATTTTTTGATAGTTCTTTGAGATTTTCTTGCATAAACATTAGGCAATTTAAGCTGCATGAGAAATGTAAATGAGTATATGATTACCTACACCCTTAGTGACACAGATCAAATCATTTTGTCTTTGCCAAGTGGATAAGTTAGAAAATATCTCTTGCAATTTAAATTTACATTTCAGCTCTCATATGTGAATTTGACACAAATTCATATGACAAAACCATCTCTACTGTACATAGCAGACCACCCTGATCTATAATGTCTCTTTCTGAAAAATCCTCTAGTTCATCCCATAGACACTAGTGAACAGTTAGTGTTAGATAACTGTGTTTGTACTGTACTACATCATCCCCCAGAGTAAATTCAAGGCTCAAGTTATAGAATAGTACAATAAAAAACTTGCTAGGGCCTACAATGAAGAGTAAGCCTTTGATTTTGTGTGCCTAAATTAAATTGCATGACAATCAAGACCACTTGTATAAGCTTTAGCAATTATTTCAGGGTTCATTACAAAGTAGTACAGAAATGAAAAATAGTAATTTTGACACCGAAGCTGCGATAGGAGCTATCTGAGCCCAAGATGAAAACTCTAGAGCAACTTAGAAATGCCATGAGAGAAAAAAAAATTCCAAATCCAGTAACACTCCTATCCACGGGGTTGATCTTGTCAAAACCATAACGAGGGTAATGAGAGAAACACAACAGGATTCAGCCAAAAAAAAAAAACCCAAATAAACAAAAACCCTTTGTGTTCCTGAGAGAAATTTTATTCATAAATAATACTACTAAATTTAACCATGTACTGACTAGGCATATTCACTTAACTGCACTGTGGCCTTCTCAGATAATATTTTTTTTCTTCAAGATACTTTAATAGAGACATTAATATTTTATTCATATTAACTTGAAATTACCCATTGAAACACTAAATAAGAGCTGATATTATAAACTCAAAAAGACAGTTATAGCTAAAGTTATAAAAGAAGCTACTGTAGTGAATAAGAAAGTTAGACTATAACCAATTATGTTTAACCTTTAATGTAACAATTGTAAAACTTGCTATGACTCACTAGTGGCTGATTAGAAGGTTTAGTTGTCAGTGCCAAATAAGAAGTGTCTAATCTCTCCCAATATTAGAACTGCAGTATTCAAAATACTTCACAAAGAGCTCCCGCGTGTTACTGGCCACTTATTATTGATTTTACTGAAACAATCAGAGAAAATTCCTTTAGAGGTAATACCATGCTTCTCTACAGAGGAATACAGTCTTTAGATGGGAGTTTGTGGTGCCCATGGAAATTCAATAAATCTGAATAAGATAGGAGTCAAGAAATGCCTGATCATACTGTATTTTATGATAAAAGTAACTGCACTCTATGATTCCATTGTGTAGGCCCTTCCTTGTTGTTTTTATTCCAGGTACAGTTTGATATCATCAAAATTGTTAAATCTCTCTCCGCCCTTCCTCAGAAATTTGAGATTCCTTCTGAAATTTAAGGCTACTGCCTTTATCACTTACTTCCACAGAGAGTAAAGATAGCATACCCAGTAGAATCTCTATTTGCTTTGCTTTTGCTGTTTCTGAACAATTAAATCGTCTTTTAAAAATCTTCAATTTTTTATTAGAAATATCCTTACTAGGTATACCATTTATAAAAAGAATCTAAGGGGTGTGGGAGATGTAGCTCAGTGGTGACACCGTCTGCCTCTCAAGTGCAAGGTCCTGAGTTCAATCCCCTATTAAAAAAAAAAAATCTAAGGAATGTGAATCACTACAATGCTGAAGGATCTTTCCTTGGGCTGCCCTCATGGTAAATTGTCAATTGTTTTGTCCTAGATTTGGATCTATCTTTCCCTCATTCTTGCAGTTCATTAAAGACTCTTCTTTCTCCAACTGTTGTTATCACCTGCTAGTTATGCTGTTTCGTGGAGAATATTAGAGCATTGATCCAGCGAGATATCAAAAACCTAATTAAATTACCAACTATTTAAATACTGTCTCAACTTCAGATAGTTCACATCATCCAACCTATTATGCATAAGTGCATCCAAATAAAAATAACCTAAATTCAGGGCCAGGGATTTAGTTCAATGGTGCCACGCCTGTCTCAGAAGCACAAGGTCCTGAGTTCGATCCCCAGTACCAGAAAAAACAAAACAAAACTAAATTTTAAAGCAAAAACAATCTATTTACCCAATGCTTTCTCTCACACTCTCACCATTATTCCAGTTTTCATAACAAATACATTCAATCATAATAATGGGGATACAAAAATGTACTATGTCCCTTAATATATGACATTATTTCATAAGATAAATGAAGGTCCTTGAGTTATCCACCTCTATAAAGTCTGCTCCTGCAAGTATCTCTTCTCGAGATCCAAGAATTGTAATTTAATTTATGACTAAATTTTTTTTCTGTTTTGTCTTTGTTGAACCTACGAGAGATAACTAGTTCTTTTTTTTTTTAAACCTCAACTGGCTTTGTACTTTTAGAAAATGATCTGTGAATTTAGTTCATTTAAACCTCATCATCTTTGTTTATTGACCCTATCATAATGAAATGTAGGTCTCTTAGAAATGTAGGTCTCAATGTCTTCTTATGCTAATGAGTCAAATGGATTTGATGTTACTCATACAAAAATTGGTCATAATTTTTGGATCCTCTTCCACAAATTTATTACTTGTACTAAATAAGATTTTTAAAGGAAATGAATGCTTTTTGTTTTGTGATTTTCAGATATTCACAAATCTAGTGTTAAACTTGCTTAATGTCATCAATTCAAGATTTACCCTATCTCAGATATCAGTCATACTACTAATGGCTACTTGGCATAGCCATTGTGGAAAGCTGTAAATAATAACAAAAAGTAATACTTATAAATATAATTATTATAGTATTATAATAACTAAATAGAGTAGCCTTGACTACCTCAATTCTGAAGGTACTACACAAATGCTTCTATATGTATGAGTCTTGTATAGAATATTAACTGAGCAGCAACTATAAAAGACAATTGTTTGCCCTGCATGGTGGAGCTCGCCTGTAATCCCAGCACTTGGAAGGCTGAGGCAGGCAGATCGCTGTGAGTTTGAGAGTAGCCTGGGCTACAGAGTGAGTTCCAGGTCAGTCTCAACTATATAGTGAGACCTGGTCTCAAAACACCAAAAAAAAAAAAAAAAAAAAAATTTTTTTAAAAAAAAAAAAAAAAAAAAAAAAGACAATTGTTTTTCTTACAGGCAATAGCACTACAAGATTAAATCATATAAAGAATTTTAAATGTTGTCCTAAGTCTTTAGAAGAAACTTATAATCCAAACAGTATCTTATTTCACAGATAAAGGAATGAAGTTCAGTGAGATGAATGGTTTGCCCAATGTCATATAACTAGAAGCGGCTGGGATGGGTAATTCAGTAATGGTTCCCAAAGAGGTACTATTTTTAGACTAGTGATATCAAGTTTATCAATTTTTAAATTTTCTTGCCTGTACTTTTGGTTAGTTTTCTCATTGATGAGAGAATCTATAACATCCAAAGTTAAAGGAGATGGGTTGATTTAGCTCAAAATTTGAAGAGGTTTCAGTCAATACTTGGCTGGGTCCAAGGTAGGGTAGTACATGGTAGAGGGGCAGTAGTCCATGGTGCACCAAAGGTAGCAAAGCAACAAGGGACCTTACCAGCATCTTTCTTCCCTTTTTATCTTATCCAGACCACTTATTGCAGGTAGCACTCACACCCTTAATCTTAGTGCATTGAGCCTAGTATTGCACCATGAATCAATTCCATCATCACACACTCTACATCCAGAGACCTCTGAAAAACCCCACCTCAGACCGCATGAGGCTTTGGGAAGACTTCTAGAACAAGGCATAACATTTCAGCCCTGGAAGCCCAAAGACTCATGCATATCCTCATATGCAAGAGGCATTTAGTCTATCTCCAAGAGTCACCAAAGTTCTAAGAGTTTCAGCATTGCTGAAAAGTCCAAGTCCAAAGTCTCCACTGACATTTAAGGGAAATTTTTAGCTGCAAGCCCCTATACAAACGAAAAGGAAGATAGACATTTCCAACATTCAGTGGTACAAGATAGACATTTGCATTCCAAAAATTACAAACAGGAAGATAGAAAATAATGCGACCAAAGCAAGAGCAAAATCCAGCAGGACAAGCATTAAGTCCTGTAGTTCATGTCCAGCTTTCCTGGCAGTCTGTGGCAAGTTATGAACTCCAACGGGCTTGGGTGACCCCACATTTATGGCACTGCTAGTGATTGCAGCTCTCATGGCTTCTCTGTGGGGCCAGCTCTGCTCCCTCCTTGCAGTTTTCCTCAGCTGATCCATATCCCTGTCTTCTCTGAACTTCTGTTGTCTCTACTGCACCTTCAACTTCACACACTGCCCTCTCAGGGACCACTGCCTGGCCTCCCGGGCCTTCTTCTGAGATCTGGGGGAAGCCTTCCTGACTGAACAAATCTCACATTCTGCATACATCTAAAATGAGCACCATGTGGATGATGCAGAGATCTGCTGCCAGCTGGAGCAGTAGCCAGGATTCCTTGTCTCTTAGCTGTAGATGTCAGCCATATCAACTTTGACACTGCATCTAAGGAAACATTGCTTAACCCAAGGTTGTGAATATTTAAACCTATTTGCTGTAAAAGCTTTACACTTTTTGCTCTCGTGATTAGGTCTTTGATGCATTTTCAAGTGAATTTTGTATATGATGAGGTCTAAGTTCATTTTAATGCATGAAAATATCTTGTACCATTTAATTTTATATGCATAACAAATTAAAACTTAGTGACTTTAAATAATAATAATTTTTTTCTTACAAGTTTGGGTCTGCTGGGTCATTGGTGTACTGGCTATTTTGCCTGATCTCTACAAAGAGCTGGAGGCTGTTTTAAAATTGTATGGTTTAGATAAAAAATGCCTCTCAAAAGTCTCTTATCTACAGGTGTGTCCTGTTTGGAAGTGGAAGGTCACTGGGGGCATTACTTGGAAAGGTATATTCTTATCCCTGCTTCCTCTTTTCTCTCTCTCTTTCTCTCTCTCTCTCTCTCTCTCTCTCTCTCTCTCTCTCTCTCTCTCTCTCTCTCTCTCTCTCTCCCTCCCTCTCCCTCTTTCTCTCCCCTTCTTTGCTTCCTGGCCACCATGCTGAGAATAGCTTTTCTCCACCATAAATTCCGCCATGCCATTTCTACCTTGGAGCTATCCAGTCATGAGCTGAATGCACTGCATCTGTGAGGCAAGATACACCTCTCCTTTAAGTTTCAGATGTTGACTACTTTGTCCAAATGACAGAAAACTGACTAATACAGAAAACTGGTAACAAGAGTAGGGCATTCCTGAGACTACACCTGATATTGTGGTTTAGAAGTCTTTGCAACAGGATTGCAGAAGGAGTTTAGAAAAGCTTGAGAATGCAGGCTACAGAAGCTCTAGAATGTTGTAACCAGTGTTTAATGTACAATATTGATCAAAGCTAGTAAGATCAGAATGCTGATAACAAAAGCAGATAGTAAAGTCCAGGATCATGAAGTTTCAGTTAAAAATGAGGACTCTATTAACAGTTGAACTAGAAACCATGTATAGTATGGTCAAAAAATTATTTACATTTTTCCCATTCCCTGACATCTGTGGGAGACTGAAATTAAAGTCAGTAGACTAGTTAAACTGGCATAGGAAACTTGAAGGAATCCCATTATTCAGGCTGTGTCATTCGAGAGCAAAAAGAAGAGCCAAATGATGTAAAGTTTGTCTACAAATGAAACATCTTTAAAGTTAGGACAAAGGACAATGTGGTTGCTGAAAGATTTAGTATTAAAAAGAAGCCAAGTATTTTGCAACAAGAAAACAGGAAAGAGAGTTTAAAGACATCACAAGAATTGGCCGGACTCCATCATTTGAAGGCTCAAGGGTCCAAAACTATAATGATTTCATTTGAGAAGAGAGCCTGTCAGGCATCTGCTCAAGAAAAACTTCTTAGGGAATTGGTTTCCTGGGACTCATTTCACTGTCTCAGCTATCCAGGTACTCAATAATGCCTACAGCTGTGGTTGAGGGGACCCAGGTTACTGCTCCAACTAAACGCAGATGTTGACAGCACCAACATTTTGCAGGTTTTTCATATATGAAAAGTTCAATAGTTGTAGGGCCAAGGAGGCTTTCACCCAGATTTCAGAAGAAGGCCCGGGAGATCATGCAGTGAGGCCCTGAGAGAATAGTTTGTAAAGCTGAGAGTGAGGCTGAAGAAGCAGTGGAGACCCCAGAAAGCTGGAGAAGCCAGGAACATGGAAAATATGCTGAGGAAAACTGACAGCAAACAGAGAGAGTGGCCAAATGAGCTATAACCGGCACAGCCATGGGGTTTGGACCACCCGAATCCTCTGGAGTTTGCATTTTACATACCCTGCCCCATGTGGTGGACTGGAAACTTCTTGATTTAATGTTTGCCGTTCTAGGTTTTATTCTTTCTATGGACCCTTTCCCTTGTATCCCTTCATTTCCATCTTTTGAATTGCAGAGTTTATCCTGCGCCATTGTATGTTGGTAATATCTACCTTTCTTTTTAATTTTTTTATAAGAAATCATTGCTAACAGCTTACCTTGGGGCTCAGATGAGACTTGGGACTTGGACTTGGCAGCAATGCTGCAACCATTATTATTTGATGATTCTTAGAGTTGCACAATGAGATGGACATCAGTCTCTTGCGGACAAGGGTGAGATGTTAAAGTATAGATCTATCATGTCTCTGAAAAGTCTAATGATTGCTGTGGAGCCTGGTTCGAGGGGAAAGGTCACAGCAGGTATAACCTGGAAGGGTGTTATCTTGTTTCTGGCTCTCTCTCTCTCTCTCTCTCTCTCTCTCTCTCTCTTATCTTCTTGATCATTGTACAGTGAATACTTTTCCTATACTATGATGCTCCATCATGCTATTTCTGCCTTGTAGCCATCTTACCATGGACTGCATCCATTGAAACTGTGTGACAAAATAAACCATTCCTCTGTTAATTTGCAGATATCAAGTATATTGTTCCAATTAGGAACGTGATTAATGCAAACTGGATAGTCTAAAATAGCCACTCTGAAGGACATGACACTTGTCAGGCTATTTCATCTAGTTCAGCTCAACTGCAATGGCTTATCTCCGAAGTAGTGAAGTCGGCTTTTCCCAATGGCATTTCATCTTCCAAAGGACTTCAGTACATGATAAGCTCAGGGTTCCAAAGAGAAGACAAGCTTTAATGACCAAGCAACTATAAAACCTCTGCTTTTGCCCTGTATGCTAATGTTTCATTGTATACATCAAGTTACATGGCCAAAGTCAGTGTACGCTAGCATACGTATACAACAGCATTGACTCTCACTTTTGAGTAGTACATAGTCATATGAAAAATTCTGTATTTCCAGTGCTTACCTCTACAACTACAGTAATTCTTTAATATTAGATAAAAAGTAATATATTAAGTTAGTTTTTCATATCAGTTTTAACTGCTACCCTTTGTCTAGTTCTCAGCTGTGTACATAGCATAGAGATTAGTACTTGCCATGGTGTAGTTATTCAGTGGATATTTACTGAGTGAATAAAATTGCAGGAAAATTTGGATTCTTAAGAATATACAATAGGTTAGCAGAATTGTAAAATTATAGAATACTGGAAACACTTTAGGACATTTTGTCCATTGTCTAAATTCATCCAGTACTGTATACCACCTAAACCAGAAGAGGATGCGCTTATGAGAAGAGTGTGGACCATAACTACAAATAGACAGTTGCCTCCTTGCCCTAATGACTATAAGATTTGTCATACATTGAATGTTCATCGACATTTCAAATGTGCATTGAGAATCAGTCAAATCAGCAGAATGATACATCCCTATAAATAAAAATCATTCTGAAGAAATAAATTGTCCTGAATGCTACAGTTATCAGTTATAAGGTATTTCAGCTGGACATCATCTAACATTATTTAGGGAAATAACTCCAAACCTTATGTGAAATCTTTAAGTGTGATAATTTATAATTATAACTATCCCTGATTTTTTTCTGTAGAACTACATAATATTCAAAGCATTTTCATGTGCATCATCTCAAGCTTGGTTTATAATAGCCATTTAATGTGAAATTGGTTTCTGTAGACTTTCTTTCATGTATTATAACCTTTTGTCTTGAAGTTTTTCATAGAGATTTCAGCCCTTGTCATCCAGTAGATAGCTGGGTATCAAGGATTCTCCACAGTACTTGGTATAATGCTTTCAGAATATTTTTAAAGTAAATGCTTCAGGCTATTCATCATTTCACAGCTATCTTAGATCCATCCTGACATATAACATAAAAAGACATTCTGTTATATTCTCAGAAATTATTGTCATTTAATATCTTACTTGCATCAGCTCTTGTGCCTGGCCCAAGTTAACAGTACCTACATACCAAAAATTTTAATGATAAAGAAATATATACTATATATATTCAAAAGAATATTTCCTATATTTGTAAGATATGTCTTCAAAAGGATATTTATTATATTTTTAAGATATATTTATATATATATGTATATATATATTCAAAAGCACATTTCTTATATTTGAAATATATATATTTGGGCATATTCGCTATGAGAGATATAAAATTGTTATATTCAGATTGCCTCACCTTCCTAGCCCCCTTAGTATCTCTTAATCATTGACTATTTAATGTGTTATTGTGTCTATTTTACTTAAGCTATTATACTACATTTAAGATGATTTGATTATTTTTCAAGAGAGCATTATTATATATAGAATAGCTAATTACAACATATTATTACTTTTTAAAATGTGGAATTTGGACTATCAGAATACTAGGGATAACGTTTTGAACATTTTTAATGTGCAACACTTACCTAGGTCTCTGGCTATAAATGTAAATTCCTGGACCTACCCAACAATCTACTAAGAGGGAATCTTTGAAAGTATGGTTAAGGAATCTGAACTTTTAGTCCTGTAGGAAGTTGCTTTACATATTCAAAGGCTAAGAACTATTGCCTCACAATGAACTTGATTTTCCAATGGCTCCAGCTGCAATTTAGAATAAAGTTGTGTACCTTTAGAAACTCCAAGAACTCTTTAAGGCAATTAGCATACCATTTAGCAAGTAATTCAAATTTAAGAAAAAAGAACAATGGGATTTAAATTATCATCAAAACATACTTCTGTACAGTGCCCTGTACTTGGTTCTCTAAAAACTGTAAAAATTGATACAATTTCATAATAAATATTCAATCTGTAATGATGAGCACTGTCAATCTTAGAAAAGATAAATGTAGAGTTTAATTAGAAAATAGATGTCTCTCTAAATGTGAGGTGAAAGCTGGATAAGATGCATTCCTGTCTGCTTCATAGGTACTATTCAAGATATGTCATTGTTATAATTTGAAAAGTATTATTCAGAAAGAAGACAGATTTCAGTTCAGCAGCTTTCACTGTAAGATCAAGAAATATAAGCCAAATGGAAGAGAGCTAAGTCATAGATGATTGAACTTTAAAATTATCATATCTCTTTAAAGTTAGCTAAAGAGCTACAGCCAAATCTTAGAGTAAAAATTTGAAATTTTTTAGTCTGTGTACAATGCAGTTAGCTCTTACCACTACTCTTCATAGCAAATCTCACATACCTCAATGGCCAACAACAGTAAGTATTTATTGTTTTGCATGTACAGAATGACCTGCTGACTTTGTCATCACAAATAGAAAAAATGCTCAAGAACCCATTTATTTTTACCTCATTAGAGGATCCTATGGATATTGATTGGAGATAGAAGAAATATAACTCTCAATCAACTAGATGTCAGATATGCAGAGTTCACATCCCCGGAAATTGCAGAATGAATTATAAAGGGCAATGTAGGTTAAGAGTAGAAAAGTTTTATTGAGAGATAACTCCTGAGAGACAAGAGGGGCACGGAGTGGATTGCCACTGAGGCCCTTTGTCAGGGGTAATTTATACTGCAAAGTCAAAATGTAGGGTCAAACTATAATCACCAATAATACTACAAGTACAGCTGCTTAGCTAATATTGATCCAAAAGGAAAGTAGGCACTTAGGAAGAGTATATGATTGATATCATTAACCTTGGCTTATCTATGACTTCTCAAACAGAAGTATTTTTGGAAGGGATGTATTTAAGTGTTATAGTTACCTATCTGAATGTGTGATGCATATCTGAACTTAATGCAGTGTACCGTCAAGTTCTGCTTATCCATTAGAGAAGCATGGAAGTCTGGTCATTGTGATCATGCTTTCTTCAGATGCACCTCCAGCCACAATTCTGATATATTTATTTTTTACTGATATCCTTGAAAGGCCAGTCCCTCTCTGACTGTATATAAATTTCTGTCTAACTTAGCTATCTATACTAGGTTGATATGAGCTGTCCTCATCTTAAATAATTGAAGCACCTGAATTTACAACTGTGTGCCTTTAATGATTCAGAAAGTTAATCTAAGTTTTTCTATGGCAAAGCTAAGGAGCAAAACAAAGCAAGTGGAAATATGTAAGGGGTATTCAGGTCTAAGCTTAAGACTCATACACAAACACCTTTATCATATAATAGGGCCAAAGTAAGTCATAAAACCAGTAATTATTCAAGATGAAGGAAAATAGACTGTGCCTCTTTAGTAGGAGGAAATTCAAAATATCACAGTGAAAGAAATGGATATAAAAATTGAAGTCATTTTAATTTCTCATTGTATTAAGTAC
Source organism: Fukomys damarensis (assembly GCF_012274545.1). NCBI lineage: Eukaryota > Metazoa > Chordata > Mammalia > Rodentia > Bathyergidae > Fukomys > Fukomys damarensis. The sequence goes on from NW_022900951.1 coordinate 24,149,901, forward strand.
TGAGTTTTTACTCATTACAGATAACATACTATGAAATATTGCTAAGAATCACAAAATCTGACAGTGATTCTCAAACATGGAGAGCCTGTTAAATCACAAATTGCTGAATTATGTCCACAGAGTATTTGATTAAGACAGTGAAAGGATCCATACAATTTGCATTTCTAGTGAGTTTGTAGGTGATGATGATGACGATGGTGATCATGGTGGTAGTGGTGGTGGCAGTGTTGGCCAGAAGAACACATTAGAAGTGCCACAGTTCTGAGGATATAGAGTTAACAAAACCTTATTGGAAAACTAAGACAAAAGAGGCAATTTGATATTTATGGGAAAGGCAATTTGAAGTGAAATGAGAAATTCTGAGTGAAATTATTTCCCAGATATCTAAACAGCTTATTAAGAATAAGCAGGTTGATCAAGGGACTTTGCTGCTTTCCTATCACTATCCTACTTAACTGGCACAGGTAGGTAGTGAACAGTATTAGGACTGAGATTGAATGACCCATTGACTACTGAAGGCCACACACAGATGTCTACCTTGACAAACTATTTTTGATCATCATTTTTTTGGAAAAATTAAATAAAATGTGGGTTTGAGATGTGCTTTATATTTAAAGTCAGTGAAAGTACACAACATCTTCTAACACAACTTCTTCTTGCAAGTCAATTGCACATTGAGGAACAAAGATAAGCATTAAGAACTGAGATGGTATGTTTTCCCTGTTTAAGTCCTGGTTTCTCCTGGGACATGATAATAATAACTTAAGGAACCCCTTAAGTTAGCTGAGGGAGAAGTCAGAATGAAGCAATGAGTAAATGAGGGCTGACTTTTGGAGACAGCATGAAAAGTTTTGGTAAACTATTTGGAAAGGAGAGGTAAACTAAAATGAATAAGGAAAATGTGATAAAATGTAAAGTATTGAAGAGTACTGAGGACTTTGTGAGACTTAGCTTAGCCTGGCACAATAGTTAAGTATCAAGCAGAGAGAAATACCTTATAAGTTATTATTAGAATGATAAAAAGAAAACATATTTTAATAAAAAGAGTTCTATTTTTTAAAGTGTTCAGGAAAATGTCAAAAAGTGAATCAGTATTTCTAGATCCCTACTTTAGATGCATCACTGATTTTTCATTGCAACAAAAAAGAGAATATTTAAAAAACATCTGAACATTCAAATTCAACATTATTAATGTCTCTAAAGTTTGTAGGTGAAAGGGAAGAACTATACTTGGTAAAGTTTGTAGGTTTGAAAGGGAAGCAATACTTCCAAATTCACTCCTGAAAGCAAGTGTTACTTTGATTCCCAAACCAGGGAAAGACCCAACCAAACAATAGAACTACAGACCAATCTCCTTAATGAACATAGATGCAAAAATCCTCATTAAGATACTGGCAAACAGAATACAGAGATGATCAAGAAGATCATACACCCTGACCAAGTCAGATTTATCCCAGCTATGCAAGGATGGCTCAACATACATAAATAAAAAAATGTAATATGCTATATAAACAGAGTCAAGGACAAAAACCATATGATCCTCTTAATAGATGTTAAAAAAAGCATTCTAAAAAAACTCAACATCCATTCATGATAAAACTCTACAAAAAATTGGAATAGATGGTCTTTATCTCAACCTGATAAAGGCTATCTATAAAAAACCAACAATATGATTTTTAAAGAAAAAGACCAAAAATATTCTTCCAAAAGACTTCTACACCTAATTGACCAAATCAATGGGGTAGCTGGATAAAAGTCAACACTCAAAAACCAATAGCCTTCTTGTATACAAATAACACTCACTGAGATAGAAATTAGGAAAACAATCCCTTTCACAGTAACATGCAAAAAAGAGAAATATCTAGAAATCAATCTAACGAAGGAGACAAAAGAGTTCTACACTGAAAATTACAGCACTCTGAAAAAAAGAGATAGAAGAGGATATAAGATGGAAAAAGATATCCCTTGCTGCTGGGTAGGAAGAATTAACATAGTGAAAATGGCCATACTTCCAAAATTTCTATACAGATTCACTGCAATCCCGATTGAAATACCAACAGTATATTTCACAAAACTATAGAAAACAATCCAAAAATTCATTTGGAAACAGAAGAGACCTAGAATAGCCAAAACCTTTCTAGGCAGCAGAGACATATCAGGAGGTATCACAATTCCCAACTTGAAACCATACTACAAAGCCACTGTGATGAAAACAGCATGGAACTGGAAAAGAAACAGACCTGAGGATCAGTGGAATAGACTAGAAGATGCAGAAACAACACCAGAAATACTCAGCTACGTCATTTTTGACAAAGGAGCCAGTCATCCTCACTGGAGGAAAGACAGCCTCTTTAATAAATGGTGTCGGACAAACTGGCTTTCAACTTGCCAAAGATTAAAACTAGACCCCTATCTTTCACTATGCACATGACTGATCGTTTGAGAGATGTAGATGAAGACAACACTAAGATTTCACCTCACACCAGAAAGAATGGCTGCTATCAAGAAATTAACCAATAACAAATGTTGGTGTGGTTAGAAGGAACACTTCTCCTTTGTTTCTGGGAGTGCAGACTGGTACAACCACTGTGGAAATCAATATGGAGATACCCCAAAGAAATAGGATTAGAGGTTCCATTTGACCCAGCCATCCCTCTGCTGGGTATCTTTCGAAAAAAATTAAAAGATTCATACCACAGTGATATATGTGCACCCGTGCTTATAGTGGCACAGTTGGTAGTAGCTAAAACTTGGAAACAACCCAAATGCCCTTCAACTGAAGACTGGATGAAGAAGATGTGTTTTTTCTATAAAATGGAGTAGTACTCAGCCATAAATAGTGGGAAACTAGAAACATTTATAGCTAAATGGATGCACATTGAGGCTATACTCAAGTGAAATAAATAGGATACATTTGAGTAAATACCAAATAATTTCTCTGTTGTGAAAAACTAAAAATGTAAATAAGGTTCAAATGGTATAATTGAGAGTATGAAATAGGAAGAGAATGGCTAAAGGGGAAGTGGGAAGGAGGGAAAATGAAATAAGGGAAAAGAAAAAATGTGGAAAAAGGCAAAAATGGAAACAAAGTGTTTGTAAATAGGGGAGGGTGAAGGGGGTGAATGGAGAGAAGAGGTATGGGGAAAAAAGAACCAAGATATATCATGTAAGGTACAAGATTCCAATGATAAATGTGACTGTATTGTTTGCTTTAAATATACCAGTAAACTTAATGAGGGGGAGGGACCAAATGAGAGGGAGGCATAATTTAAATGTTTAAAACTTTAATTTTAATCTCTAAAATAGATTTATTGAGGTATAATTCACATACCATATATAACTCACACACTTGAGATATATCATTGAATGTCAGCCACTTACCTTTTGTTTAAATTTTAAATAAAATATGGAGGAAAATGTGAGTATGTGGAGCAAGATTGTAGAACCAACACTGGCCATGCCCTAGTAAGGTGACCTTCGGTAATCTCTGGGCCTCAATATTCTTATCTGTAAATTAGGTTGGTTGAACTAAACTATTGTTGTCTCTACCTGTGATCTATATTCAAATCATTTTATGTTTAAATATTTCTTTATTTAGATTTAATCTTAAATGGAAAAAATAAAGTTTATATAACTGAAGTAGCTAAAAACAATTTTGGAATCAATAGATATTTTGCAAATGGGAAGAGAAGCAATACATGGAGAGAGATGTGATGGAGGTTAAAGAAAGGGGAAGTAAAAAGAAATAATATGTGTTATGTACATGTAGCAACTCCCCACAATGAATACAATTATTATGTTCTGCAAACATGTACTAATAAAAATTTTAAAAGAAATTAATAAATCATATAAACATATATTTGAATGAAACATTTTAGAAATTTATTTAAATTTTATTATGTAGCCAAGTGGCACAAGCCAATTTCTTGGGTGGCTAAAGTGAAAGGATCACAAGTTTGAGGGCCGACTGGGCAACTTAGACCCTGTCTTGAAATAATAAATAGAGTTAGGAATGTAGCTCAGTAGTAAAGTGATTGTCTAGATATGGTGAAGCCCTGGGTACAATGCCCAATGGATAAGTAAATAAAGTATATTATAACAGCATGAATTTAATAATGTATAGTCATTAAGTGGTACTTAGCCAATCATGAATATTCATTGGCATTCTTTAATCTTAAACCTAATATTAGAAGACAGTGCTTTCGCCCACAGTTAGGATGGTACAATTATCTTTGTCTTTTTATCATCATTAATTCCCTAGACTGCGCACTTTTAAAATTTCACTGAAATAGTAAGAAAGGTATTATAATTTCACACTGAGGTTATTTTTATATTTTTATCTATTTGAGTGTTTTCCCTATGAAGTTCCCCATCTACACCTCTATTCACTTCTTACAGTGAAAATGTTCCCTAAAACCTAGGAGAATTAAAAGATTATTTTATAGTAGTTATCACACAGTTACATTTCATCATTTGTTGTGTGTGTGTGTGTGTGTGTGTGTGTGTGTGTGTGTGTGTGTTTGAGTGTGGACCAAAATGAAGCTGCATAAAATCACCTTCAAAGATAAAGTTATTTTTTACTTATCAGTGAAACCACGTTTTAACTGTAAATAGGGGGAAATCAAGGAAAATTAGGGAAAAATGTGACTAAAAAAAGAACTATGAATTCACAAGTTTATATATGGCATGGTTATCTATCAGAATAGGAAGATGAGGGCTAGGGATTTAGCTCAGTCGTTCTGCCACCTGCCTCATAAGCACAAGGACCCGAGTTCTATCCCTGGTACAAAAAAAAAAAAAGAGGAAGATGAGTTTAATTGGGGATGAAGCTAGGGATTGGGGACGAACATACAAACAAAGAAAACAAAATTAAATTCAGTCAAGGTTCTTAAATAGTTTTTTTCCAAGTAATTTCACAATATGAGTCTTCAGATACATACAAAATCTTACTTAAATGGTAATGATTTTATTAGACTTCTTATAAAGGTTACTCTTCTTTATGTTATTTTTTATTGTGAAAACAAAACTGGTAAGTTTTTTTAAAAAATAATTTTATTTGCACATTTAATTTATACAATATAATGACATTCATCATTGGAAATTTGTACCTTTACATAATCTATCTTGGTTCTTATTTTTCCCTTAGCCCCTGCCTTCCCTTAAACCCCTCCCTCCCACATTATCTACAAAGATTTTGAGAAATTCTCAAAGTGGTGGGATTAAGCTCTAGGGTTAAGCTGTCAATGTCTAGACAAATTGGAACTGAATTCATATAGAAATTAAAGCCCTCAAATGGGTGAAAAACAGCTAACTGGTTACATCAAGAAAAATGAAGAATGTAGAATTGTATAACTAAATGACCTTTGTTTGAAAAGAAGATAAAGTATCTATTTGTAGCATATGAATTCTAGAGTACAGTGTCTTGACTTAATGCATCCACACACCAATGAGCCAAAATTCAACAAAGTTCATCAAAAATATAACTTAGGTGAGAATATTTTCTCTAATAGTCAATCCAAAACCAGAATCTAGCACAAAATATCCCACCTCTCTCTGGCTGGATTGATTAGGTTCTATTGGTGACAAGCTAACCTGAATATATCCCCTAGACAACTAGTTGTGTAGCATAATTACATCATTACTGATACTTCTACAGCTCTATTTCCAGGTTCCTTTCAATGGTAGACCAGAGTAATTATCACTGTAAAATCCCTCTTGCAGCCACTTAGAGAAGAATAGAGGGCTGGGTGTTGTGGCACACACCTGTAATACTAGCACTTGGAGCACCTTGGCAGGAGGATCACTAAAAGTTTGAGGCCAGTGTCCCATAGTGAGTTCAAGGCCAGCTAGAACTACATAGCAAGACTCAGTTTAAAAAAAAAAAGATTCCTCTTTAGCCTACATTGGATTCAACTGTGTTCTTTGAGTAATCCCAGCCTGAACTGGCATTATGTGAAAGGATATTTCAACCTGGGGCCATACAATAAATACATAAATAATAAAAAACATGTTTCTTCTGAAATTAATTCAAAGTTCTCTTTTATTCCTCACTACTTTTATTCAGCAGAAATAAAGAAAAGGAAATTTTTTTAAGGAATGCCCTGAAGCTCATAAGCAGGGCAGATCCATTAAATTCCCAAATGAACATAATTAGGGTGATTGACAAGTATTTCTGCAGTAATAATGGTGAAGTTTTATTGTGGATTTTCTATCCCCTAGACACTGGGGTAAGCACTTTACTTGCATTATTTCATTCAGTCTTCAAAAAAGTCTCATTAAATAGGTGCTTTTACTATCTCCATTTGACAGAAGTTACTGAGGATAAGAGAAATTAGGTAAATGTCATTGAGTCACTCCTTATAAATTATTGAATCCAATAATGCTAGTAACTTTTATTTACAAAATTATCTATTCTCTTTTCCTTGTAACTATGTTATGGTTTAGCCCAAAGGTATAATATTGGGTTACAACAACCCATCCCATACTTTTGTACTAAAATTTTGTACTTTATCGTAATAGTAGCCAGCTGTGCATCTCAGTAGCTGTGCCTGGGGATATTAAAAACAATCTTTGTGTTTACCCATTTGGTACGCTGACCACCAAGGTGTGTGCATGTATGCAAAAGTGTCAAACCAGAATTTTTGCCCACATAATGAGATTAGAAGTTTTGCATGTGTTTAGCTGAGCATCACTGGGAGTAAAATACACCCACACCACTCTTCTATCATGAAAATATGCATTTTATCGCAATGGAATGTGGGCATGACTACAGTAGTTGCACCTGGGGAAAGCAAAAACTTTGTACATTCTCCCTTTTGGCAGATGAATGGCAAAGTGCATACAGGAGCTCCGAAGCAGCAACAGGTGAGTTATACCCATGAAATGCTCATTGCTAAATTTCCGTGCATTTAGGATTTGTTTTAAAAGTTTTCTTTTGATTTGTCTTGTAAAAGTAGCCCAATTCAGTACAATGACACATGAAAAACGAGTTTTGCAATTTTTCAAGGAGGTCAAAAGTGAATCATCAGATTAGTCATGCATGGATGATGAAGATAATAATGACTTTGATGCTGGCCATGCGAGCCAAAGTTCCTGTGACAGTGAACTGGAGCAAGAATAGACTGATACAAACAGAAGGAATGCAGACCTCCTCCTTGATTCAGATGATGAAGAAAACAAGATGTGTGCATATTTGACTAGTTCAAATGTTGCAAAATGAACTCACAACCAAAAGGAACAATCTTATGTTAGAAGTAGTTCTGAAAATATAGTGAGGACCTTGGCAGGTGTAAAATCTAATGAACACAAAATCAGCACTGCCATTCAATGTTAGAAATTTTAACAGACAAAATGCTACGAGATGTTGTGAAATACACAAAGGCTGAAGTAAAGGTAAAATGTTCTGTATACATAAATAACCATATTAAAATGTGTTTATTATGACACCTCACTAGCTGAATTGAAAGCATTCATAGGTCTGCTGTACTTAGCAGGGATTTCTTGTAGTAATTGCAAGAATGTAAAGACTTATGTAAAAGCAATGGGTCAACATATGACAAAAATTTACATCCTTGTAGATGCAAACACTTTCTATGTTTTCAACTTAAAAATTTATCCTGAAACAGCCACCAGGTCCTTATTCAAATAGTAATAAACTGAATGATGTTGTGAAAAGATTTGTTGCTCCCATCTTCCAAATGAATCAGAATATGACATCCAACAATTGGCTTACCAGTTTCCAATCAATGTTATATTCACTAACAGAGAACAACTAGACCAGCATAGGAACTGTACACAAGAACAGAGCACAACAGAGCATAAATTTCAAATGAAATGTCGCAAGTTCAAAACAGAGAATTGATAGCCAGGTGTGGTGGCCCATGCCTATAATCCCAACACTCAGGAGGCTGAGGCAGGAGGATCGCTGTGAGTTCCAGATCATCCTGAGCTACATAGTGAGTTCCGGGTCAGTCTCACCTACATAGTGAGACCCTGTCTCAAAACACAAAACAAAACAAACAAACAAAACAGAGAATTGAATAGTAAAATTGATGGATTTCTGAAAGATTTTATGAGTACAGTAGCAACTATGATGTCAGTTGAAATACAAACTGTTGGCTAATGGTTGTGTTTTACTCAATCCTAAGTATGTGTGGCGTACATAGTTTGATAGTTTACAAAGAGAAGAACAAGTGTAAAATGCCATGGAGAAATTTTCTTAGAGGACTGGAAGTGGAGCTCATGAAAGATCAGTTACAACAGAAGAAAAAATGTTTCTTCCCAGAGAACCATGCAAAATAATTTGTGGAGAACACTGGTGAGATGACAGGTGAACAGCATCACAAAGACCTACTATGACTACAGGTAAATGAAAAAGATGTCAACTGGGCCCTATAAGAAAAGACAGGAAAATAAAACATGCATGCTATCAGTGTAAGCTATACTTGTATTTGGAGCATGCAGTTTTCATGTGAAGACTGCCTTGGGTGTGACAGTTGAAGCAAAGATTATTTCTGTGGTAGATATTTGTTTATATTTGCATTGTGCTTCACATAAGTATTTGTTCTGATGTTATCCTTTAGGTATTGTAAGCAAGTAAACAGATGATGTAAAAATGTTGATGTCTATTCTAAGCACTCATTATGAATTTGATATTTTATTTTACTGATACCTTATTTTCCTGTTAGGTGTACATTGTACCATATAGTAGGAAGCTCCTTACAAAACAGAAGATAAATTGCAAGAATGGGTTGACACATAGGCGAGAAAATCTAAGCACATGTGTTGTCAATGTAATCAAGGCATGTGCATGGAATACGCAGTTGTCTTGTGTAAGGACTGCCTGGGTGTGACATTTGAAGCAATTATTTTTGTTGTAGAGTTCCATTGGTGTTTTCACTGTAGTTCATACAGGAACTTATTTCTGATGTTATGTTTTAGTTTTTGTAAGCAAGTACACAACTGATGTGAAAATATTGATGTTTATTGTAAATGTTCTCTATATATATATTAATACTTTTATAGTATATTTCATTGATTTTTTTATTCCTGTTGACTACAAATTGTGTAATATAACAAGAGCCTCCTGATAAAATAGCAAGACCAGGGAGATGTGATGTATGGCCAATAAAATGGCTAAGAAAGCAAAACACATGTGCTGTCAGTGTAAGCAATATGTGTGTATGGAATGTACTGTTGTCATGTGTGAAGACTGCCTTAGGTATCAAAGTTGAAGTAAAGTGCTTTTTTTCTAGAATGCTATTGGTATTTTTGCTATAGTTCATATAAGAATGTACATATATATAGTTATTCTCTAGACTGCGCACCAAAGAACTGTTGATTTTGAAAAAATTGAATAAATGTTAAAAATTCAACACTTTAGTTTAAAATTTTTTCCGGTGAAGTACTCACTGTTTAATACAATAAAACTCATTAAATTAAAATTAGTAGCTCATCAAAAGAAATATTCTAAATGACAAGCATGGGTAATTTTCTGTACCTTTATCACAGAATTTGTTATGCCTCTCTGATATAAAATGTCCTTCAAAATATCTCATGTTTTCAGAAGTCAGGCTTTTAGCAGGCGATTAGATCATGGGGCACTATATTCATCAGTGAATTAGTCCATTGATGACTAGGAACATCCCCTGGAAGGATGTACTCTTAACTCTGGCTTCTCCCTCTCCTCCCCTCAGGCTTCCATGGGTGAAGAGTTTTCCTCTATGACATGCTTCCACCATGCCACCCAACCATGGACTGAATCCACTGCAACGCACTGAAACTGTGAGCCAAAATAAACCTCTCTTTTAATTTGAGGATCTCAGATATTTTGTCTCAGCAATGTAGGCTATCAATCAAAGACATAAAAAGAAAGGATATCAAAGAGGCAAGGAAGAGAGTAGAGCAAGAATGGATTTGGCTAAAAGTTGGGTCACTGTGCCCTTTTTATTTTCTCTTAGACAATATTTAAAATTTTGATGCTAGATAATAAATGCTAAAGAGTCTTTAAGAGGAAGAATCTTTTCTTGGTCATGTCTGTGCCCCAAGACCAGCTAATTTGGCCATATCGTTAGTAAACTGAGAAAAGGGTCGGTAGGTAGTACTTTAAATTCCTAAAGACCATTCTAATTACTCTATAAGGGAAAAATTGTTCAAATACTGATGTATTCCAAAAATGCTATATTTATAAAATATTAAAGTATTCTCTATATGTAACACGTGTTATGTAATAAACCCTTATCTTTGCATTACCTTAGAATTTCATTATAAATATAATAGAGTTACATGTAGAGTAGTTTTATCACTTGACTGCAGCTCAGCGTTATTAGTGCTGGTTTAAATTATAATTTCTAGGAATGATAGCAATAAATTTCACCAAATGAACCATTTTGAACAGCATTGTTTGGTAGGTGAAAAACATCTTTCACCATTAAATTTCTGAAATATTCGCTTTTTTCTCCAACTATATGGTCAATTTAAAACTTTTCGTCAGAAATAGCTAACTTTCTAATGCCTCAGGGAAATGTAAATTAAAAGAGCATCCCTACAAACAAGCTATAACATCTGAAATTGAATTGGTTCATGTGAAATATTTTGTCCTTTGTCCTATGGAAATAAAAAGTCATGTGCAGTATTTTCTTTCATAAGCAAATCTACATGCTTTAGGTCAGAAAAAAGAAAATTTCACTAGTTCCTAGAACTTGTGAACTTCAGCACTTTTCTCCACTCTTAAGTTCTTTGAAGTACTAAATCCTCATGGCAAAATTTTCCCTTAATCTGAACATTTTCAAAATGTACAAGTACTGCTTGCTTTCTTTCAATGTCTGCAGACACACAGATCTCACTTTTTCATTTCATTGCACATATTATGAATGGCACACCACAAGATTTTTCGTGCTGCAATTGTAAGGTGGAAGAGAATATTCTTCTCACAGTTATAAACTAGAATTCTAGGGGCAGGGGATCTATCTCAGCGGTTCAGTGGCCTGCCTTGCAAGTGCAAGGAACTGAGTTCAATCCCCGGTACCAAAAAAAAAAAAAAATTAAACTAGGATTCTACTGCTCCTCCCTTTAGTCCCACCACCAACATTTTTTTTGCTTGTTTTCACTTTATGACATCATTGTGGCCTTAATTTCTTCATCAACTAAATAGGAACATTAAAACTTCTGTTTGTTTCAAGCAGTTATTAATATAACAACCACTGTGTTAATGAAACACATACTTGTATCATAATTTTTTTAGTTTATACCCTTTCCCTTTTCAGTACCCCACAAGTCAAACACACCCATATACTTCCTTAGTTTCTCTCATCCCCCCCTTGGCTTCAGGCTTGCTCTTCCTCTTTCTCCTTTCCTGTTTTCTGTAACGCCCTATCATTCTTCTTCAGCTTTCTTTCCTCCTTTGATCTAAAACCACTTGTCTATCTGTCCTTGGGATCATCAAAATGACTAGACAGCAAGTTTCTATAGGCTATTAGATCTTCTTGACAACCATACTGTCAATATTGTGCTACCAATATTCATATTTATTATACTCACTAATTATCCAACCTCACCAGCAGAATTGATTTCATTGAACATTCAAGAATTATGAATGTATTAAGTAGTTTAGGAAAACAGAATTAGACCTAACCTAATTATAGCTATGGCACAATTTAATACTAATATCAGTTCTTTTTAAAAGTACATTCTGGTGATAATTAAGAGTATATCAGAAGATTAAAATGTTTTATTCTATCATATAGATTAGTTATATGTTTCATTTAAGGTTTTATTTTACCTTTTATTTTAAAATCAAACCTCCAGTGTGTATGAAGCTGAAGAAAGGTTTTATAGATTGCTTAAATTATGTGCAATTTAGCAGCAATTTCAATGAGAGTAGAAAGAAAAACATTTCATGGGGGCTATGAGGTGTGAAATAAGTTGTGCTCTATTAACAGAATTCATGGAAAAGAAATTATTTTTGTTATTGTTTCTACCAATTCTCCAAAATATGGTGATTATATAGTCTAATTAAATGCTTTGTATGCTTTTTATATATTTATGAAATGTATTTATTATGAAAGTTTTATCGTTGTGTCTGATTTCATATACTGAATCATTCTATATAAATGATGTGGGAAAAGAACTCATTGAGAAAATGTATATGACAGTTGGAGATTGTGCTTTTCTTGCAAAGTCTTCATACAAAACCAGTTGGTGCTAAATTGTGTGACTTGAACAGTTAAAAATCATCTAAGTGCAAAAGAATGTACAAGTTCTAAGATGTATTTATTTTTGAAAGTGAAGTGAAATGCCTGTAGTGAGTCAGCCACCAGCAGAAAAGAAGAGTCAGTGAGATAAAAGAGGCTTACTGGTAAAATAATATCCTGGTATTTGGACTGGTACTGTATGTCAAATATAACCAAATAGTGAAGGTAAACACAACTGTATACATTCTATATATATGAGGAAATCCAGGACAGGGAGGATTAAGTATGGTATTAAGCATCTAATGGGATGGTTCTGGTTATTAGAGAAACATCAAGAATATTTTGAAGCCTATCTCATACAGATCTACTGTTGTTCTCATCTGTTACAATGTTTCATCATTATTCTGGCCATCTCAAGAAAGCATTGTTCTGTTTTTCTCACATATGTTCAGTACACGTGGAAGAAGAGCTTCCCTGGTTATTCTGGAACCCAGGCTAAAATTTTCCTGAAACAGACCAAATGATTGGCTAGTGTATCAGTCAGTGCTTATTAGAAAAATGCATCTCATGCAAGATATATATGAATTTACAGGATTGGCTTACAGTGGCTGCCCACAGAGTTAGATATGGAAGTTTGCAAAAGGTCTGCCTGCATGCCAGAGATCCAAAGAATACAGTCAAAGGCTTGGAGCATCCGGGTCACTAAACAGATATATTGTCCATATAAAGAGGCTGAAGGGTCTGTGCTGAAAGCCAGAAGTCAACATTCAAGGTGAAGATGAAGATTGGATCTCCTCGGAAGAAACAGCCAGGAGCCCTCTTTATTCATTTCCCCATTACAGCATTCAGGCAATAAGCTGACCTAAGGTGGGTTTTCTGTCATCAGTAAATCCTCTCAGTTACACTCAGAACTATGCTGATCCAATTTCATTGTGCATTTCTTATTCACATTGATGCAGTCAATGAACTATCCTGGCTAGGTGTATGATTATAAAGAGGAGGTATAATTAGGAGGACACATATTAGAGCACCCCAATGAAGGTGCTCACTTGAGTGTGGACATGCTTCTCACTATCCATTCAGCAGTCAGCCATTCTTTAGAGACTTTGAAAAGCCAGCTATATCTCTGCCGTGTGAGAAGACACATTGACCTAGCAGCCTACTAATTCTTACCTTTGTACCCTTTCCCTAGCATTCCTCCTACTTGGACCCAAAGCTACTTTTAAAGGATGAAGTTTCTTAGCCCATAATCTTTACTCTTATCTATGACATTATAATAAATTTAAGTTCTTATTTATTCAGGTACTCAGCTTTGGTTGTCTTATGCCAAGATTTTTAGTTGGCATAGCTGCATTTAATTAATATTTATTTTGTAACCTGAGCTTTCCATGCAATATGCAAAAAAAACTATCCAAAGGTTTATGACAAGGAGATTCTGCCCTGTTTTCTTCTAGGAGTTTTATGATTTCACGTCTTATATTTAGGTCTTTTATCTATTTTGAGTGGATATTTGCATATGGTTTAAGAAAAGGGTTGAGCCAGGCGTGGTGGCACATGCCTGTAATCCCAGCACTCAGGAGGCTGAGGTAGGAGGATCGCTTTGAGTTCAAGACCAGCCTGGGCTACATAGTGAGTTCCAGGTCAGTGTCAACTACATAGTGAGACCCTGTCTCAAAAAAACCAAAAAACCAAAGGAAAAAAAAAAAGAAAAGGGTCCAGTTTTGTTTTGTTTTGTTTTGTTTTTTGTATGTGGAAATCAAATTTTCCCGAGACTATTTATTAACAGATTATGCTTTCCCCATTGTGCCTTTTTGGTTTCTTTGTTCAAAGTAAGTTAAACACATATGCTTGGATTCATCTCTATCCTGTTTCATTAGCCTGTGTCTGTTTTTGTGCAACCAGCATGTGGTTTCGATTTCAAAACTTTGCAATACAATTTTAAATCAGGAAGTGTCAGGTCTTTTATTGTTTTGTATGAAATTTAGAATTTTTTCTATTGCTGTGAATGATGCCATTGGGAATTTGATCTTAATTTCACTTTTTGTTCTTGTTCCTGGCCAAATTCAGATATCTTCTTTCTTTTTATTTTCTTCTTTCTTTTTCCTTCTCTCAATTTTCATTAGTTTCAAAGGAAAGTGAGTACAATTTCTAGCTTCCCTATTGCTGTTAGGTCGTTCTATTCTTGTCTTTGTTCTTTCATTCTGTCTTTTCCTCTTGTCTTTAACAGTTTCCTAGAGTTTGCATGATCTTTCTGTGTCCTCTGGCCTCACTTCTCAGCCTTCCCTATCCTTCTACCTATCTATCCCTCTCTTTGGAAGTCCTTCTAAGTGCCCATCCTGAAGGGTAAAGTTGCTATACTAAAGAGATTATTCATTATAAACATATTTTCTCCTGGTCCTCGATTTTGATTCACTTCACATGGTTAAAGGTGATAGATTAATAACTACCACTAATTGGCATTTTCTAAGCTGTGCTTGATGCTACTGTGTCACTGATTGTATCACTTGGGCTAAGGAGTTGTGACTGACATAATCAGTTATCCTCACCTGAAAACCAGCTATATCTGGAAGATCAAAGTATTAACCCAGGAATTGAACCAAGAACAGTATCAGCAACAAAAATAGAAATGAGAAGACATTTAAGAAAGGCACAAACACAGACTTCCAGCTCACCAAAGGCCAATTCTTGTGGAAACGAGGTAGAAAAGTCTGATTATCATTTATCTGGATACCATGAACTGATAGCACAGGAAGTAACAAAACAGATGAATGAGGCTCTAAAAAAATTCAAAACAGAAATACTTTCCCAGAAAACTACAAAGATGGAGCACAGAATGAAGGACACTATTAGAGACACTAGAATAGAAGCAGATAAAAAATAGATGAGCTCAGAACAATGATAGAAGCCATGAATGTCTAGCATAGGAAAGAAATTGAATCCATGAAACAGATTCAAATAGACATCCAAGAGACTAAAAACTAGACTGAAAGTATACACAGCAGATTGAGCCAATCTGAATATAGAATATCAGATATAGAAGACAGGATAGTAGTGAGTGCCCACAAAAAGAAAGATCTCTTAAAAATAGTAAGGGACCATGAGAAATCTATCCAACAGCTCCTAGATGATGCAAGAAAAAGAATATATGACCTATAGGAGTCTATGAAAAAGCAGGAGAAATTATAAATGACATTTAAAAAAACTGTTCACAAAATTAATGACAGAAAACTTCCCAAACAGAGAAAAGAATTTGACATACAGATAACTGAGGCACATAAGATTAGCACATAGACAATTGAGTGGCTTCAATTCAACTAGCCATGATAAAAAAATCTATACCTAGACATATAATAATTAAGATTCTGTAAACCCAGCAGAAGAACAAAATGCTACAAGCAGTTAGAGAAAAGAAACAAATCACATGCAGAGGAAAGCTCATCAGAATTACAACAGACTTCAACACAAACATTCAAGTCAAGGAGAGCCTGGAGTACTGATTTCAAGCCCTAAAAGAAAAAAACCTCAAACTTAGACTGATGTATCCTGAAAAGCTATCTTTCAAAATTGATGGGGAAATAAGATACTTCCATGATGAAATTTCCTGAGAAACTTCATGAATACCAAACTGGCACTCCGAACAATTCTGAACAATATCTTAGAAAAATACAATGAAGGTCACAACTCTATGAGGCCCAACAGAGCAAATCCATCAGGCAAGGTAAAAATTAAAGGGAGAGGGGTAAAAATTAAAAAGAGTTAACAACAGGAAAATGACATGATGATACCAAGTCAATAATTATCAGTTATAACCATCAATATTAATGGCTTCAATTAACCAATCAAAAGAAATAGACTGGCACCCAGGTGTGGTGGTGCATGCCTGTAATCCCAGCACTTGGGAAGCTGAGGCAAGAGGATTGCTGTGAGTTTCAGACCAGCCTGGGCTACATAGTGAGTTCTAGATCAGTCTCAACTATATAGTGAGACCCTGTCTCAAAAACAAAAACAAAAACAAAAACAAAAACAAAAACAAAACAAAACAAAAAAAGGAAGAAAGAAAAAAAGAAAAAAGAGATAGGCTGGCAGAACAGATTAAGAAGCAAAATCCAACAATATATTAACTACAAGAAATACACCTAATTCAAAAAGAAACTCATAGACTGAAAATAAAAGTATGGAAAACTGTTTTCCATTTGACAGAAACTCAGAAAAAAGTAGGGTAGCTATATTACTTGCAGACAAAGTAAATTTCAAACCAAAACTAAGTAAGAGAGACAAAGAAGTTCACTAAATCCTTGTAAACAGAACAATTATATATATTTATATGCACCAAATAGTAATGCCCCCAACTCTACAAAACAAATATTAAGGGACATGAAAAACCAAATAAGTACTAATACAATTGTACTGGGGGACCTCAACACCCCACTATTACAAATAGATAGATCATCTAGCCAAAAAAATCAACAACAAAATACTAGAACTGATCCAAGCTTTTGAACAAATGAACTTAACAGACATCTACAGAGTGTCGCATCCTATAAAATCAGAATATACATTCTTTTCAGCTGCACATGGTCATTCTCCAAAATAGACCACATAGTAGCTCATAGAACATGTTTAATTAAATGCAAAGGAGTTGAAGTGATCCCATGTATATTACCAGGTCATAGAGCAATTAAACTGGAGATGAATAGCATGAGAAACCACAAGAACTTACAAACACATGGAAAGTCAATTACTCCCTGCTGAACAACCAATGAGTCACAGAGGAAATTAAAGAAGAATAAAGAAATTTTTACAAATAAATGATAATGCCAAAACCACATACAGTAATCTATGGAACACATGAAAGCAGTTCTGTAAGGAAAATTCATATCAGTGAATGGCCACACTAGGAAAACAGTGTGAACTCAAATCACCAACCTAATGCTGAATCTTAAGCTCCTAGAAAAAGAAGAGCAAGACAAACCAAAAGCTCATAAAGGAGAGGAAATTTTAAAAAGCAGATCAGAAATCAATGCAACAGAAACTAAGAGAATGACACACAAAAAACACAATGAATCAGAGTTGGTTTTCTGAAATAATAAATAAAATCAATAAACAGTTAGCCAACCTTATCAGAAAAGAAAACAAGGCTGGATATTTAGCTCAGTGGTGCTGCGGCCTGTCTCTTAAGTGCAAGACCCCGAGTTTGATCCCCAGTACCAACCAAACAAACAAACAAACAAACAAAAAACAGCAACAAAACAGGAAACAAAAGGCTCAAATCCATGCAATTAGGAATGAAAATGTGAAGTCAATACAGATCTAGTACAAATCAAGAGGATCTTCAATACATACTTTGAAAATTTTTAATCTAATAAAAGGGAAAACAGAAGAAATGGACAGATTTCTAGATGCACATGAATTACCAAAGTAGAGTGAAGAAGATGCATAAATGTTAAATACCCCAAATACAATCAGTGACATTGAAAATGTGAGTAAAAATTTGCCAACAATGAGAAGCCCGGGTCCTGATGGCCTCACAGCTGAATTCCACAAAACATTTAGAGAAGAACTACTTCCACCACTACTCCTTAAACTTTTCAATGAAATTGAAAAGGAAGGAATACTTCCAAACTCATTCCTGATTTCAAAACCAGGGAAAGACCCATCCAAAACAGGGAACCACAGGCGAATTTCCCTAATGAACATAGACACAGAAATACTCAATAAGATACTGGCAAACAGAATACAGGTCATCAAGAAGATCATACACCCTGACCAACTCGGATTTATCCCAGGGATGCAAGGATGGTTCAACATATGTGTAAATCAATAAATGTAATACATTATATATTAACAGATTCAAATACAAAAAACATACGATCATCTCTATAGATGTAGAAAAAGTATTGTCAAAAATTCAACACCAATTCATGATGAAAACCCTGCAGAAAATTGGAATATATTGATTTTATCTCAGCTTGATAAAGGTTATCTATGTAAAACCAACAGCCAGCATCATACTAAATAGTCAAGAACTGAAAACCTTCAACCTAAAATCAGGAATAAGACCAGGTTGTCCACTATCACCACACCTGTTCAATATAGTTCTAGAAACATTAGCAACAGCAGTTAGACATGAGAAAGAAATGAAAGGAATAAAAGCAGGAAAGGAAGAAGTTTAACTGTCATTATTTGCTGACAATATGATACTCTACTTTGAAGACCCCAAAACCTCTGCCAAAAGCTTGTAGACTTACTTGACAGATTCAGTAGAGTCACTAGATACAAGGTCAGCACTCAAAATCAATAGTCTTCTTGTACACAAAGAATAGATTCACTGTGCAAGAAATTAGGAAAACAATTTCATTCGCAATATCATCCAAAAATATGAGATATCAAGGAATCAATATAACAAAGGAAGCAAAAGACCTCTACACTGAAAACTACAGCATTCTGAAAAAAGATATTGAAGAGGTTAAAAGGAAATGGAAAGACATTCCTTGTTTCTGGGTAGGAAGAATCAACATAGTGAAATGTTGAAACTGGCCATATTTCCAAAACTGCTACATAGATTCAATGCATTCCCTATTGTAATCCCAACAGTATATTTCACAGACCTAGAGAAAACAATCCAAAAATTCATTCAGAACCAGAAAAGACCTAGAACAGCGAAAGCCATCCTAGGCAACAGAGACATGGCAGCGGGTATAACAATTCCCAACACAAAATTATACTACAAAGCCATCGTGATAAAAAACAGCATGGTGCTGGCAAAGAAACAGACCTGAGGATCAGTGGAATAGATCGGAAGATGCAGAAAAATCTTCAGGCATACTTAAATACCTCAATTTTGACAAAGGAGCCAACCATCCTCACTGGAGGAAAGATAGCCTCTCCAAAAAATTGTGTTTGATGTGAGATAATGAAAAGATGAAAATAAAGTGTTTGTAGATGGGGAGGGGAGGAGGGGGTGAAGGGAGGGCAGAGGTAAGGGGAAAAAATGAGAATCAAGACTTGCCATGTAGAGGTACATGATCCCAACAATGAATGTAACTGTACTGTATCCCTAAAATGTACCAATAAACTCAATTAAAGCTGAAAAAAAAAGGAAAAAAAATTGTGTTTGAAAATCTGGATTTCAACCTCCCAAAGATTAAAAATAGACCTCTATCTTTCACCATGCACTAAACTAAAATCCAAGTGGATTAAAGGTCTAAATATTAAGAGAAACATTAAACTTGCTGGAAGTTAAGGTAGAACTCTTGAAGACATTGGCATAGAAAAAAGACTTTACGAATAAATCCTCAGTAGTACGGGAACTAGCATAAAGAAAGATCAACTGGGATCTCATCTTTTAAAAAATCTTCTGCACTGCAAGAGAAACCACCAATAGAGCAACCTACAATGGGTAAAACTTTTTACTAGCTGTTCCTCAGACAAAGGACTACTATCTAGAATATATAAAGAACTGCAAAAAATAAGATCCCTCAAATATAAAGAGATTCAAAAATAGGCATCTAAAATGAACAGATACTTCTCAGAAAAAGAAGTAAAAGCAGCAGATAAACACATTAAAAAATGTTCAACATCACTGATCATTTGAGAGATGCAGATGAAAACAACACTGAGATTCCACCTCACCCCAGAAAGAATGGCTGCTACCAAGAAATCAACCAATAACAAATGCTGGCAGGGTTGTGGGGAGAAAGGGACACTTCTATATTTTTGGTGGGAGTGCAGAGTTGTACAATCTCTGTGAAAATCAGTATTGAGATACCTCAAAATCTAGAATTAGAGGTCGCATTTGACCCAGCTATCCCTTTGCTGGGTATCTTTTCAAAAGAATTAAAAGAACCATACCACAGTGATATATGCTCACCCATGTTTATAGTGGCATAATTTGTAATGTGTAGAACTTGGAAATAGCCCAATTGCCCATCAGCTGGAGACTTGATAAAGGAGATGTTTTTTTTTTTTTCACAAAATGGAGTAGTACTCATCCATAAAGAATGAGAAACTACAGACATTTATAGCACATTCTTAAATGAAATTAATAGGACTCACATGTGTAAATGCTAAATAGTTTCTCTGGTGTGAGAAACTAAAAATGTAAATAAAGGTTCAAATTGTATAATTGATAATGCTAAACAAGAAGAAAAGGGCTAAAGTAGTAGGGGAATTGGGAAGGGTAGGGAAAGGAAAGAAGGGAAAAGAAAAAGCATGAGAAAAGGAAAAAATGGAAACAAAGTTTTTGAAAATAGGAAAGGGTGAAAATAGGGGGGGGTGAAGTGAAGTCAGGGGTATGGGGAAAAAATAAGAACCAAGTTATATCATATAAAGGTACAAGATTCCAATGATGAATGTAACTGCACTGTATACCTAAAAAGTACCGACAAACTTAATGCAAAAAATAACAAATGGATAAGTTTTGCATTGATTAAATCAAAAAAGAAATCACAATAAGCAAAATAAATAAGCAAGGTGTCTTTGTTATTTTTCTCATTTTTGAGACAAAATACCAGACGCTCAAAGTTAAAGAAAGAAAAGTATTTCAGCTCACAGCTTATAAAGGTTTCAGTTCATAGTTGGCTCACTCAAAGGCAGGGTGGCATAGCACAGAGACATCACAGAGGAGAAAACGTACATGGAAAGCCAGTAGGAGACAATGAAGCAGCAAGCAGTTGCAGCAAGGCTGACTCTCCCTTTATACTCCCTTCAGGCTATGAGGCTATTGATTGGTGTCACCCACATCCAGGGTGCAGCTTCCATTATTCATACACCGAACTACCAGAGCTAAGATAATTGCAATCAGTGGGATAACTTAGTACTACACACTCTTAATCCCAGTATCACATGTCCTAGATCCAGCCACCTCCCAAAAGCCCCTCCTATGAGCATGTGAGGCTTTGGGGGGACATCTAGATATAAGCCATGACACAACAGTAATGGAAGTGAAAATCAGTGGTAAAGCACCTGTCTAACATGCACGAAGCCCTGGGTTTGTTCCTCGCTTCTACAAAAAAAAAGAATACATAAATTTAAAAGGCCAAGAAATGAAATAATAAGAGTATATTTTTGCCAAATTACACATCACCAAACTCAAACTTATGGATAAGAGGGAGCACCTCAAATGTTGACATTCAATATAATATTAGGATTTTTTAATTCAGTGGATATTTTAAAGATATTTCCACAGGATGAATTAATCTGGGTCCACTAGGAAGCATATTTCAAGACAAGATGTTGAGTGCATAAAATTTATTGGAATAGCACCTGCAAAGGACATAGTGTGATGGAGAAGCATGCAGAGAAACCTTCAGTCGTCAGTAGAGGTCTGACACCTCTGAAAGTGGAGAAAGAAAGAATGAGAACTGATCAGGACAAGCCTCAGATGATAGTGCCTTTTTGAGAGTGTCTCGGTCCAAGTCAATTAGGGAAAGAAGCAGAGGTTGCAAGTTAGAAGTGAATCCTAAAGGCCAGTTTCTAGCATACCTCTCTCACATTCTCAAAAACATTTTTCCCAGAAATTCTTTTTAGTGTAGCTGACAAAAATCATGCTTTTTCACTTTTCTGGGTCATTCAGATCAGTATAAAAAACTGCTGTACTGTACCTCTTATCTTACACAATTATTTCCCTGAACCCTTCTCCCATAATTCTTACTGCTCCATTTCTGTGTTTCTTTGGCATCAATATTTCTCAAAAAGAAATTTCACATGCTTATTGTACTTATCTCTCCTCCAATTCACTCTAAAAATGATTCATTTGATCTTATACCTCTATTTTCCCACCAAAACACATCTATCAAGTTCAGCAATGACCTCCATATTTATAAAAATAAGAGTTAATTCTCAGACACTTATCTGACCTAATGGTAGGAATATCATCATAGATGTCATCCTCCTCCTCCCCATCTTTTTTTGTCATTGTTGATTAAGAACACTTAGTTGGCACCTAAGCAATCTAAAACACTTTTATTATTGCCAGTATAAACTTATTAATTTCAACATATGTTGATATTTTAATGTATTCTAGGCATTATTACTTTTTAATTTTTGTTCCCCAGTTCCAGGGACTGAACTCAGAACCTTGTGCTTGCCAGGCAGGCAAGGCACCACGGAGCTACATTCCTGTCTCCTATCCTTTTGATTTCTAAAATTCTTTATCAGTTGGAAACCTTTAGAGTCAGCCCCGGGGTCATTTTGATGTCTGTCTTCTTTGGCTTAACAGTATGAGATATCTCAGGTTTATCTTGCAATTTTTCTCTCCAAAATATGGAATTGAGTTCTTCTAAGCAGCCTCACTCAATTCCTTTTAGTGGGAAATAAAATTCAGAGAGTATGTTCTGGATGCTAGTGATACTAGCTGCTATGAGGCTATCATTGATTCAATATTTTTTTTTATTGAGTAGAGCTAGGAAAATACAAAATGAATCTTGATTTTATTCTGATATTTCCTTCCAAATTGACTTATAGGATATTTCTTCTAGGTCATAATTTTAATTTTAAACATCATAATGATTATTTACTTGCTTTATATCTATCTTTGACTAAGTCATCTTAAATTATTTTTTTAATAATAGTCACAGAATAGTAATTATATAAGATGAAGCTACAATATATGGCTACATAGTTATTTATATGTTTAATTTGTGAATTTGTATGTGAAATTTCAAAACAAAAGCACCACTTTTATTGCTAACAATAAGTCTACTGAAAGAAATTTAAGATGAATTTAATATTCTCTTTGTCTTTGGGATATATCCCACTAGGTATGTCTGATCAAAATACTATGTTTCACACTAAACCAGCTGGAAGAGAGATTAGGTAGAACTCCTGCAGTCATTGGCGTAGGAAAAGATTTCATGAACAAAACTTCAGTTGAACATGAAGTAGCACAAAGTATCAACAAGTGGGATCTCTTATTAAAACGCTTCTGCAGAGCAAGAGAAACCACCAACAGTGCGAAGAGACAACCCACAATGTGGGAAAAAGTTTTTATTAGTTGTTCCTCTGACAAAGGTCTACTATCTAGAATATATAAAGAACTTTAAAAAATAAGACCTCCCAAATATAAAGACCCAATCCAAAAAAGGACATCTGAAATAAACAGACATGTCTCTGACAAAGAAGTAAAAAGAGCAAATAAACATATGAAAAAAAGTTCAACATCACTGATCATTCAAGAAGTTCAAGTGAAAACAATGATCAGATTCCACCTCATCCCAGAAAGAATAGCTGCTATCATGAGATCAGCCAATAAAAATGCTGGTGGGGCAGTGGAGAAGAAGGAATCCTTTTCCACTGTTGGTGGAAGTATAGACTATGCAACCACTATGGAAATCAGTATGGAGATACCTCAAAGAACTAGGATTAGAGGTCCCATTTGACCCAGCTATCCCTTTGCTGGGTATCTTCCCAAAAGAATCATACCACAGTGATATAAGTGCACCCATGTTCATAGTTATAAAATGGAGTACTATTCAGCCATAAAGAATGAGAAATTAGAGACATTTATAGCTAAATGGATGACATTGAGGTAGTACTCTTAAGTGAAATAAATAGGACAGATGTGTAAATATTGACCAGTTTCTCTGGTGTGCGAAACTGAAAGTGTAAATAAAGATCAAAAGACATAATAGATATTGTCAAATAGGAAGAAAAGGTACAAAAGGAATGGGGATCTAGGAGAACTTGGGGAAAGAAAAAAAGGAAATGGAATTAATATGAGAAAAGGAAAATATCAAAACAAAGGCTTTGAAAATAAGGAGGGGTGGAGGAGTTGAAGTGAAGACGGGGGATGGAAAAAAACAAGAACCAAGGTAGATTATGCAAAGGTACAAATTTCCAATGGTGAATGTCATAACGTTGTATATCTAGAATGTAGCAATAAAATTAATTTTTAAAATACTGTGTTTCAAAGTTACTTGAAGTAACTCTTTTGTCTGTTGTTTTGCCACCAATTTTACATGTTATGTTCCCATTGCTTTTGTATTTTTATGTTTTTTTACGAAAGGTTTTATTCACTATTGTTTTGAAATTTACATGGTCCCTAAGTTACAGAAGTTTGTTCTATTTAGGTAGGTCTAATTCTTGTTCCTTCTCCTCATTCTTTTATCTTTCTACCTTTTATAATCATTGTTTATTAAATAATTGATTATCTTTGAAAGACTAATTAATCATATTTCACTCAATCTCCTTAAAACATTTGTGTAGTGAATATTTTTTTCTTTCCCCTCCTCCTCTTTCCCTACCTCCTTCCTCTCTCCCACCTTCCCTCTCTTTCTCTTTATTTCACGCAAGTCCTCCAAATCACCTTATATTCATATGTGGCAATCAAATTTATTCCTTTCTCCCTCCAACACATTATGTACTCACCCTGCTATAGAGTACTCCACAGTATAGATCTTTCAAGTTTCTTCAAATGGTGCACTTTGGTGGATTGTTTTGTGTGCTTTTAGTCTTTTTCTCTTACACAGGATATTATAATAAGTACTCTTGTGCTTTGGTTACCAGTTCTCCGAACTTGCCTTCACCTGATGGATATCCCAAGATGTAGGACTTTCCTTACCAACACCAGGAATTTGCTCAGTTTTTTTTCCAAAGATTGACACTGTTGAGATTTTTATCCAAGCATGTGAGGTCTCTTTGTTTGATGTCTATTTGTTCCTGTAATTTCTTTTGTCCATCATATGCGCTTTTTCATAATGATTGTATGAACATTTTCCATTAGGTCATTTTTTCTATTTTGACACTGTGTGAATAAGATCATTTAAATGATTCCATTTTTAATGGATTGTTTTTGTACATTCCATAAAAGCCCCAATTTCTAGAGACTTAATTTTATTTCTTATCTCCAAATGCTGAGTAAACATCTAGATATATTCCACTTTTAAAACTGCTTCCCCCTGGAATATACTTGAAATCCCTTACTGGATCCCATCTATTTGGCTTTCCAATGAGAAAAGAGAAAGAGACTAGGCCCTCACTTCCTATTTTCTTCAGTACAAGGATGCATATCATTTCTGCTTACACTCCATTGTCTTCATTTGAGCAGATAACCATGGCTATCTGCATGGATACTCTGAAATATAGCCCTCACTTGTTCGTAGAATGGAGAAAACAGTAAATCTCTACCTCAGTATTACGCTGGAATGAAAGTACCAGAAGTGTAGGGATTTTAAATTTTTAGTTTTGTGAAGAATCTCAAACATCTTGAATATCATCTAGTATACAATAGGTGCTCAAGAAAGATGTGTCTATATGTGGTGGATAGATACAGTATGCCTTTAACATGAAAACCTACTTGCAAATGCAAGGTTCTGAGTTAGATCCCCGATACCAAAACAAAAAAAAAAATAATTAAAATTAAAATTAAAAAGCATGAAAACCTGTATACATCTCTAACTGCTCTCATCTTTTGTATTTAACTCTATGGGAGATATTTACTAATGCAATTTAACTAGAAGAATAAAGGTTTAAAACAATCACCATTTGCAGATGACACTATGTTATATCTAGTAAGTCCAAGACGAACCATTTTAGAACTATTAAAATAGTAAGAGAATTTAGTAAGATTCTTTTTAGGGTAAGGAACAAAGCAAATCTTTTAAATTGTTACTATTATGGCTTGAGTTTTGATCTCTAAAAAGACAGGTTGAGGTCCTTATCTCTGATACTTTTGAATATGTCAAAGTGGAGTTTTTCCAGATGTAATCAATATAAGGTGAGGTCATTAGAATGGGTTTTAATCCAATGTGACCAGTTTCCTTATAAGAAGTGAGAAATTTGGGCAGAGACACACAAACACGATAAGGGGAACATTGACACAGAAGGAAGATAAATGGTCACTTGATAACAGAAGCAGAGATTGACATGATGCGTCTATAATAGAGGTACTGTCAAGGATTGCCACAGAAAAGCTAGACGAGTTCAGGATTGCCACAAACAGCTAGAAGAGTCCAGAAAGAATTCCTATCTACAGGTTTCAGAGGTGGCATGGCTATGCTGATACCTTGACTTTAAACTTCTCTATCTCCAGAACTGTTAAAAGAATAAATTTCTGCTGTTTTATGCTACTTGGATCGTGGTACTTTGTTACAGTAGCCCCAGCAAATAAATATAGTCATTCCAATACATAAGGACCTTGAATCTGAGGAGAACTTAGCAATTAGGGATCTTTACAAGACTGTTCTGGATTAAAATATGGACAATCAAGGAGTGAAAACAACAGGAAAGAAGCCGTAAAATGAAAGATACTGGAATTAATTGGGACAACACTACAAAAGGACTCAAACCAACATAGTGGCTTTTCAAAAATTGTTAAGGTTTCTTTTCCCAAAGATGGGGAGCTTCCTGAACCACCAGAATTTTAAAACAAATTATTTCATGTCACTTTATTCTACATTCTTATTATTATACGTGGGTTTTGGTGATATCTCCTTTGGCTTGTGAATGATATGTGAAATCTAAAGTCTGTTAGGAAATGGAAAGATTATGTCAATCCTTCCTCCTCTGCATTCTCACCTCCAGGTGGTAAATACAATTAAAGCAGAGTCTCCAAAGGAGTGCAGAACGTACTGCACCAAAATATGCTGCTCTGGTATATTGATTATTTTGAGCTGAAGGCACTTGAGAAACAGCAGATGCAAGAAGGGCTTTCTAACCACTCCTTTTCTACTTAAAAGCAGGTCGGTAAATTTCCCAAGAGAAAACCGCCTCACATACCACCACCACAGTACCAGGAAAAGAACATTCTTTTCAAGGATAGTGGGATAAAATGCTGAACTGGAACTGTACAAACATACCTACTAAAAAAATAAAATAAAAAACTTATCTGCCATGAATTACCTTCATATATTCTCTAGTGAATTATTCACAATTCACTCTCCTTATCCCAAAACTCTTAATTTTGTCACTTCTCCAAAAATTAGTGCTTTCTTTGTTTAAAAAGAATATAGCTTTTGGTCCTAAGTGCTTCATTGGTTTTTCATTTTTTTCCTGAGAGAACTCATACGTATATGTAAAAGGATTATGTAAAATCCATGTGCTCGTCTCCTGTTAATTTATCTGTATCAGATTATCAGCCCTATGAAAAAAACATAAGAGAATAGGGAAATTGTTCTTCTCTACATCTTACACCAAATTCTGTCAGATGTGCAAACATTTAGTTGCAAACAAATGACCTTTTTTTTGTAAATTCATAAAGTTCTAATTTTCTGCATGTTTAAATTCTCTGACAAGAAGTCCATATGTAAGAGTCACCTGATGTACAGGAACTACATTCTAGTGATAAGCTTCAGCTAAACTTGGGTGTGAGACCACAATGTTCATTAAAGACAGGACACTTCTTGGCCAAATAGAAGTCCAGGTGATGAGTGATGATGACCACTCCAGATTTCACCTGCTCATGTTGGGCCAGAAGTGCTTGTCCTTTCTTTCTAACCAGTGTCAATATTGAAGTCTCACTTATTTCATCAATGACAAATAATTCCTAGTAGGTAACATGCAAATTATGAAACCTTCTTGTGTGGTTTTGATATGAGACAACGAAGCCAAAACAGGAAATCATCTTTTAAATGGATTATTCAAATGCTAATTAACTACACCTGAAGTGTGAATGTATAATTAGAACATTTCAAATCTAACCAATATTAAGGGATTAAATACCATTCCAAGGTGTCAGAAAGTAAAGTAGAGAGAATATAGGAGCTTAAATCTATGGATGTATGATGGTGATTTTTTTCTAGCTAATTCTACTACTCTGAAATCAGAGCAAAGGAAAGGGCTTAAACAAAGATTTCTTTGTCCTGGTCGAGTCAAAGAAATACTTAATGGGGTCAAATGTTTGCTACTATTATAGTAATCATTTGCCTACAAATATTCATGAGATCCCATATCAAATGTCCTATGCATCATCATTCCAAATACAATAACAGCTTATTGTTGGTGTATGTGTGGTAATGACTTTTGGATATATAAATATATTCATGTTGATTTTTATCTTAAGTATGTATATTGTCTACTTTGTTTGCTACTGAGGTTAAATAAATTTGTTTGTGTTGGTATTATTTGTGATCATACTTATCAAAATGAATACTTTAACTTTTTGCTGTCTCCTACTACTGAAAAATAGGAATCTTTGAAAATATATAAAAATTCTATTTCATACCAGACAAAACTTGCGATGTGATCATTTTATTAAATTATCTCCCTTACTAGAGAATGCTGTGAAATTTTCACACTCCATTTGACTTCCATAAGCATCTGTTCACATGTAAATAAATCCCAAGATACCTAACTTTCTTTGATGATTTACCCAAATTTAAAACTAATTATTATACATTTTTAATTTTGAGAATTAGTTACATAAAAAGGATGATTTCCTGGATTTTAATTCAAGATTTGCAATACCTTTAATTTAACTCAGAGCGGTGTCCTATTTCAATTTTAATAAAACAGACAGACCAGTATTGTGTGTTAGCATAATAGTGGGTTGACTATTAGATAGCTAGACAAATGGAGAAATGTCATTAAATTGGGAGACTTAACTTTGATTAGAGCATTTAGTAGTGGGAACAAATAACAGCAACAATTCTAATGCATAGAATTCTTTTTTTTTTTATTTGGTTGGGGGTGGTTTGAACTCAGGACTTTGCCCTTGAGAACCAGGCGGCAGAACCACTAAGCTAAATCCCCAGCTAATGGATATAGTTCTGATTTCCAGGAGGAAGAGTTACACTTGTAAGAGAGAGGAAATTATGCTTTTAGCATGATACCCTCTAAGGAAATAGTAGATATTGAAGAGGCAATGGAATACAATGGAGAAAAACATGCAGACCGGAGTGAGAATTAGAAGACGATTGCTATTTATTAACTATCTCACCTTAGGCAGCTTGTTTGGCTTCTCTGAGATGCAGCTTACTAAACTTACAGTACTGCTGTGAGGTTCAATTACTGTGATGTCAGTCCCATTTCTTGCCTTGCTGTTTCCTGCATATTTCGAAAGCAACTCTCAACTCTGCTATTGGTTTCTTTGTTATTTTTATTTGAGGGAAAATATGAGAAGATGAATTTACATGCACACGCAGAGACAACAAAAGAGACTGATAATAGATTAATGGGCATTTTCCCTTAAATGCAATTGTATTTTAAGAGATTTGGCCTAAATTTAATATATCTGTAGTGGTCAATTTCTCAAAACCTACCAGGAAATGGAACGTTTCTTTAAGGACAAGTGTATGCCTCATATTGTGCCACAAAGGGATTTATGAACTCAGAAATATTTCCCTCATGTCTGTATAATAGAAACCAATCATTTTAGCATTTATTCATCAATGGTTTCTATACACACACACACACACACACACATATATGTGTGTATATAAATGAAGTACTCAAAAGTCAGAACTGTTTAAAAATTCCATGAAGGCATGCAACTTTTTCTGTTAAGAGCAACATAATAAATACTTGAGGTATTACTATCTACAATCTCTGTCATAACTGTTCAACTACACATTCTATCTCCAAAGTAGCCATAGACAATATATAAATGAATAATTATGGCCATGGTCCATTTAAACTATATTCATAAATACAAACTGAGCTGTATTTGCTTATGGATCATAGTTCTCTAACACCTATAGTATCATGTCCACTTATACACCCTTCCTTCTTTTGCTAATCAAAAACTGGAATGTATCACAGAAGAGAAATTAAACACCACAGCTTTATCTTTAATTCCCATTTTACTTTTTCATTTGGCAAATCATGTGCAGACTTTTCCTGCCCATGTCTTCCCTGGGCTCAGCCCTTAAAGCAAACATGATGGCTATGAACTGTCCTACAAACAACGAAAATAATG
Source organism: Fukomys damarensis (assembly GCF_012274545.1). Lineage (NCBI taxonomy): Eukaryota > Metazoa > Chordata > Mammalia > Rodentia > Bathyergidae > Fukomys > Fukomys damarensis. The sequence continues at coordinate 24,179,943 of NW_022900951.1, forward strand.
ACCAGGGCCAAACACAAATTCTTTCCTTTAACTCTATTTAATGAAGGCTCACACTCTGAGATGCAAGGGTATGAACCACTTGTAAATCGTGCTTGGGAATTTTGTAACTCCATTTGTTCTTTGATTAGAATGAAGGTGACTCTGAATGTGTGTGTGTGTGTGTGTGTGTGTGTGTGCGTGCGTGTGTGTGTTTGCACTTTCTGTGCATTTGAAACCTTGAAGTTTATTACCCTGGCACTCACTGGGAATCAGCTGCCTAAAAACTCTGTGGGAATGCAAAATAACATACATATCCACTTAAGAATCCAACAGCTTAGTTGGGAAGAGGCCACATATACATAAAAAATATTAAATAGCACATAAAGGCAAACATCGGAGAAGTACAACTTTATAAAGTAGAAGCTGATAGCATCAGTGCTTAAAGGAGACTGCAAAAAAATGATCACTTAGGTGATAGATAGATAGTAAACACAGCAAGAAGAGAATGACAGTTTACCTCGCTCCCAAAACAGGAAGAGAAAAAAAATCTTTCAGGAGAAAGACAAACCTATTTCCTTTGTTAACAATTCTTCCTTTAAGTCTAACAGTAGTAACAAGTCTGTGTCACTGAAATAACAGATGAAATATTGGTATCAATAGAAATGTTTTACTTACAAACAGGTTTATTTCCTATTTCACCCTCGTACCAAAAAAAGTGTCATATTTCATATATCATTTAGTTGAGTCAAAAATATTGATTGCCTGGTTAATACTCAAAATCTATTTAACTTTCAAGGGCTGGGGACTTAGCTCTGTGGCACCATATCTGCCTCATAAGCACAAGGTCCTGAGTTCAATCTCTGGTACAAAAAAAAAGTCTATTCAACTTTCAAATCATACACATCACATTTGTTCATGCATAATGATCATTTCAACATTTATATACAATGAAGTTCCTTTGTATTATATGCTTACTGAGTTTAATGGGTATAAATACAAATTTTATATCTCTAAACTTTGAACAAAAATTTATTGAAAGGTGCATTCTATGAATTTGGCTATTTAAACTACCTTTTAACTGCTTGGATTTTATAATGAGAAATTCTCTATTTCTTTGCTTTGCTTTTGCTTCTTTTCCTCCTTCTTTCTTTCCATTCTTTCTTCTTTCCTGCACCCCTTTCTTTCTTTCTTTTCTTTTGATACTGGGGATTGAATCCAGGACCTTTACTCTTGGCTTCATCCCCAGTCTTTTTTCTTACCCTTTTATTTTGAGGGTCAAGCTACATTGCTAGGATTACAGGCATGTGCTACCACCCATTATACTCAGCTATATCCATTTTTTAAAATTCTTCCCATATACTAAAGTTGTCTATATCATCTATTTTTAGTTGAGGTGGTCAGAAACCTGCTGAAGAAATATCTAGAATATGCAAATAGATTAAACTATTTTAGAGCCCCCACACATACCCCTTCATGAATTGGATAGGATCAGGTAAGCACTTACTCTTTTGGACTGTTCCAAAAGCTTGACTTTGAAATGGTCCTCTCTCTAACCGATAATATATAGAAAAATTCCTACCTGATAGCTGGCCATACATTCATTGGAATTCTCCATTTTTGTCCTCATCATATGTGGAAGATGTGGTGGAAGCATACACAGGTCTGAGAACTAAGATTTAACTGAGTTTACAGGACAGTTTGTCTGAATAATTTTTGTTTAGTTTTAGAGAAAACCATCCTAAAATTCATGTGGAATAAGAAGAGATTCAGAATAGCAAAAGTAGTTTGGGGCAATAAGAGCAAAGCAGGCAGCATAGCAATACCTGACTTCAAGCTGTACTACAAAGCGATAGTGATAAAAATGGCACGGTACTGGAACAAAAACAGATAAATGGATGAATAGAACAGAACTGAGGATACATAAACCTCCCCAAACATATATACCTGTTGGATCTTTGAAGGGTCCAAAAGGATATCTTGGAGGAAAAAGAGCCCACTCAACAAATGGTGTTAGGAAAACTGGTTATCTGTTTGTAGAAGAATAAAATAAGATCCTTATGTCTCACTATATTCTAAAATAAAATCATAACAGATCGAAGATTTAAACAATAAAATGGAAATATTAAACCTTCTGGAAGATAAAATAGGTGAAACACTTGAAGACATAGGTGTAGGAAAGGATTTTATAAAAAAGAACCTCAGTCACAAAAAGTAGCACTAAGAATCAACAAATAGGTTCATATCAGAAGAAAAAGCTTTTGTACAGTGAAGAATCAATCAAAAGAGTGAAGAGACAACCTACAGAATAGAAAACATATTGGCAGCCACTCTTCAGAGGACTAATGTCCAGAATATACAAAAACTCAAAAAAATTACACCTCCTAAATTAAAGACCCAGTCAAAAAATGAGCAAGAGAAATGAACAGACACTTCACAGAGGAAGAAATCAAATGGTCAGTAAATACATGAAAAATAAGTTCAACATCCCTCGAGTGCAAATTAAAACAAAGCTAAGATTCTGTCTTACTCTGGAAATCATGACAATCATTGGGAAATCAAAAAATACAAATACTGTCATGGCTGTGGCGAAAAAGTAACCCTCCTGCATCGTTGTGGGAACAGAAACTAGTGCATTCATTATGGAAGTCAGTGTAGAAATTTCTCAATAAAACAAAATTAGAAATTCCATATCACCCAGCTTTCTCTTTGCTAGGAATCTTTCTCAAAGAGCTCAAGTCATCATACTACAGGGATACATGCACACCAATGTTTCAGTTAGCAATAATCGCGCCTCGGATAAACCTCATTGGCTACGATACTGCCACTGTGCAAAGCTACCAGCGTTTATAGCAGCACAAATGTGAAATAGCTAAATCCTGGAAGCAACCTTACGTATAACCTACTAACAGACGATTGGATAAAGCAATCCAATTACATATAATAGAATACTACTTGGTTATAAAGAATGACACACTTGAGACATTTGTAGGAATGTAGGTCCACCTGCAAAATCTGATGCTGAGTGAAATAAATCAGACACACAAACTTAAATACCATATGGTATCTCTCATTTGAGTGAGGCAAAGTACAAACAAAGACAATGGTAAAAGATGGGACAGATCTCTAGCAATAGAAAGAAGGTGGCGTGGAAGGAAAAATGAGAGGAACAAAGACGTGCCATGTATGAGAACCTAATAAACCCAACTAATGTAAGCACTATATGCCATGACATGAGCTAAGACAAATAATATCAGCGAGTATGGAATGGGGGATAAGGGAGTGGGAGGAAGAGCGGGGAGGAGGAGGGAAGGGGACTGGTCTTTTTTTTTTAATGAAACAAGTTGAAATATATACATGGAAATACTCTCTAAGGTGACTGTAAACTGCATGAATTGCAAACATGTGCTAATAAAAATTTTTAAAAGAAAAAGATCAAGAGGAATAGATCTTTATTAACCACCTTTCTTCACTAAATTATAAATTACTAGTAATAGTAACCATAAAACATCTTTCTGATTGATATTTCCTTGGATATATCTCTGACTCTCAAACTTGTAAAAAAAAATACAAAAAGTCATAGTAATTCCAATATTTGTTATAGTGTATCTCTTAACCCCATTTCCAGGAATGTCAGTACAGCCTAAGATTCATGACTTCCCCTCAAGTAAGAGAAAATGTAAAGACAATTACAGAATCCCTAGTGGCCAGGGAAATCACAAACTTCTAAACCAAGGCAATATAGAGATATAACCAAAGATTGCATTTTAGAATGCAATTTAATATTTAATAACAGTTCACAAAGAAAATAGGAGTAAAATACAAAGCTAACATAATTATTTTCCTTACAAGAAATGAGATATATTTTATTGTTCTGTTTAGGCTTAATAATCAATGTAAATATTTTAATGGTGATGTATCAATGGTATTATATTTTTAAAGTAACTGTGCTTTGCTTTAAGAAAAATTAATATCCATAAATGAATTTTAAAAACTAAGCCCACAAGAATAGTAATAAAAAATCCCTTACAATACATAAATTAGATAAACATTATATATTCCAGAAAATGATTTCACCAGCAGCTTCCCTAAATAATGTGCTTTCTTGGTGCATTTTTAAATTATTTGCTTTTGCTAGAATCAGATTAATGTAGCTTCAACAGAGATTCACTTATTTATATGTTTTAAATAGAACTTGAATATGGGTCAGTAGTTGCTAAAAACTACAATTGATACGACACTAGGTGAGTTGAATTATGTTTGACACGGTTTCAAATACTATTATTAATCTGTGTGCAACTCCGCTCAAATCTTTCAAAAGTTTGAGAAAGAGGATGCAGATAGAGTGATGTGGATGGCCTCAGAGCCCTCATGATTAATAAAACTACATGAAACAAGAAAATCGAGTCCGGTATGGTGAAGGCAAGACAATGAGGTGAGAATCTATAAGACATTGTTCTGACTACTAAAATTGATTATTTGGTACACGGCAGTCTCTGTTGCTAATTTACCTCCATCACCTCAGCCCTCCTGCAGAGGTGTACCCAGGCCTAACTTTCAAGAACCAGTATCTGCAACTACTTGTCTGAAACTTTTCTTTGGCTTCTACAGTCTACTCTGGAATAGAAATACTAAAGAATTAGTATTAGAGTCTTTCACCTCTAAATAAGAATTGGTATATAACTATTTCAGTTCACTTATCACTTGGTGGATTAATTAACTCTTGCCCTTAGGTTGGCATAGAACACAGGCTCATGAGACACTTCCGGCAATTCCCAGAATCCCCCAGCATGGCTACTCCTGTTATACTGGTACTTGCTCGGCATTATGTTTTTTACTTCTGGTGGCACTAGGGATTGAACTGAGGGCTTTCACACTGATATGTCTCCAACCTTTCTTCTATGTTTTATTTTGAGATGGGGCCTCACTCAGTCAGTAAGTTGCCTATACAAGGCTCGAAAGTGTGAACCTCCTGCCTCAGCCTCTCAGCATGTTGGATTACAGTGTATGCCATCACATCCAGTTGACAACAGATCTTTTATTGGCTGCACTTAATTTCCCATCTCATAGTCCTCTTTGGAATGTCCTGGGTCACCTTGAAGGTATACTACTTTCAATCAAATTCTTATTTCTGGTTTTATTTTGGTGGGAATGAAAACTAAGCATTAACTGTGCATATGACTTGGGCTTCAACTTTTTTCTCTCTGAAAATTTGGTTTGAAAATTTTCTCCTGTCAGTCCTCATCCTATGACTACAGCTTCCTGGTCCACTCTGCCTTCAGATTTCATTGCTAAACCCCGCCAAGATATCTAGGATGTTCTTACTATAGGGATGATAATTTCTTTACATTTTTATCTGCCTTTACCCTTAACCTTAACAAAACTCTAAAGACTGTAAATTCTGAAATTGTGTCTCTTTGTCCCTATATCCCTACTGGCTAATGCTGTATCCAGAATATGGGGAATTTAATTATATGATGTCTCCTGCTTGAAATATTATTTCCTTTTTTATTTTCCAAGAGATCCCCTATATTTGTGATTTAAGATTCCTTTCTGAAACTTTCAAAAAATAACACCAAAAAAATAGCTCCTACCCTATGATTTGTGAAGACACAATATTCTCTTCTTCAGTAGCACTTGTGATATTGTCAGATATTGGCTGCTCTACATTTCTACTTTTTACGTGACTGGTCCACTTTTCTACAGACTTTTTGAAGGGAGAAATTGGTTCTATGCCATCTTATTTTTTCTTTGCAGCTCATAACTTGAAACCTTGGAAATAATAGATATTGTTGAATGAAGAGAGAAAGTATAAGGATCCTATTGGTTTTACTGAGTGTCTATGCTTCCTGTGATTCCCACGTTAAACATATTTGCACATTCTATACTAGAGACAAAAGAGAAAGAGCAATCCCAATTCATAGTATGTATAGTGGCTGAAATCTGTATGTAAGGACAGAAAGCGTATTGCTTCTATAGGCCATTTGAAAAGCTGTACACCAACAGCTCTTTGTAATTAGCTTATTAAATTCGTGTGGAAGTATGAGTGTGTATGATCACTAAATCATAAATATATGTACTTCTATATTACTTCAGAAAGGAAGTGTGTAAAATCTTTTAAAAATAGTGGCCACAATTTTGGTCTCTTTAGGTGAGGGCCACTATCATGTTGTAATGTTCCTTCATATGTTTGCACTTCCATACATAGACTTTTTAATCTCCTTTATTCTTAAATTATATAAAGTAAGTCATAAATTTGTCCCAAAATAACTGACGACTCATTCCTTCAAGTTTTGCAAGGACTTATTTATATTTGGCACATCCTATAAATAACAGCAGGTAATTTTGCCACAACCATTTTTCACTCACTTCTACTTTATCTCACATTTATGCTTCATCCAGGTTAAGTCTCAAACTCAAGTACAGTTTTAAAGTTCGCACTAGGTCATGCTTATTGATTTGTCATATGTTTTAAGTTCTCTTTCTGACACATCATACAAGGAGTTATATATAGCTACTTATGTAAAATTAATGTTTTAAAGGAATATACATATTCTTACACAAAAATACAGAGTTTACAGTAAGCCAAAGAGCTTGATTGTAATCTGTAGTCTTTAATTAAGAAAACAATGGAAGCTCTGGTTTTAGCAAAGGCATTTCCAAAGAAACTCTAAGTGACTCCAGAGATGAACAAACAAAAAGTATTCACCATGCTTTGGAAATATAATCTTCTGAAATGAATAGAAAAATGTAAAAATAAACATGAGAGACTAGAGTCTGGGGGAAGTACATCAAAGAGGTACAAGCTAAAGAGTAGAAGAATAAGAAAAGGTCAATATTAATTCTGATATGGAATTTTTAGACACTTCATGTATACAGTGACATTTAAGTAGGCTGCAGAAACATCCCAGAAGGCAGAAAAAGCTCAATTATGGAACAGTTGCAAGAGACTTGTAGGAATGATGAGGTGTGGCTTACTCATTATTTTGCTCTTATACTCTTTCAAACCCCTGTCCATTTCAAGAAAAACAGGTCAGAACACTATTTCTCTAATATTTGCAGGGCATGCTGTGCATTATTTCATTATGGTTATTATCACAAGCTTTTTTCTTTCTTTATGAATATATCTTACCTCCATGTGGGCTGAAAAGAGACATTATAATTTTATATAACTGAATCTATCCTAAGACAAACAATATATGAACATTTCTCCAATAGCTGCAGCATTAGGTCAATGTGAAGAACTAGGTTTAAAAATAAAAAGTTTGAGGACATAAATGCAGAAGTCTTTGCATACAGTTAAGATTGAGCTGATACTAACAATAAAAGAAAAACATACCAATGATACCCTCTGTTGATCTACCAGAATCTTCATGTAAATCACCTCATGCAATCTTCACAATCACCCTTTTAGATGGTATAAATATTTCTATTTTATAGATTTTAAAACTAAGGCCAGAGAAGTTAAATTTGTTAACTTGTAGTCAGGTGTGGTGACATACCAGTAATGCTAACATTCTGGAACGCTGAGATAAGAGGAATGTACGTTGGAGTCCAGCCTGAGTAATTTACTGACTTAGGGAGACTCTGTCTCAAGATTAAAAAAAAGATTGAAAAAAATGGATGGCAATGTAGCTTAGTGTGAAGGTTCAGAGTTCAATCTCCAGTAAGTACCATATACTCACAAAAGTTCGTATTTTACCAAAGTCCTTTAGAAGTACATTGTATGTAGCAGGCACTTTTCAAGATGGAGCAAATAAATTGTTCACCAAGATATACAAAATCTTTGCACTCCATGAGCTCGTGTTCTCATTGAGTGAAACCAGTTTTAAACAAAACCACCAAAAAGAAAATTAAAACTTTCACACACGATGGCCTGAAGAAGAATAAAACAAGTTGATAAGATTGGGGGTTGATATGGAAGACTTTGACTCCATAGATCATGAGCCTCGCGATATTCCACTGTCTTCCTATGTTATTCTAGGGATGAAATATGAGGCATGGAAAGATATCTAGTGATAATGTGGAGAATTATTACACAACAGTATTGATTATCAGAGAAGAAATGTTCTTTCAGAATGAGTCTTTGGAAAGTGAATGAACAGAAACAATTGCTACACCGAAAAGCAACAATTTGTTCTATAAATAGTTAAATTGACCTGACACAAAGAATATGGAGGAGCAGGGAGGCAAGGACACTAATGATGATGACAACGATGATGATGTAACAGTGATGACTATAATTAAAATAATAATGTCTTGAGCATTTTTCCAGTACATGTGTGAAGTTGCATAGGAATCTTTGATGAAAGCTTAATTTTTGATCACTGAAAATGTTTACCAAAGTATAGGACTCTCACTACAAGGTAATCCAAAATGACTTGGGTTGGTATTCAAAATAATTTTAAATTACATTGGAAAGGGCATTAGAGAATACGAATGTGACATAAAAATGTTATTTCCATTTTAAATCTCTTTCAGTCCCTCTAATTATGTAAAGAAGAAATTCTCAATATGAGTTATTTGAGCTATTTTGACTTAACACCTCTCTAACATTTGCTAATCTCCTTTTTTAAACAAAGAGTGAGCAGGCCTTATGTTCAGAGCTTTCAGCAGCCAACGGTATCTAGCAGAAACTTAAAAAGTTTCTTTTCATTGAATTTATTTTTACGGATACCCTGTATTTATGGTCAATGATACTAGTTAACCAGTTATGGTAGTACCCTACCTCAACTTTTATAGTAAATTTATTTATGTAAAAGAAAAAGTGTATTTAAGGAAAATACTACAGGTAAGTAAATAACAATAGTCAAATTGAGCATGGAGGGAAAAATATTAAAGGTGATAGAAGACAGTTATTCGACAGTGCTGCAGTAAGTCTCAGAAGTCACCTGGACTCGGGCATTGGAAGCCGCTCAGAGGTTTTGAATTGTACTTGCTGAGGAGATTTTGAGGTCACACAGGGATTCCCCGGACACCTTGAATTTAGCTCAGTGACACTGATTTCAGATTTCTAGTTCCTAGGACTATGAGAAAACAATTTTCTATTGATTTAAGCTGCCAAATTTGTAGTGGTTTCTTATAGCAGTCATAGGAAACTAACATAGAGGTCCACTAGAATGCATTTGCCAGAGTTGCTGCTTGTTCTTCTTCAAGGATGGTACCACATTGAGGACTTATCTTGGCTCTATGGGTCAGATGTTCAGAAATGACAGTATGCTGATTAGCTCAGATAAAAAGCCCATGCTACTGCATCCATGAATAGCCTTCATCCCTTCCATCACGGCTATGGAACTTATGGGGTAATGAAGCCACAGTGAAATCAGTGGAGACAAATGTGGCTGGTTGAAGGTCATGGGATAGGCATGCTGTTTACCTATATATTTATCTTAACCAAGAATCACATGCCGCCTACATGTCCACTCCCGTAGATGCATCCACACACCTTTTCAACTGAGTCATTGTCTGTTGTCATCTTTCTCCATCTGGGAACGTCAGTCAGCCAGTCAAGCCATTCAGCATTGCCAAGGTCTCCATAAGATATCATCTAAAACCTCATATCCTTCCATACAAGTTGATAATCAACTGTACTCCTCATAGATTATCCCACTGGAAGAATTTCCCCTCCCAACTGTCATTTAAGGTTACCCTTCAGTTGGTCTTTGATGTGGCACCAGGCTGTTTTGGCTTCACTAACACAGTCCCTGATTTACAAACTTTTGAATTGCGAATTTCACATATACCAGTGGACCTTGCCTTATGAACATTTGGAGATGTTGGAGGGAGGTAGCTCACACGTCTGCAGGACATTGTCACCATAGTGCTGCTGTGTGCTTATTGTACAGTGCAATAGTGTAAAATAGCTCAGTGCTCAGTCAGAGCTCAGGATGTCCAGAGCAAGAGAAAAAGCAGTGATGATGTGGAGGGGACTGCTAGTCATTGCAAAGCAACTATCATGAAAACGAAAGTGAAAATAATTGAGAGATTGGACTGGGGCAGAAAGATGGTAGAAGTCACTTGTTCTTACAACATGAATCTTTCAACCATTTGCAGAACTCTAAAGAACAAGGGCAAGATCATGGAATATGAGAAGACTTCTGTACCAATGAAGTAAAAAATAAGATCCAAAAAGCACAGTAAAATGATAGAGGAGAAGGAGGAACTTCTTAGTGTGTGGATGCAGAATTAGCATTGAGTCCCACTCAGCTTAATGCTTACAGAAGAAAGCCTGTTTGAATAGTTGAAGAAAAAATGTGGTAAACAGAGCGCATCTTTTACCTAAGATTCACTTTGTCTGACTTACAAATTAATTTAACTTTCGAATGTTCTCCCAGAACAGAACTCATTCATAAGTCAGGACTTATTAAGTGTATATCAGGACTAAATTTTTCCTTCAGCAAGAGCTCACCAGAGGGAAAACCCTGAGGTCAAAGGTGAAATCAAGGAGCAAATGTTAGCACAGAGGCAGGTGACATGGAAATTGAAGTACTTGTTTATGTAACTTACAGCTGCTTTCTTGGGAAACATCGTGAACTCGAGAACTCTCTGGCTTTACATAATGAATCCATTTAAAGAGGTCCAATTCTCTAAGCCTTTTGATGACACTTTCAATATTCTGCCAAGTTATTTCCAGCAATGTCACCTCACTTCCTGGAGTCTATTATTTCTAAGCTTCAAAGAACCATCTCACTTGTGTTTTAAGATTGACGCTAGTGTCCTTGCCTGAGTGTTAAATCCTGATTCAGAAGAGTGCCTCAATAAAATCTCTTCTACAAAGCCTTAAATTCAATGACTTACTGCAGTCCAGTTCAAATAGGACCCTTTCTCAGGCATGTTCTCTCATTTTCTACTGGAAGATATGTGCTTGGCAGAGCAGCAACAGAACTTCCCTACCCGAATCATGCTTATTCTTGACCCCAGTTCAGTGGTGGCGACACTATGGCACATGAAACAGAGCTGGCTGTTTGTTATCATTGAAAGCTCTAAAAGTGATGGAAAAGCAGAACAGATTTGTGAGTTCATGGTTTTACAAGTACATCCTTTCTAGTGTTGCCAAATCATCTCTATGGCCAGACTCTTTCTCTATGAGGGCTTACCTTCAGTGCCACTCTTACAATTTTCAAAATTAGATTTGGTAGTGATTTTCAGCACATTCTACTTCTGTCTCTAAGGCATCAGAATCTCCTTAAAAGCTGCCAGGTGGCTTTTTGACTTTGACTCCATGCACTAAGCTAATAGTTGGGGTCCTCAGCCTGCAGTTTCTTTTCTTCAGGATTTCAATCACAGTTAAAAACAGCCAGACAAATACACAATTCTTATAATTGCCTTTACTCCCATATAGGTAGAGTGCTAGAGTGATTGCACTTGTGTCCTATAGCAGTTTACCACAAGTGCAAGTCTTAATAGTTTGTGATGGAACACACACACCTGGGATTATCAACAATACCACTTTAACCACCATTAAATGGTCTTTGTTACCATTTAGCTGTCAAGTGATCTGACGTCAGTATTCCAGCCTGCAGTTCTGTTTCCAGGACCACTTCTGATATCAACTATCTTAGCTTGTGATTTTTTTTTTTAGAAGCAGATGCTGAAACAAAGACACAAGCAAAATTCATTTATTTAGGATATGGTTCCTTCAAAATACTAGCAGAATTAGAAAGCAAGACAGGGAAGGAAGAAAGCCAACAAAAGGCAGGTGAGTAAGCAAATAACCACTGACAACTATGGCTCAATTCTGAATGAATTCTCTGGAAGAGAGTATTAAAGTCTTTGGTAGGTATCCACCTTGAGAACTAAGAAAGCTGGGAAATTTGCCTTCCAATTTCCATCCAGCATCAGCTGAGTATTTCTAGAGACTCAACAATTATAGTCAGCCCCTTAGACCTATGGGCTGAATAAAGCCTCACAGGGAAAGATTCAGGTGTTTGTTAGAGGACCTTGTCAGAAATTACTGCAATATTATTAGCGTATGATGGGCTCTAACTGAGATATTCAAAGTGCTCTGAAAAATACAGATTTATTCTGCTGGGGAAAAATTCCAACACAGTTTCCGAAACCTGGTACTGTCCACTCTTACAGATAATATCATGAAGTAGATGAAATTTCTAAGTCAAAAAAATGTAATGTGCAAAAAGGGCAAACACAAGTGCCAGAGGAATGATTACACTTGAGAGAGTAAACAGAAGTTGAGTTCATAAGTAGTTATTCCTATGTTGCTATCCTCTTTGCCACTTGCAGAGTGAATCATTGTAACAAAGTTACAAGCCTTCAGGTATCAAGTATCTGTAGTAGAAAATACTGGCACAACCTAAAATGAGATTTTTTTTTTTGTCTAGCTTTGCTCTTCTTCAAACTTTTTTCTCATCTCCCTATCCCATAGCCTTTTAAGTATAGAAGTCAAAAGTTACCTGGCTTTTCTTTTCACTCTTGCCTTACTGCCTTTTTAAAGGAAATAGCTTGGATTAGAAACGTGTTAACTCTGAAGAGTTGTTGAGGGAAATACTGATGTTGCTGAAATTGAGTTAATTTCTGCAAGGTTATGTTTTGTACTATTTATTTTGAAGAAGTACGTGAGTAAAGCCAGAGTTTCAGTTTTTCAAATGAAGTAAAGGATGAAGGAAGTGGATGGTTATTATAATCATGACTAATTATTTCAATATCCAAAAGAAATCGCTAGCACATTTTTCCTTTAATTTACTGTTATAAATGTATTTACTATTTCCCTTGGTTACTTCATGGATACATGCATCCTAAGACATTTTTGAAATTTATATCAAATATATGTCTTAATGACTGGACAGACATGGCAAAGTCACCGTTTTTATTTTAATTCTTCTTTTATCTAAAAATGGAATATTTTATCATACTTTGTCACTTTTAAAAAATATTTTTATGGACTCTTAAAAGTTCAAACTTATATCAGTATTTTTGCCAGCAACGATTTTAGGTCATTAGCCTGGCATGGGTGACCATCTGTGGCACAGGAGTAGTTGATGGCATTCATATTATATAATTTCAAAGACATTATAAACAACTCTCTAATGGATAGCAGGAAGAGAAAATTTACCAAACATATTTTGATCTGGATGTAGGATATTGTGTGATATTCAAGCTGAGATCAATTCCTGAACTTCATTTAGGAGGGAATAACGTTTTCATTCAATGATAATAAAAGAGGTTAAATTGAAATGTGATAATCATGACTAACAGTATGTAGACTATTTTAAGTATTTGCTATTGGCTTGCTGGTATGTTAAAAATCTCTACATAATTATCTTAGTTTAACCTCATACTGACCCTGTCTTGAAGGTGTTAGCATCTTCATTTTATTGATGAGAACACCAGGCACAGAAATATAAAGCACTCCTTCAAGTCAAAAAGCATGTAAGTGACAGACCTGATATTTAAACTAAGTCTGTAACTAAGGTATACTTTCTCTCCAAATATTCTCTGGAAGACAAGAAATATTGACTTAAAGTGACATCAGTGATTAAAATTAGATACTTATTTTCAAAGGTTATAAATGATTGAAAGGAGCAGAGAAGCACAGGATACTAAAAATTGGGAAGAAATTTGGGATACACGAAAAATAAATGATCTGCTGAACAGAAGGTTAGAGAAACAAAGACAATCCAAAGTCACCCAGTTTCATAATTTTGCTAAAGGCTAACCCTGGAAGAAGGGACTATTAAAACTAAAAATATATATCAAGGCTAAAAATGATCCTATTATTTGACCAAGTAATTCCAAATATACTACATAGTTCTTTATATATAATTTAAAATTCCAGCTGACAAAGCAATTGTGACAAAGATGTGGCCTGTTGTTATTTAATATAAAAAATTAAAGCAAATTTTATTTTTAAATAATGAAATATATCAAACATTGGAAAGGTTAACCTATAAAAACTTGTCTCAATGGGATATTCGGATGCTATTAAAAGAATGTTAAGACCAAGCAGTAAAATGAGATTACGGTAAATAAAAAATAGAATTTAAAATTTTATCTACACTATGATCAGTACTACCAATATCTACCACAATTGTCTTACATGCTTTATATGTTTTTTAACCTATTAGTCTACTTTTTAATTTGTATATATGATAATTAACTTTGTAATATCTTATAAGATAAATAAATGAATCTAATACCGGAAAAGTAAAAGGGAGATAGAGGTCAGGAGGAAAAATTAAAATGTGTTATGTACCTGTACAAATTTTTTTACAGTGAATGTAATCATTATGTACTGCAAACATGTACTAATAAATGTTTGAAAAAGTGTGATTGGGGAAAGTGATTAGGAAACTATTTAATAAAAAATAAATTGTATAAATAGTTGAACTATAAATATTCTTTTATAAGAAAACTATAAATAAAATACTATAAAGTTAAAAGGTGAGAATATGTAAATACTTTCACAGAGCAATGCACATGACTTTCATCCTAATGTATTTTCTTCTGTGAGGACCAAGAGTGTCACTTCTTTGTTGTGACAGGCACTGCTAATTATATATCCATTCTTCCCACTTTAACTTGCTCAAAGAACATTCCTTTGTTTGGCAGTGGGCGTGGGCATTGTGTCCAAGACCTTCTTGCTGGTAAGAATGCCTAATTAAAAGAGGTTTCTTTTTCAATAACATCTAAATAGTGTTGTCATATTTCACAAACAAAGATGCAAGACACCTAGTTAATATTTGGTTTTCAGGTAAACATTGATTTTTTTTCAGTATAAGTACATTGAAATATTTCACGAGATACAATTAAACTAAAACAGTTATTCATTGTTCATCTGAAATTCCAATGTAACTGGGTATGCTGTATTTTATCTGACAACCCACCACGTAAAGAATGTGGAAAACTAAAGTTCCGTGATGCAGGATTTATTAATAATCGTGTAGCTATATTTGTTTATATTGTGTTTTATCTCATGTAACAGAAACCAGGCTATAATGATCTAATAAAGTAAGAGTTCATTTTTCTCATATAACAAGATGTTTGAGAAGAAGCAATTCAAAGAGAGTATAGGTTCAAGAAATGAAGGAACAAGGCTCCTTCAAATCTAAAATTCTAGCTCTATAGTACATGTCTTTGGCTCAAGGTCTTTGAAAATCAGATAGGCCCCACTTCTAGGCATCCTGGAGAAAGAAGAGAATACACGCAAAGAGCAAAGTGTACCTGACAGTTTTGTCCATACTCTCTCCCTTCTGCTTATCATCATCCTTATTATTTTAATCAGGAAACCTGGTTTTAGGGGAAGCTTCACCTAGTGACTTGGGTTGTGTCTCCTTAGCTTTCTATGTCATTAATCTTTGTCTTATTTCAGAAAACTCTCTCGATCCAACAACAGTAACAACACTTTCTCACTATTCAGAGTTCGGTGTAAGCTCCAGTACCTCCTCCAAGCCTGCTTATTGTATGTCACTGCTCTCTGGCCTCTAAACACATTCAAGCATGTGACTATGTGCAATACATCTTATTTCTATATATTGTTGTTCGTATTGTTCTTGTTTTTTATGTAGTTTTAATACCTTGATAAGTGGACTGCATGATCCTTGGAAGAAGGGGCCATGCCTTAGCCACTATATGCCAACCTCTTGGTCAGTAGTGTTTGTTGATGTGCTTACCCATATCTGCACAAAACTGGATTTCATGAGAGCCTTCTAAGTTTAAGCTGGGAATAAGCAGAATGCCTTTCATTTTACTTTATGTATTTCCTTATTTAATGCTTCACTGCATGTGCAATACATTTACATGGTTTTAAATTCCAAAGATATGAAAGATTATGCAGTGTGAAATATCTACTTCCCACATTTTCCCCCAGTCATCCAGCTTCTCTCCCCATGCAACTAACCTCATCAGTTTTTTGTATTCTCTGGAGAGAACTTTTGTGTTTACAAGCCAATGTGCATAATTTCAAATTCACTGTGAATATTAAACATTAACTGTGCTCTGAACTTTATGTCAGGCACTGTATTAAATGCTTTGCATTCAATCCTCCCAAAAACTCAATGGGGCAGATGTTCTTTATCCCCATTTTTCAGATAAGGAGACTGAGTTTTACAGTACTTACCCTCTGTGCTGAATCTTCTTATTTAAAATATCTAAGGTAAACCAAGTCTCAAAAGATTCTATAGACCATATAAAGGAAGAATTACCTCCATATATCTAGAGAGTATAAGATTTGTGGGCCGGGGATTTAGCTCAGTGGTTTGGTGGCCTGCCTTGCAAGCACAAGGACTCAAGTTCAATCCCCTGTACCAAAAAAAAAAAAAAAAAGAAAGAAAGAAAAAAAAAGATTTGTGATTATCTAGTTCTTGATTAAGGGAGTATAATTATGAAAAGTGAAGATTTTCAACTTGGGTTCTTTATGTCAAGACAGAATTTCACCGAATGTCTAGGTTAGTACAGCAAGATGTTGTTGTAAAAGAACCACATATCTAGCTAGGCATGGTGATTCATGGCTGTCATCCCAGCACTCAGGGGGCTGAGGCAGGAGATTCACAAGTTCAAGCCCAGCTTGGGTTACATAGTAAGTTTAAAACCGACCTAAACAACATAATGAGAGCCTTTTTCACCACTCCCCAACAACTAACCACGCATCTGATGAAGTATTTCTCTAATTGTATGAAAGGGGAGGAGGAGTCTGAAGGAAGTGACAGAGATGCTGTTGTATGCATGTGCTGCTCCAATCAAGCCTGAAGCCTTGCACAGGTTGAGCAAATGCTATCCCGCTGAGCACCAGCCTGAGCCCTTGTTGATCTTTTCAAGGCTTCTTAATCAGAATTCTTGTCTCTTTGTCTTTATTTCAGTCTCTTCTGAGCTCCTCTGATCTTCATCCTCTTTTCTTTTCTCTTTGTCCTGATTCATCTGTCTTCATTGTTTCTTTCTCCATGATGCTTGCCAATGGGCCTTTTTCTAGGAAGCTGCTGATTGCTTCAGTGTAACAGAGAAAAGCCCAACAGTTAATACAAGCAGATGTTTTATATATGAAACCAAGAGTAAGCAGTTAGATTTAGAATTAACTTTTTTGGGAAAAGTGCACAACCAGGCTATAGAAGCATTCAGTGAACAGTAAATAGCTAGTGACATGATGTAAAATATTTAAAAAGTTACAGACCTTTGCAACCTTCATAAAATAGAAAAATATTATAATGAATTCCAATGTACCCAAGTAAACAACCACCTCTGAAGTTGTGTTAAACTGAGACTTCTTGTAAACATATCAGTTCTGTACTTACTTAAATAAAATAGTTTAAACTTAATATTGACGACATTAAAAAATAATTTATAACCTAATACTGTCAAATGTGCTTAAACTAAAAATAGTTTGTTTTACTGGTAAGAAATTTGATAATTTTAAAATATTTGTACTAATTCAGGATATTACAAAGAAGGACTCTCATGTATTGCTGGAGGCAATTTACTTTGAGAAAAATCTTTTGAAATGACACACTGCAGACTGCCAGGCTGCATTACTTAAACCACAGAGTTTTGCCTAGGCCCCAGTCCGTACAGTGCTCCTCTAACATGCAGATTCTCATGCAGTCAGTCTAGAGTGGAAATGAGATTTTGCTTTTCTAATAAGCTCCCAGTTGATATCAATCCTGCTGAATGAACCCTTGGCCGCTATTTGAGTAACAATGTTCTGGGTACTTCGGCTGGTGCAAGTGATATCGGGGAAAATATAACTCCCAACCTGCTAGATGTCTAATATGCGGAGTTCATGTGCCCTGAAATCAAAGAATGAATTCCAAAAGACAAAGGAGGTTAAGGGTAGGAAAGGTTTATTGGTGAACAGGAATAGCTCCTGAGAGACAGGAGAGGCCTGGAAATGGGTTGCCATCGAGGCTCTTTGTTAAGGGGTAATTTATACAGCAAAATCACAATGTGAGAACAAGGTGGGTCAAACTGTATTCAACTTATAGGGTTACAAGAATAGCCACTTAGCTAATATTGATCCAGTAGGGAAGTGGAGGCACTGTTGGAAAGGGAGGGTCCAGATGCTCTGGTCACCCACCTGGGCGACTGATGCCTGTCTGGACTTCCTGAACCAGGTGGTGCTAGTTACAGTATAATTCTAAGTTACGGCTTATCCCTTAGAAGGGCATGCAGGTCTGACCGTTGCATCTTTATCTGGAGGCCTGGTCTTCAGATGTGTCTCCAGCCACAGTTCTGATTTCTTTATTTTTGTGCTGGCTTCCTTGAGAGCCAGTCTCCCTCTCTCTCTCTCTCTCTCTCTCTCTGACTGCATATTAATTTCTTTCTAACTTGCCTGCCTATAATACAAGAACTGGAATAATTATCTGAATGGACAATAAATAGCAAGCATGGAAGAGATGGTTAGCATGCCTAAGGGAAGGATCAGCAGTGTTTCCTCTCACTTGACTGGAGGGAGGTGGGTGCAGTGGTAACTTCATGTGCTACAGACGCTGTCATGAAAGCAAGCTACAGAATTACACTTGGAAAAGAAATAGCGGGGATTGGCTCTAGGTTAGGAGGAGGAATGCTTATAAATTTGGTGAACTAATAAATTCATAGTTTTGGCTAAGAATTTATTTCTCCTAAAATTCAGACATATGGAATAAAGTGGCCAGTATTTTACAGACCATTCTAAGATATTTTGGAGCATGTAAGTATAAGCTATAATCATAGTTTTGGATAGGAGTGGAGAGCTGACTGTTTCAAGACGAGTTAAAAACAGTTGAAGATTGGCACCTTTTAGATAGAAAAAGGAGAATAATAATCTCAAGGAAGAGAGCTTTAACAGATGTTGTAAGATGAGGGTGAGACTGGAGAAAGAAGAGGTAGAGGTGAAGTATTCCTTCATACGGTTTCTGTTTTTAGCGAATATGATGGGTACTCCTGATAGCTCCTCAAAGAACTGACCTAGGAAGGAGAGCTAGTGTGAGATATGGAAAGTCGGTGGGGAGAAAGAAAGCATGAGAGCTTTTGTAGCAGGAAGGGAGAAGATTTTTTTTTTCTACTGGTATTTATTGGAGGCGGAGGAGTCAAGGTTGGTCCACTCTATTCTCGATTTTTCTTTTACTCTTGACTCTACACATTTTACAAAACTCAGAACTTGGGTTGAAGTCTTACCAAAGATAAAGAAAACCAGAAATTAGTCAAAAGTGATAAAAACAGATTGTATTCAGCAACTCTTGCAAGACAGAAGAGAGCTGCAGTAACTTTCCCTTTGCTTAGTGGTGGCTGAGTGTGTAAAAGGAAGAAGGAAGAAGCCGGGAGAAGAAAAGCAAGCAGATAGAGCAGAGTTAGAGGAGTGAAAAATTACAAAAAGCAGCTAAGAGGATGGCCAGTGAATATGGGTTAGATCCTAGTTCGTGCTGATTTACACTTAAGAAATTTAGGCTACTAATTTCCCACAACATTGGGAGACAGGGTCCCTATCTTGATGATTAATTTTTTCTCTGTTGTTTGTTGGAGGTGCAGGAGTTTGTACCACAGAGCCTAAAACAGTCTAAGCATATTCTTTTCTTTGGAGCTACACTGCAGCTCTGTTGACTGCATTTCAAAGAATCCTCTGGGTTCATTAAGAAAGAAATTCCAGAGATGTGGGAGTACTTATGCATCTATCTTAAAGGGACAAAGGATGTATTTAGAATTGTAAGGTTTTTGTTTGTATTTTTTTCTCTCATTGAGTTTATTGGTGCATTTTAGGTATACAGTACAGTTACATTCATTACTAGGATCCTGTACCTTTACATCACAGGTCTTGGTTCTCATCTTTTCCCCTTGTCCCTGCCCTCCCTTCACCCCCTCTTATCCTCCCCATTTACAAACACTTTATTTCCATTTTTTCATTTTCTCCTATTTTTTTCTTTTCCCTTATTACCTTTCCCCTACCCTTGCCACTTTACCTACACCTTTAGCCCTTTTCTTCCTATTTCACATTGTCAATTACACCATTAGGATCTTATGTACCATTATAGTTTTTCCCACCAGAGAAACTATTCGGTATTTACACATGTGTGATTTATTTATTTCACTTAGGAGTATATTCTCAGTATGCATCCATTTTCCTATGCGTGAATCTAATTTCTCATTCTTTATGGCTGAGTAGTATTCCATTTTATAGAAAAACCACATCTTTTTTATCCAGTTACCAACTGATGGGCAAATGGGCTGTTTCCAAGTTTTAGCTATTACAAACTGTGCCGCTATAAACATAGGTGTGCATATATCACTGTGATATGATTCTTTTACTTCTTTTGGAAAGATACCCAGCAGAAAGGGAAGCAATACTTCCAAATTCATTCCTGGAAGCAGGTATCACTTTGATTCCCAAGCCAGGGAAAGACGCAACTAAAAAAGAGGACTATAGGCCAATCTCCATAATGAATATAGATGGTGAAAGGGGTCTCACGTGCCCCCTTCGGGTGTCCCCTCCCAATCAGGTCACTCACGCACGGAGAGGTCCGAAAGGAGATCTTTATTGCAGAGAGTCAGGCAGAGCACAAAGGCCGGGAGGCGGGGGGGAGGAGCAGAGAGAGACAGAGGAGGAAGAAGAAGCAGGAGAAGAGAAGAACTAAGAAAGGAAAGTCCTTTTATCAGTTTTGGGGTGGGCTATTGTTTATTTATGAGGAGTGAGCTACTTTTAACCTATCACAGGCCAGATTGCTTTTATGGGCCCAGTCCTGCAGACACAGGTTTCAACTTTCCTGGATCACTGTGGCCTTGGTGGGGAGGGAAACCAGAGATAAGGGCATGAGGTCATTTTAGGAGCCAAGATGTACCAGGAGAATGCAGCCTGTGAGGCGGCGTCACAGCATACTTTAACATGATCAATTCCCTAACAGATGCAAAAATCCTTAATAAGATACTATCAAACAGAATACAGAGGATCATCAAGAACATCATACATCCTGTATTTTTTTAAACAGAGTATTGTAAGAAAAAAAGTCTATGGCCTATCCTAAGGTTTTGATTGGAATGAAACTAAGTTCTTTTGGCAGCTTTGACCTTTGCCCGATTTAAAATGTGGTGCCTTAATTTTCCCAGAGACACAGCCTTAGACCGCTAGAACCTGTGACAAAGTTTGGTCAAGATCTTTACTTAGCCCAAGGGTTTGAATGGAGTTATTCTTGTCAATGATCTTACAATGCACAAGAGTAAAATCAAGTCCACTTAGAAGCCCTGTGCTGTGGGAGTCTTGAGAAAATTAAGACAGAACTAAACTTCTGCCATTGTTTCTTCACCTTAATCCTCTAAACACCAAAAGGGAGAGTGTCTCCTAAGGGACTTCCTTTCTGAGGGGTGGGAGGAATGCAATTTGAAGCCAGAATCTAGGGAACAAAGCAACAGGCCTGGCTATAGTTATGGATACCACTTGCCATCCACAGGAGGTCTCATCTACTCCCACTGAATTTATGGGGGATGGTGAATGAATTGATGATGGCCTTCTCTTAAGGAAATGCTTAATAGGGTAGTTAGTAGGGATTTATCCACAAGCCAAAATACCAAGACATTCTGAGAAGCACAGCTATTTCACAAAGAAAACATGTCCTGGAACGTGGGTTCTGGTAGAAGGAAAAAGTACTAGAAGACAAACTATGATTTCAAAAAAAAAAAATCCCTAAAATATTGTGTGTAAAAGTATTTGAAACATACTGATGGCATAAAGAGCACAGTATGGAACTAAGAAATCAATCACTGAATTTGAACACCAGATTAAGGAAATCCACCTAAGGATAGGCAGTTGGGAGAGGAGACCATAAGAGAAAAAGACAGTGGGCTTGTAAGTGCTGATATTCAGGAAAATGGAACTCAGAGAAATAAAAAAGAGAAAAATGTTTGAATACTTCTGAAGAGTGAGTTAACATATTTGAAAGACTTCAAAAAAAAAGCTCAGAAAGTGCCAAAGGGAAGAATTTTAAGAACAATTTGGGGGCTGGGGATGGAGCTCAGTGGTGAAGTATATGCTTATCATGTGAGAGACTCAAAACAAGAAAGGTAAAGCAAAGAAATGAAAGAGAAAAAAGAAAACATATCTATACCTGGATATATTACAGTGAAATTTAAGAATTTAAAGGAAAAAAAAACAAAATTCTAAACAGAAAAAAAAAGAATCCATGACATAAGCAATTTAATTGAAAAACACAGTGAATATTTATATTTTAAAAATGTATTACAGTAAGACAGTGCTGTTTATTCACCTGAAATATCCCTCTTGCTTTGAACGCACTTATCCCATCTTTTTTGCCACTTTCTGAGCAAGTCTGGAAGTTCTGTTTTGTCATGTTTTCAGTTGCCCTATCAAGGCTGTCTCAATGTCATTAATGGATTAAAAACGTTTACTTTTCATGGTTATTTTGAATTTGAGGAGAGCCTGAAGTCACATGATGCCAGATCCAGTGAGTAAGGTGGATGAGGACACACTGTAATGTTTGTTGTTGTTGTTGTTGTTGTTGTTTTTTTGAGACAGGGTCTCACTATGTAGTTGAGACTGACCTGGAACTCACTGTGTAGCCCAGGCTGGTCTCGAACTCACAGCGATCATCCTGCCTCAGTCTACCAAGTGCTGGGATTACAGGTGTGTGCCACCATGCCCAGCCGACACACTGTAATGTTTTAATGAGCTGCTTTTCCATTGGATGGCAATGGGTACAGCATTCACTGTATTTTTTTTATCAGACCTCCTGAAAGACACACAAAATGGGTCTTCCAGAGCTGCTTCTGAAAGTGGCAAGAATAATGAGATAAGTGTGGCAAAGGGGATTATTTTGAAGGAGTTAATGGCAAAGTCTCTTTTGCTGTCGTCTTTAAAATTCAAACATTCACAGTATATTTCAATCATATCTTATAGATTAAAAGGTTCAGGTTGATGTCAGATTTTTCAACACTTGGTACAAGTCGATCTTTCCAAGGAGTGAAGGAAAATCAACTTGGAAAATAGTATATATTGAACAAAATTACATTCAAATAAGAGGGCAGGATAAAAGTATTCTGAACCATGTAGTATTTCAAAAGCTTTGTTCCAAGAAGATGTATTTAAAATGTTTTTAGATAAATATTTAACAAAAGGAAAGAAGTGTAGAGTTGTTGTAAGAGATAAAGTAAAAGTGATCAAATAAACACCTTAATAATGGTCATTATGATTTAAAAAAAATAAAAATTAAAGAGAAAGAGAAAATGCATTCATAAAACCCAAGAATTTACAGTCTAATTCCATGACTCTTCAAGTTTATTATGCCTATAAATACCTGGAGTTCTCGTTTACCTATAAATTTTATTTCACTAGATCTGAAATGGGACCCAAAGTTCTGCAATTCTAGGGAGTTCCTGGGTATTGTTGATGCTTTTGGTTCTTAAACCACAGTTTAATTAAGGATCAAGGTAAAGGATTGATTGTCATGATGGGTGGTAGAAAGGAAATAAAGGATGAAAGAACCTTTTCTTTATCCATAGTAATACATAGTGTCAATTAAAAAACGAATCAGACAGGAGTAAAAAGAAATGCAAGAAAAAATGTATTCACTGAAATAAGAAATTAAGGTGATAGAAATAATAACAAAGATAACAATAATTACAATACATATAAACCTCCTAGTTTAACAAGACTGATGCATAAATTAGATAAAAGCTCAGATCCAGATTTCAATTATGTGAAACACTTAAAGCATTTGGACATGGAAAAGTTGAAAGTAGAAACTGGGGTTTAACTCAGTGGTGGAGATCTTATTTGACATGTTTAAAGCCCTGAGTTCTGTCCCTAACACATGCACATGTGTACACATACACACACACTCATACTCACACTCACAGATACACACACACACACACACACACACACAAATTAGAAGTAAAAGTATAGGGGCAAAAGACCTAGTAGGAAACCTTCATCACAATAATGCTGATATGTATGTTGCACTAAAAAGTTGACTTTAACACAAAAAAATTAGGGACAGAAGGAGTCATGACTTAAATTTTAATTTTCCTAATAGTATAGACTCAAAGTATATGCACTGAAAATCTATAATACTATAATAATGAACCTGCTATCAAGGCAGAGAATTTTAACATAACTCTTTTGATCATTCACAGGTTATACAATATACAATTTGGCAAACATATAGATGAAAAACAAGCCTGTTTAACAAGTATCACAATTAACAATGCAACTACCAAGATGATTTTTAAGTGAAAGTGGGGACTGTGAGTATCCCCCATATAATTATGTCTGCATACATGTACATGTGGAAAATTTATTACAATTTCATATATATGGCAATAATATTCTCAAAAAATTTCAGATCTCATATCTAACCATAAGATAGTATGTTAGAAAATAAGTCATAAAAGTAAAACTTGAAACTTAAAACACATACATAAATACATTAACATCATCAAATAACTTAAAGAAAAACTAAAAGAAATTTTAAACTTTCAGAAAAAAATGATAGCAAAAATAGTAGATATCATAAATAATGAAATATAGGAAAAGTGATCCAGGGGAGATGGATAGCCACAAAAACTAATAATAAAGAAGGGAGTCTTTACATTAATGATTTACGTATCCATCTTAAGGTGTTAAAATATGATTGATAGAATAAATTCATAGAAAGTAGAAGGTAATTGATATTATAAGAATAGCAGATATAAGAGAAGAGAAAAATATAGTTAGGTCAACAAAATGAACTCTGATTGATAGAGACATATAAGTACAGATAAATATATTAATTAGAATCCAGTTTTCACATTTTTAACCTCAGCACAATCCTTGGAATTCAAAAACAAATACGTGGGGTCAATTTTCCGAGTTCTTCATCCCTTTTTTACTAGTACTGGGGATCGAAGCCAGGCCCTGGAGAGTGAGAGGCAAGTGCTCTACCATTGAGCTACATGTCCAGCTCCTTCCCTGGTATTTTTCTGTTTTTCTCTGCCTCCATCCTTTTTTTGGTTCTCTGGCCAGAAACTTGGCATTCTAATTACCCTACACTAACTGGTATGCTGCGTTGTGGACTACTGTGATTAAAGTCTTGGCTCCAGTGAAACAAAGAGAATGGAACAAAACAAGTAACAGAGAGTTTGCCCTAAACTTTGGAGCTGTGGCTCCCTAGACCAGAGAGGGAGATTCTTCCCATAGAGTTTTCACTGCTGCATGTTTTAGTAAAGGCAGCCACTACCTTCACCACTACCATGGGACTGTCTCAAGATTGGGGCAAGGAGAATGGGGAATTAGAATATTTGAGGGAAGATCTCCTAACATTGGCAGTTCCTGTCCTTGTTCTTCAGCCAGAGGCAGAGTTTTTCTCCTCAGGCTCTCTTTGGCCAAGCCTCAGTGCTCATTTCCAAGTTTCTGCTTATATTGATTCAGGCTGAGAGATATCAAAGTGGGAAAAAAAAGGTAAGTGTACTGCAACATTAGCAGTACTTCAAAGTCTCGTGGGCATTCCTTGTCTTCTACTATTTATCATAAAAGGTTTTCAAATAGTTGCTTTATGCATTCCATTCATGCTTTAATGTGTTCAGTGGGAGAGTAAAAAGTGCACTTTTTACCCATTTTACCCAGATCTGGGACTGATAGTAAGTTAAACAAGTGACACAATTGAATTAAAATTTGCATGTTTAGGTGCAATAAAATTATATAAAGAAGAAATTTAACACCTGAAATGAAAAAAGGAATGGCATAGAAAAAATAATTTTCTATGACTTTGAGATTTTATAGCTGGAAGTTATAAATCCAGATCATCTAATCTCTGCTGTACTAGAATACAAACATCAAGTGTCTGTGACTCAACATAATCAAAGTTTATTTCTCATGCAAAGAGTGAGACTAATGCTACTGGCTACTATTCCTCTGAGCAAAGACTTATGAATTAGGGTCCTTTAACCACATGGCTCTACCATTTTGTAGCCCTTTTCTTTAAGCTACCTATATAAGGAAACAAGCAAGAGAAAAAAGACAGAGCGGTAAAGAACACCCCTCTGGAGGTTTTACAGGATCTGGCCTGGAAGATGGAACGTTTCAACTGTGGCCCTATCTAGACGCAAAAGACTGACAAACCGCATTTTTTAGCAAATTTATAAGTACGATGAACAGGTAGCATTGCCTCTGTCACAAGAGATGTTTATGATAAAAATATCCAATTTTTAAGTTATTATCTGTATTCTGCTAAGAATAATCTCCTGCTAGTACCTAGTATTTGCTATGCTATAATCTCATTCTGGAATAATATTTTTCAAATATCTGATAAACATACACAAATTGACTATAGGAATCTCTTTCTGGCCTCCTGTGTGATTTACCAAATAGTTGTTTTTCTTGGTGTAAAAATTAGTTCACAAAGTCATAGTCATATTTATACATGTTAACACATCCTTCATCACACTATTCATAGGTGTTTAGAAAGTTGAAATATTAACATTTCTGCCCTGAAATCTATAATTTAAAAATGTTTCTCTTGATTTAACAGAAGCATAATAATTCACTTTGCTCCTATAGGAAAAAGATAAACAGAGCAAGAAGATAAATATAACCAAGAGTTACAGGCTCTGCTAGGGAAAACAGTACAGTAGAAATAATGCTGAATTTCTAATAACTCTTTAGTGTGCAGCTTGACATATTAGGAATAGCAACACAATAAGGCAACACATAAGCCAAATATAAAATAGATGTTTTAGCTAAATGTAACTGAGAGAAAATAATCAAATGTTAAAAGCAGAAGATAAGGGTAGAAATTAAGAGCAGGCACAATTTTCAACTTTGTTGCTATGGAATATTGAGCAAGCTTCAGTTTCCTCACCTGTAAATTGTCCATAAACATATTACCTATTTTATTTGTAGAGTAATGAGTCAGCACATACCAGGTACCTTCAAAAAATACCTTACACATAATAATTACTGAATAATTGCTGGCTATTATCTTTCTCTAAAGGAATTGAACATAGCCTGGATCAACAGCAACGACAATGGAAAAATCAGGGTATTACAGCATTGGAAGCTCCCTTTTTTGTTCCTCATAACCCCCTCTTCCTACCACAGATTAACCACTGTCCTTATGCCTTACAATGTAGTTTGATTAGTTTTGCCTCCTCACGAAATGCAATCTTGCAATATATGTTCTATGTGTCTACCTTATTTTTCCCAACATTATATTTGTGTTTAATAGCTACAGATGGACTGTTCTCATTTTTTAGGATGGCCCCAGAATGGAGATACCGCAGTGCATTTACCCACTGTTCTGCTGATGAGCTTTTAGGTATTTTCCAAATGGATTTTTTAAAAACCTTTTTGTAGCACTAGAGATTGAACCTAGGGTCTTTGTACTGAACTACATCCCCATCGCTTTTTAATATTTTACGCTGAGACAGGGTCCCACTAAGTTGCTAAATTTCCAGGATGGGCCTGAATTTGCAACCCCCCCCACCAGCCTTCAAGAGCGCTGGGATTAGAGATGTGTGTCATCATGGCTGGATAAATTGAAACTCTGAAATACGCTTCCCCGAACCTTCTAACACATACTTTCAGTTAATTCAATTTGTGTTGAGGTTATAGCTACAGATGCAATTGCTGGCATCACAGGTTATTTGTATGTCTACATGTAAGAGGCAGTGCTGAAAAGTCTCCCAAGACTGCTGAAGCAATTTATTCCACTATGAGTACATGTGAATTCCAGGTATCTCAACACTTCACCTATATTTTTGATTGTCTGCCCGTGATTTCATTTTCAACATTTAAACATTCTAGTAAATGTGTCATAATGTTACATTGTTGGTTTTTTGTTGTTGTTGTTGTTTTGTTTTTGGTACTGGGATTGAATTACAGACCTCGTGCTTGTGAGGCAGTGACAGAACCACTGAGTGAAATCCCAAGCCCTACATTGTGGTTTTAATTGACTTCACTGTTATGTATAATGAAGTCATTTATCTTTTCACAAGTTATTTGCCATGTGGTTATTCCCTTTTATGGTATGTTTAAAACAGACTTCTTTAAAAATATACTTTAATGTTTGTTATTATTATAACTGACTGGACTGACAAAGCAGACTTACCTATTTGGCTTGTACTGAACAAAATTAGACTGGTACTGAGAAGACTTATCAGTAAACTCATGAGTTGTGGTTAGGTTTGTCTTAACCAAAAATACCAGCTTATTAAAAAAACTGTCTTACTTCAATGTCTGGTTGTTTTCAACTCTTTAATTTAGATTAATAAAAATAAGAAAACATCAATAAAGATTAACATCTTTGACTCCATTTATACTACTGTAAATAACATTTCCTGACAAGGGAAGACTTGAAAACAGATGAAAAATGAAGTGCAGCAAGCCTCAAACACTTTCCCTTTGCTAGGCACTCTGCTGCATACATATGCTACAACATCACCAAAGGAAAGTTATCCTTTTAACTTCATTTTTTTTGAGGAAGGCATTGAATATCCAAAAAGATGAGGCATTTTCTTGGGGCCATGCACCAATAGGCCAGGATTCAAAACAGCTCCTATTATAGCAAATATCTCCATTATGTTCCCAACTTACCTTTTTCAAGAAAGGCAACATGGCTGAATCATGTCAGAAGAGAATTCTGACCACTTCCTAGTTATAGAAACTTAAATAACTGTTATTTGGTCAAGTGAGATTCAATTTCCTCTACCTTAAATAAAGAAATTATTCAAAGTTGACCCTAGATCCCCTTTCAAAAATTGATTCTATACACTTTTGAGTTCTACTACCAGGGCCAATAGCATTCTCTTTTAGTTACAAGAAAATTTTACTGACAAGATTTCTGAAATAAAACCTTCTCTCTCCAGTCTTCCCTTCTTCTTTTGGGTAGAATTCAGATATTTCTTACAGCCCTTGCCACATTAGCTATCATACATGCACTTTTTATTTGTTTCTCTAATGCTATTTAAGGACAAGTACTAGGTCTTACGAGTCCATACTGCCCTGTCATCCAGCACTCTCTGGTACAAAGTAGGTAATTGGTAAATGATAGACAAATGAATAAATGGTCAAATATTACTGTCTCTAGTTTCACAGGTTGAATATTCAAAAGCCAGATTTGGAATCTCTATGATTCTTTCTTATTATGTTCAATTTGAGGTTTGCAAAAAATCAAGCAAATGTCTGGGGATTTAGCTGAGTGGTTCTGCCACAGCCACCTGCCTCCCAAACACAAGGTTAAAAAAAAAAAAAAAGAAAATCCTTGCTGCAAGTTCAAGTTCCACCATAGCTTGATCCACTGAGAAAGCTGAGTATAAATTACACCACAGAGGTTTTTTTTTAACTATAGTAAAAAAGGGCCAGGGTTTTATATTCCTACATCAGTTAGTCATTGGTTAAAGTGGAAGAGGGTCTTTTGAAAAATTTGTGTATTTTTTTATTTTTAGTTTTTTTTTTTTTTTTTTT
>NW_022900951.1:24209329-24214284 GCF_012274545.1 Fukomys damarensis
TTGAGGCAAGGCCTTGTTATGTAGTGCAGGCTGTCCTTGAACTCATGGCAATCTTCCTGCCTCAGCCTCCCAAGGACTGGGATTATAGGTGTGTGCCACCATGTCAACATGGAGGAAGGTCTCCAATTCCAGGCTCTTCCTGCTCATTAGATGCAGAACACAAAGAGACTGTACCCTGAGAGCAATTGTTAAAGAAGACCCAGGTGCTGCCCCTTGGAAATGAAGCTCAGAGAAGAAGCAGTGGTTGTGAGCACGCAAAACCTGAGTTTGAGTGGGTCCCAGTTCTCTTTTCACTTGAAAACTATTAATCATCTAGTTAATTTCGGAGACACTG
The DNA here is from genome assembly GCF_012274545.1 of Fukomys damarensis. NCBI lineage: Eukaryota > Metazoa > Chordata > Mammalia > Rodentia > Bathyergidae > Fukomys > Fukomys damarensis. The sequence goes on from NW_022900951.1 coordinate 24,209,664, forward strand.
ACTTGATTCCATATTTTATATCTGAAACATTAGCTCACATTGTTCTCTTCTTTAACTAAAGTATTTATGTCTTAATTACCATTACGTGCTTTGAATCATTTCAGAAGAAGTAATCTTCCATATATTTACATGAATATCAGTTCATTTTTTTCCCAGAACCTGGAAGAGTATAAATTCTGCCCTACTACTTCCCAAATAATTTGGTGCAGCAAATGTTACTGTCATTTTACCTGCTTCAACCGTGATATCTAAAGCTATATTTTTGTGCATTCCATCTAAAGTGGAAAGTATTTCCATAGGTCACGTGTCCTGGATCTCATGAAACCTGATATAAATAAACACAAAAAGTACCAAGTGTTCTATTTCAGCACAATTGTATGCAGAGATCAAAAATTTACCAAGAAATAGGGCTTTTAACTCAGAAGCTCCGGTCAGATTTCAATAAAATGTGAGGTTTAGGAGAACAGGGCAACTGACAAGATAGATCTACAGCGATGCTCTTAGATTTTCCAGCCGTACCTGGGCACATAGTGGGTTGTCAGTGCATACTTCCCAAATCAATTACAATTTTAATACTTTACCTACCTGAAATGCTATTCTGTGGTTTTATTTAAACTGGTTGTCAGTATGGAATGACTTCTGCATTCTCTCCTGGAAGTGGGTGAATTTCCATGGTGAGCAATTCCTCTATATACAGTTTGCAAATCATTTTGGGAACCTTCCAAATGAAAGGCACTGTATAAATATACCCTCCCACCAGCAGCCAGCCGGCTTTCCACCGGGATGCATTTGCATCGCTTATGTACATAGTGTTTCATTTGGGGCATTGCTTTTATTTTTATGACCATAAAAGAAATATTCACAGTATGAACAATAATGTAAACTGCATTCAGGAAGATATATATTTGAATATTTTCGTGATTCAAAACTTAGAAATCTGAAAGAAAAGCAGGCATGGCATTTTTCTTTCCTGTTGCTGTTTGCTTTTTCAAAGCATTCTTTATTATTCCTCAACTTTAGGGTGGAATTTTGCTGAAATACTCAAGTCTTTGTCTGTACCTCATTTGAGTTTATATGGTGGTGGGCTCAAATGAATACTGCTGGTAAAAGGCCTGGGAATGAGGGGTATTTGATTTTGCATTTATTCATGTCTGTAATGAGTTTGCTTTTGCACAGCCTTTTTGTGGATGGAGGTCTCTTTAAAGAGAGCAAAAGAAAAGGAAGCTACCTTAGGTATAAAATACCTTCTAAATAACATTGTAATAATGGGGACATTCACAGATGGGAGAGACTTAGCCTACGTAACAAAAGGGGGGCTCATTTCTTACAGCTTGTTACTGGGGAGATAAACTTTGAATTCACATCATACAGAAAATGTTTAATGAATTTAGAAATAAATTGCCAACAGACTTACATCAAAACTTCTGTAAATTATGTATTTTCCTAGAATCATCTGCATACAAAATAATGTGAATTTATCTTAATTTATCAATTTCCATCATTAATTACTTTTCAATGGAATGAAATACCCCACTCCAGATATATTTTCTAGCATCGAATATATTATCGAATCAAGGAGTTCCTTAAAAAGAGGAGCTATTCTGAATAGTCAGCGTAATTCTGAATAACAAGACCCCTAAAAAGGTAGGTTGAATCAAACTCTTCCTCACTTCCCTGAAGAAAGATGAGGAAAGTGTGGAAAATTAAGTAGAGGTAGAATCAATAAGAATTTGAGTTCATTTTCTGTGTTCACAACTCTCTCTCATAAACACCAATTTTTATATAGTATTTTCTCACTTTTCATAACTAAAACAATGTGATTTTACAAACCTCATCTATAATGTAGAAATATTAAGAAGTAGCTGACTCGTGTTACTTTGTGGCTTATAAAACAGATGCTATTTTCTTTTTTTCTCCTCAGTCAGAATATTATTCTAAAATCTAATTTCATATTCCCAATATACCAACTTTGTTTCATTAATCTGTTGTAAATATCTTGACCCTTTTCTTATTACCATAAAATAAAAGTTTCTTCAATTGAGAAAAGCTATAAGCATGGATTGATCTGCAGCCTTTTTTTTTTTACTACAAAACCCATAATGCTTTGCTGTATAGCCTACAATCCCCATACTGCAGCATCAAACATACTGTTAACTATCCTGTTACTGGCAAAGGAAGAAACAGAACATCTGAACAGAACTATGTAACATGCAAGAAGTCAACTTGAGTAGTAAACTACTAATTTTTTTTAGTGTTTTGAGATTTACTCGCACTTCCCTTTAGTAAACAATGAAGCATATATATTGATAAGCACATTGCCTTATCCTGAATAAAATGTTATATATTCTCAATGTCAAGGTGTATACCTCTCATACCAAAGCCTTTGTTTCTACACCCTTCATTGAGTCCTTCTTTCCCACCTCTTTTTGGAGGGAGGTCAGCCTTATTCAGATTTTAAAATGAAATCACAATACATTGTTTAATGCTCTAAACATCTGCAAATGAGAATTCAGTGAAGTAATTAAAATTCTTAATTAGATGCACCTTGCAGCTGCTGTTAGTTTTAATTGGCAATAATGCAGCTACATTTTGTTCTGACACATATCTTCAGAAGAGTTAGAGAGAAAACTGAAGGGAGGCAAGAGGAAAATGTTCCCACACAGTTCAAGACAGTTCGCACAAAAAGGATCCCATGGCAACAAACAGCGAAGCCCACAGTTGGCTCTGTAGGATCCAGGAATAGACAATGGTTCACCTTGGATTCAAACAAACACTTTCCTCCTGGATCTGAAGCGAAAGCATTTTAAAGCATCTTTCACAATAAGAATGAAATGGTCAAATGTTCACCTGTATGTTTAAGATACTTCTCAATGCTTCTGGATGCTCTTGTAGCACATGTCAAGGCAATAATTTCAACTTATGCTCTGTGTAGAGTAACAAAGTGATGTGCAGAATCACTGAAAATAGAGGACTTAAATTTTGTCCTCTACTGAGCTGGACCACACCTCGGCAACTAGTTCATTTTAACTGTCGTTCTATAGACAAAGCAACCAAGATGAAGAGAAATTAATGATTCCCATGGGTAATCATACCTACTTGCGAGTTGGGTTTAGACTCACATCTAGGGTTTGAGCCTATGGTCCAGGATTTTTGCTTCTAAACTTCTCTCAGCAGCTAAATTTATCAACTGTAACTCCTCCAGGTTTCCTGAGGTATTGTTCTTCACTTAAGTGAGTCAGCAAGAGGAGTGTGCTGGAAGGTATAGAAAATATGGATCACTTATCATGAAGGTGTACGGGGATATATTTCTTGTTTACCGCTGGTCCTCAGATTACTCTGAAATCTATAGCATGTGGAGAAAGAGCAGGGAGTTCAGAAGGACTGGCATGCAGGAGGTTAGCCTGGGTGAGTTCCCTTCAGAACACCCACCCCCAAGACTTCCCTGCACACTTTCACCACATCTTCCCTCCCTTCAGAGTGGAAAGTTCAATGGAATGCTCAGTCCTTCAAACTAGAGATTTATCTTTCCAGTCTCCCAACTCACATTTCTCTGCACTTGTGTCCTGATTTAGTTTAGCTTGCATTAGCTTAGCTTACCTTAAGTTTTACCTTTTTTTTTTCTGTAAGTGTTTCCTTTATCTTCAACTTGTGTTTTCCTTCCTAAATTAAATAAAAATAGTTCTCAAGGGCCAAGGCTGCTTTGCCTGTTTATTTTTCTAGTTTTGGTTTATCCTATTCAACCTTCCTTTATAAAAACTTGTGGAATACATTGTAGAGTGGGTCAAGGTTTCCAAGAAAACCACAGGCGATGTGTGGGAAAGGTGAAAGGAGGAGTGGGGAAGAGAGAGGGGTGGTGTCCGTGTCTGCCCGGCCTCTCCACAGTCAAGAAGCTAACAGTGTGACTGCAGTGTAAATATTAACACTCCCCGAGGGGCTTGATACTCCACATGTGGCCCCTAGTCCGGTAGCATTGTTACGGTCCTTGGAGCAGCTTGTTAGAGACTAGACTCTCAGGTCTCACTAGGGAAGGGTTGATTCCGAATCTGCGTTTTAACAAGACGCCCAGGTGATTTGCATACTGTTAAGTTTGAAAAGCACAGAATCACCATACGTATTATACAGTCCGGGGTAAAAGGATACGGACTTCAAACTGAGCAAATACTTATTTACCATAACCCACTTTGCCCCCACCCACTTTTTTTCATCACAAATCCATTTCAGAAACCCTCGGAGAACAGTTCCCTCGGGAACGCTATTACGCGGTGGCTGGGAGGAGGGTCCAACTCGACCCTCTCAGCTCTGCCGCACCGCCCATTCCCTCGTCCGGCTCCCGCTCCCGGCTCCCGCTCCCGGGGAGCTTTCCAAAAGCGCTATTCTCCCAAGCTCCACTTTCTTAGGGAAGATTTTGCTCCTCCCCAAATTGAAAGCGCGGCGACAGGGAGGCTTACTGCCTGAAGGGCTCACACTTTACATACCAATGGCAACCGAAGCGCTTTGCGAAACAGCCTGTGAGAAACAAGTAGCACTTCGCCACCTGAGACTCGGAGCAGCCCTCTCAAGCCCCTCCCTTGTGAAATCCTTTTTAAAGGGATAGAGGGGGGGGAGGGAGGGAGAGAGGGGG
>NW_022900951.1:24214698-24218763 GCF_012274545.1 Fukomys damarensis
GAGAGAGAGAGAGAGAGAGAGAGAGAGAGAGAGAGAGAGAGAAGGAGGGAGAGCAAAGGAGGGAGGGAGAGAGGGAGAGAGATCGCACGCAATAACAAATCCGCTTCAAAGAGAAGAAATGCAAAGGTATTATAAGTGTCAGTCTAGGCATCGCTTTCTGTACCTTTCTGCTTCCTAGAGAAATGGAACCATAATTCTAGGGTATCTAACGCAATATTAGGTAAGCATGCACATTTGTCGGCCCACTTTTGCCTGGAAGGACAGAATCACGTTACTGGAGGACTCCCAGGGTACTGTCCAAAAGATTCCTAGGCTACCCTCCGTTCTCTTCCGTCCTCTGAAAACTAAAACTCGCAAAGCGGTGGCTGGCTGTGGATTGGCTAGTACTAAAATATCCATTGGGTGGCAGTAATACTATCCTTTTTATGACTTGCAGCAAACCAGAGAATGCATTCAATCAAACGAACCGATCTTGTAGAAACACTGGAATCATTTATGCATTGCAGTTCCTCTTTCTTGTTTTTGCTCCATCCCTGGGATATTTTGAGTGGATGGGGCTATAAATCAAGATCTCTTGCTATTCGTGATTTGCTTGTCGTTTTTGCTCAGGATTAGTATCATTCAAGACAAACGCAAAGCTGTCTCCCCCCCCCTTTTGAAAAATCATTTTTGGGGGCTGTTGAAGAGAGCTAGGACCCAGGAGACACCTTCCCAAACAGCAGGGGTTGTGTGCTTTCACATAGCAGTACTGTACAAGGAAAACCCGTCGGATCTGTTATTGCGGGATACTTGTGAAATATACATAGAATTCTTTCTTATGGCTGCATCCCGGATCTGGAAATTTTACTTGGGGACCAGGCGGAATTGAAAGGCTACATGTATCCAGAAGATTTGCAAGTGAGACTCCGATTCTTGTCATAGAGCTCACAGACTTCCTCACTTATCAGCCGTTTTCCTTCCTTTTTTTTGTCTTAAAAGATTATTTACCCTCTCTTTTTTTCTGTGCTCTCCTCTTTCAGTCTCTTCCTTTCTATTTGCCTCTTTTTTTTTTCTCCCAGTCTTTTATCCCCTGCTCTGCACCTGGATTGTATCTTCACCAAACAATCGGGCACTTTGAGAACTAACTGGAGACAGTATTTTAGGGGAAGATCTGTATGGAATTATCTGCTTTTATGGTGAACTTGGCAGTTGTGAATGGGCGTCTTGTTCACAATATTAATTGCTAACAAAAAGAAGAAAAAGAGCCCGGGAGTAAAACGTGGATTTTTCTGAATACGCATTGTGATGACCAGCAATTACCTTACCGACTAACATCCAGCGGAGAATAATTTGGAAGACAGTTGTGGGTAAGGTCATTTTATACATGCAAACCCCTCAGTGGCATGAGCAAACTTGGGCGTTTGGAGTGGGAATGGGTGACTTGGACGATTGCTGCATCGCACTGATGGCTGTGATGTGGCCGGTATTGGCACTGAATGGAATAACTGCAGTTGGGTGTGTTGGTGTGTGTGCGTGTGCGTGTGTGTATGTATGTGTGCCTGAATTCTGAGTTCAATTGAAAATAAATCAAAGCATCAGTCTCTACCCCAAATTATTTTGATGTGGCACAGTGTCTTGAATTAATTCTGGGTAAACATTCTTTGTTTAGATGCAATATTTGGGGATCCTGCATTCTGGAGGGGTAGCAGCAGTAAAAGGAACACTTAGTGAAAAGCCCCAGGTCCAATGAAACGAGCTACTCTTTATTCATTAAAAGAAATATGTTTTCAACTCGGTGCAGCATTCTGCTGCATTTCACAGCCGCAATGGGACCAGGGACATCCCACTTGTCAAGTTCCTAAACTTTAATGTGATAATCATTGTTAATTGTTCACTAGGTTGTGGTTATTGGAGATTATTAAGTGCCCTGGACTACTTTTCTATCTATTGGATCATCACTTGAAGTGTAAAAAAAGAAAAGAAAAGAAATGAAAAAGCTGAAAATGATGACGAAATAGAGACAAGTAGGGTGATACTGTCTTAAATGAGACCATAGTCCTTTCTTTTTCAAGTTCAATTGTGAAACAATATAATCATTTACCTGATAGCCTAAATAGCTGAAGCTGTGACCCACGTGCAAGGAAGTCGAAGATCTGGAAGCAGAGAGGATCCGTTTATTGCAATGCAGCCTGCTTGGGAGATGCAGGCAATTACACACTTCCTTTAACCTTAAATTGAAGATGAGCCCTATCTGCTATTTTATCCTTTTGATAAAAAGTTAGAGACTAGAACACTAAGGGTGCTTAAGCATATTCTGCCCTGGAAATGGGATTTAAAAAATCTATTTTGATGACGTGGTTCAGTGCACTGTACTGCAATGCTAAAGTCCCATATTCAGTACCTATGATGGGAGAATGGAGCCTTTCCATGTGTTTTAAATCTCACCTGGTAGATTGATCCCAAGGGGAGCGGAGAAGCTATGTGAATATGTAGGAAGATGGATGGAAGTCGTGCATAATCGGTGATTATGTAACTTCATTACATCAGTGAGCTTCAGTCAACGGTAGTGAGATGAAATGATTGTATAGAGAGAGGCTCTATCACCCTGCTAACTTTTGAAGGAGGACAGCAGACACAGATTAGCTCCAAGGGTCCTGTAAACCTTGATCTCTTCAGTGAATTTAGCATGAGTTTTCTCATAGTTTCTGAAGGATAGCAGATCTTGTAAGCTTTAGAGCTGGACAGAAGCAATTTTAGCCACACCCGTGGAGAGTCAAAATGTGTCCGCAGTGTTTCACAAATGCCCCATTGAGTAATTGGAGCTGATTCCAGCCAAGGTCATAGTTCTTTTTCTTATGATTGAAATGTGACCCCAACTAAGTGGAAAGTTAAATCCATTGAAATGAAGCCTGTGAAGGGAATGGCTATGTAGTGTCCTCTCTTGAATTTTTTTTTTTTCTGGTAAAGCTTGTTGCAGATTTCAGTCTGGTGGTTCCCTCATAAAAAATGATGATTGTTTCCCCCTATATGTCAGAAATGAGTGCTTTGTACCTTTATCTTTTCCATGACAACCTCTTTCTGGGCCATTTTAACTCTCTGGGTAAAAAAAAAAAAGTAAAAACCTTTAAAGGTAAATATCCCGTTAAATTTTTTAAAAATGGCATCAAATTCATCATTGATACAAACACCAGAAATAAAGAGCAATATATTTTCAAGTTTTCTTTACTGGATACCTTACAAGACATGTTGCAGTCCCAGAGACTTTTACCATGAGATGAGGTAAATGTACTGTGCTCATTGTACAGAAGAGGGAATACTGCAGAAGAAAATTTCATTTTTCGTCATGTTTTATTTGTACTCTAATATTTAAAAAGCAGATGCACATCAGCTTCTTTTGATCTTGGATTTGTATACTTGTAGGATCTCTGTATCCCTCAATAGATCATATATTCACCAAAAAATTGAAACTGCTGACATTTTAACCCTGTTCAATTGAATCTTATCATCTGGTTGTGCTATTTCCTCTTTCCCATTCCATTTGTTTTACAAAGAAGGATAAATGACTTTTCTGTCAGGGAGATGAGAAGATTCTTCCTGGGTTTTTTTTCTTTATTTTTCATAGTCCATTTCTTTACATTCCTATGGAGTTCGGTGCAGGATCTAGATGCCCACTGAGTAACTTTGAAAAGATTTGTTCATCTCCAACCAGAATGGTGGAATTGTGGAGTGAAATTTTGAGATCTGATATTTGAGGTGACTTTCTTATTTCTGCAGGACTTGCCCACACATTGATTTATTGTGCCAGTGGATTTGGAGGTTTGATGTTCATATTGTGTGGGAAATTGAATGTGAAGTTAACTCCTGATTCCTTCAGGGGTCAGGGTAACACTATGGCTTCTTTCAGGCTGTTAGTCCTCAACTATGTGCAGAAATATAGGCTGTAATGATTCTTCCTGTGTTTTTTATTTGAATATTTTATAAATGACTTCCTCTATTGTTTTCTGACTTAAGCCACAAATATGTTACCAAACAGGGCATACTGTGGAGGTTTTTAGAGCTCATTAGCTCTCTAGGGGATAGAAACAG
>NW_022900951.1:24219000-24245990 GCF_012274545.1 Fukomys damarensis
ATATATAATATATATATATATATCCTTTCACTTGAAAGCTTCATATGCTCACATTAAGATAGTTTCAATCATTTTATCATTTTATGGCTCCTTATAACCTGTTACTTTCTTTAGGAAAGGGATTATGTAACCACGCAAGACAGGTTATGGCATTTTTCTAAGTATCCTACAAATGGATAATAAAAAGCTTTGCTTAATAGGTAAACATTCAAACATGAAGACAATGAATAACATGAGATATAACAGGCTTTTATTTTATTGCTATTTTTGTCAGCTCAAGTCATACAATTAGATGACAAAATATTTGAGAAATAGGAAGAAATAGCATTTAGCAATATGGAAGCTAATAATTTTGCTTCCTAACCAGTTGCTTCAGCAAAGTCAGGAGATTTAGCAGATAAGTAATCACAGTATACCTATAACTGGAAACATTTTAAATGGAGTTTTTATTATCTTTGCAATGTGTATGAACGAGTTGGTGTTGTTTTTGAATTAGTAATAGAGAAAACAATTTTAGGAACAACTGAACTTTAAAGATTAATTGAAGAATTATGCTTAAAAATCTTTTTTAGCCTGTTACAAATGGAAGTATTTGCCACATACTTCGTCTTACAGCAGATATGATCTTTGGTGTTGGATAAATCCCATGTTTTTATAAATCAGACTATTTTAGAATTTGTGGCAACCAAAGAAGTGCTGTTGAGGAAGGTTTCAAAGAAGCAAGTTTTTCGGTGATGCTAAAGTTCTAAAACATAATTATAATGGCACCTTTTGGGCAGCTATAGGACATTTATCATGTCAGCATTTTTATTATTAAATTCCAATTCTATTTACATTAGTCTTATCAGGAATCTCAAGGTGGAAGGAATCCAGCTCTCTGAGATATCAAGGCTCTGTAGAAAGCTGGGCTGAGGCAGAGGGCCTGAGTTGTACTTCGGGCTCTGTCAGTTGCTATCCTTGTGACCTCTGACACTGCACTTGACATCTAAGTTCCAGAGAATCAAATAAAAAAGAAGTGTTCCATGTTTCTTTAAAGAAAGGGCATGATGTTTGACTAAGTGCTTACCACCATGTTGTACCTTAGAAGTATAGGAAATTATTATTATTAAGGATTTCCTCAAGTCTTATGAATTTAGCAGAGCTTTTTGCATGCACTAACTGCAAATCTTTATAGACACATCTAGTACCAAGTACAGTTAGCTGGTAGGTATTGCTGTGGTGACTTTTACTTCTCAGTTTTGTCTCTCGGGAATACTTATGGGACTACAGTTGTCTCAAGTAATTAAAAAATAGTTGCGTTGGAAAAACATTTAAAGAGTGGCAACTAAGACTTTTCTATGTGACAGTGTTTTAAGAACATTGCATTTTTAACTGGCCCTGAGTACTGAGGGGACTGTTTTCGGTACCAAGAATGCGCAGATGTGTACAAATAAACATGATGCTTCCACTTGAATTGAGTCAGTTGATTACAAAGCTACTCTCAGCTATCATTTCATTAGCAAATATATAATGGATCTGAATACCAAGTACAGTATGAGAGAGGAAGTGACAACATAAAGATACCAGTTCTATTTAGAATTTTCTAGTTGCAATAATTACTAATGTTCTTTAGGGGGAGGCAATCCCCCATGCGTTATTACTAAAGCTGCAATTCTTTAAGGTTCAGGTATTTTATATAAATGTATTTACATATATGAGAAAAGAATAGTGATATGACCTTCTGCATATGTCTTTAAGTGACTGGATACATAAGCTGAATGTAACATTTTATATTTTGGATAAGGGGGAGTTGGAAAGTGAAAAATCAGCCCTGTGAAAAACAAAGAAATAAATGTACATGGACCTAAATTAAAGAACTTTTATGTTATAGAGCAATCACGTCTTCTTAACTTCCCAATGTCTTGCTTTTTATGTGAAGGATTCTCAGAATTTCTTTGTTTCACATGAATTTGATCATGCATGTTTATCAGACTCTATTGATGCCTATAAATGGCAAATCTTTTCTTAATTTCTGGTATTTATAAATGCATATGCTTTATGTCTTATAGAAACACTTTAGATTTGTTCTAGCAGATTTAGAAAAGAATATAATAGGAATGTAGACTGGCTTGTTTATTTGACAAATTCAGCTAATCACCTTACAAATATGCTTTTAATTTTTACCCAGAGAATGCCACCCTGGAGTATCTCACACCGCACATAGCATTTCATTATAGGCCAACCACATGGCTCAGTGGACATACCCTTGCTGCTTAACCTCAACATTGTCCTACAATGGAAAATCCTTAATTGGTATGCTTTTTTTGGTCCTCTTGTGTAGAAGTAATATTCAGGTGCCAAAAGTCTAAGAATCCCAAGGATTTTAGCTACAGAGAAAGGATGACCAAGAGGGCTGGTGTTGCTTTCCTATCACACAATCTGCAATTGCCAAGCAGTGAACTGTGGATAGAGCAAAGCAAGTCAATAGTTTATTTCTGAAAACGTACTTTTCCTGTTTTCATTTAAAAGTAATCTTTTTTCATGACAAGCTCTGCAAAGGATATTGCTCCTACGAGAGCAACAGGTCTAAGAACATAAATTAAACATAAAATTAGATTATACTTTGTAATATTAAATCAAGATATTGTTTGTGGAGTTTAGCTTCACTGACAAAATGAAATGGACTTTGGATTTTGATCACATAATTATGTATCTTACACTTCATGTGAATTATAATAAATCAGTGTTTGAATACCCAAAATTATTCATAGTGATTATTTTCTCATTTCTTGATTGAAGTGAGTTAATTGATAAATTCTTTCCCTATCAATGTTTGTGACTTAATATAGTGATCTTCATCATTTTTCTGGTATTTAAATTTCAATTAAAATAGGAGTTATTTTAAAAATTTGAAAATCCATTTAATTATATTTCTACTTTTAGTAACAATTTATTACAAAACTGAATAAAAACTGAATAATAAGAACAATTATGAAAATGTGAATTCTTCTCAAATGAAATTGTATGTAGTTACTTCAGGGTGCAAATATATTCTTTGAAATGCATTCTTTATTCTACCTACAAAGTTTAGTATGTATGTGTATAGCTTCTAGACTCCTTAGGGATAACTACTGCAACCACACTAAATAAAAGTATACTATATGTCTTGTGCCAGAATACTTAACATTGCACACGAACATGAATCAGATTTATTTTACACAGAAAATGAAAAGTAAGTTTGTATTGAATTGTTTGTGATTCAAAGGAGTGGGATTTGGATGTGGATAAATTTGGAATGTAAATTTATTAGGAACAGACATTTAAAGTTCCAACACAGGTAAGCATCCATCCAGATTTTAGGATTCAGGGGTTATAATTTGAAGCCATTTCATATTAAAATAATAGCTTATTAATAAAAATAAATATTGTTTTTTTGCAACCAAAGTAAAACCGAGTCATTATAAATATAACCATCATAACTGAGGTAGCTTCATAAAAATCTAATGGAATTATGTATAGGAGAGGAATCAAGGATGCCTCATCATCTCACTTTAGACAACAGACAGACTGTGAACCACACAAATGAAGTTTCTAAGAACTTAACAGTCTCGTGGCTCTCCTAAAATGCATGAGTCTGGTTTCCTGATATGATACAAATCCTCACCGGGGTTATTTATTTACTTAGCAATGAGCATTGAATTCAGGGCTGCATATAGGCTAAGCATGCACTCTACCACTGAACTACACCCTTGGCATTCGGTTGGGTATTTTAAATGCATAACAGAATGTCCTGGCATGCCATAGACTCTTTTTTTTTTCATAGTGTAGTATAAGAAAAATAATTGCTCTTGCTGGGGCTAATGTTAGCACATCTCACCACTTGGCCTCCAGTTCTCTTTATTGACTTGTGATCTCTTATATGATTGCCTCATTCATAATACGTGAGTTTATATTTTTCTTTATGCATGTTGTTTCATTCTTAATCTTATTCCATTTCTGGAGATATGATACAAGGTAGAATTAGGAAAATAGCTCACTGACGGACCTCCATGCTTTTTCCATACCATCCTTTTCCTACTAGTTTTGGACCACCCCTGTCTCTAATGCCCCTACAGGGAATTGCTCTTTGAACTCCTACTCTCTACTGGATTTCCTTAGCATTCTACTCTGGAAATCCCTGCCATTTATGATGGTCATCATTGCCTTAATGTTGCATGCTGTTTTCTTGTTTCCAAGGGCCTGCACTAACATATTTTAGTCTCATTTGATCCCACTGTGAAGAGATGGAATTCTTCATCAATGGGATCGCTCTGCTTACACAGATAACAGTAAACCAATTTTGGAAAAAAATAAAGACTATATTTTGTCAGATTTGCTAAACAATAATCACAAAGCTACTTAAGGATATAGTTGACATGTGAATGTATGTATACATGTGTGTGCACGTGTGTGTAACCTCACATTTTTGTGACTGCACTAATGTGTATACAAATACATGCACACATTTGGTCAAATTGTGCACACAAATTTGTCAAATATGCTAATATACTAATGTACTAAAGGGGACGTTTTGGTATAACAGGCTTTACTCCTTTGTATTCTAACAGAAATATTTGCTAAAAAAATGCCATTAGCTTTTTATTCTGCCTCAGAAAAACAGCTTCAGTGGGCTGCATTTTAGATGATAAGGTGAAGAGAAGGTTGTGAAGGACATACTTTCATTCAGTTTGGAACTTGCAGTGCACTCCAGACTTCCTGGGTAAGCAGCTGCTCACGTACCTGTATGGAGAAATAACACTGGCTATGAATAGTATGATGCTTCCAGCCTCTCCGCCAACTTTATTTCAGAACAGACACAGCCAGGGGAGATAAACACAGCAGTAAAAATGGGAAACAGAGAGGCTTCGAATGGTATCGGGTATTTTGTGTAAACAACGCTTCATGTGGCCAAGAGAGAAAATTTGAATGTAACAAACGAATCCGTTGGCTCTCACTGTTTGGTTTTTGAATACCCCTGTTAAAGCCCCTAATTGTTCTCACCATGACAGAACTACTGAATGGTACTCAAGAGGCACCCAGCTCCACAGTGTGCAGAATAAATGCATTCAAGGGGTCTCTGGGGGTTTTGGACTGCTGCTTTTCCTTGTCGGGATTCTCCTACAGGGCCTTTAATAACACAGTCACAGAGTAAGCTGCTCAAGTCAGTGAGAGAGCACTTCTCAAATGAGTGAATGGTTTAGTTTAGCTCCAGGGGGCAAGTGCCTGTCTTGTATTTTCGGGGCCCACCCAGCATTGTACAAAGCACATAGTAGGTCATCAGTAAATTGGTACACGAACAAATGCTTAGCATTTCCAGAGCGCAGACAAGTCTTACATCTGCATTCTTCAAAATACATTCTGCCTTGTAAGTTGAGGCAAAAGGTTCTGATTTAGGAAATTAATAAAGGAAAATCGAGTAATAAAGGAAAGAGGACTGATATTAGGTAGTTATAGCCTACAAATGGACTGAGGGGAAAATGGCTGACTTTCCTTTCTTCCTGCCTTCCTCTTCCTCCCTTACTTCTTTCCTTCATTCCTGTCCTTTCACATCCACCATAGTTATTAAGAGCTCCCCCTGTGCAGAAGGCAGCGGTTGCAGAAATGAGGGATTGCCACATGCTTGGGTGCTAAAAGAGTTTAGACAAAGTATGGATAATAAAATCACATAGAACTACAATTCAAGATAGTTTAGCATGCATACTTATAAGAGGTGTCAAATATAGTACAGAAGTCAGAACAAGCACACACAGGGAATAGGAGAGGTTTGCTAAAGGAGGCAGGCTTTATGTTGGATTTTGAACCTAGCATTTTTTTGGAAAAGATACAATATTCTAAGTAAAGTGCAGAACCAAAGCAAACATATTGTAAACAGTACCAAATAAAGCATGGTTAGGGAACAGCCAATATTCTAATTTTCCCAGAGGATGGGATATGTGTTGTGGGGAATAGGAAGATAAGGCTAGAGTTCCAAGACTCCAGATCTGGCAAGCAGGGTCCAATGGAATGAGATTAAGCCGACATATGAAAAACAGCATTTTACAACCTACTCAGATTTAAGCTTTAGGAAGAAGGGAAGTGAATTGAGAGTCTGTATTTCCTGAGTACCTTTGATTCCTAATTTTGTGAGGTTCCCAAGAACTCGCAAGTGTCACCTGCACTGTGATTTTCTTCATGTTGAAACCTATTCCTCAAGCAGTCATCATTGGCTATCTTATTTCCTTCTTTTTTCTTTCCTTCTTTCTAAGACATTACTTTCAGTGATAGATAAATTCAGAGGCAAGAGTACAAAAAATAGTTTAAGGAAAAGAAAGAAAGCCAGTGGTAATATGTTGTAATGGGACCCAGCCATTCAAATGATCTTTGCTTATTGGTGTTAGTAAGTTGTCCCACACCCTAACAAAAATGTCATGGTTTAAGTGTAAGTCTTTGATGAATACACTTGAGAATGTTTAAACAATTTCTTTACAGTCATAGCAATAGCAAAGTGACCATAAAGTGGCAATCTATTTGGAAAGAAGGGGAAATTGAAGAAAGCAATAGGGGAAAAAATAAAAAAGGAAAGAATTTATATAATATAATGACAAGAGGAAAATAAAAATTCCAAAATAATTTTATGCTGAGATCATGTGGAGGGAGAATATTACTTTGTAGTATAATATGCATTTATTAATAAGATAGTAGGATTTATTCCTAGCAAGTGTGAAATCTTGCTAACTGCCAATAATTATAACAATTTTGAATTGTAGATGAAAATGAGAAATAGAACATTCTAGTAATACAACATTCTCAGGTTAGATTAATTCAAATTCTTTCCTTTATCAAATACTTTTATCTTTACTTCTAATAAGTAGAAAAAATCAATAAATACTGTTCCTGTCATAGTCTGAAATTATTCCATATTGAAGTTCTAATATGATAGAATATGGCCAAACATTGATAAGAAAGTGAAAAAGAATGCAATTTACTTAGGTACAAACTAAATATATCATCTTCATCAATAGTGCCTCTTCATTTTGATTTACAAAAGCAAACAAACAAACAAAAAAAACAACAAAACCAAATCCCATAGTATAGCTGTTTTCAAAACTCATTCCCTTAGGCTTGGCGATGTTATGATTCCATATTGGAACCAGAACATAGGGATTTATACTTCAAAATATTTTGAGATCAGTGGCACCACCAAAGTGGTTCTTGGAAGAGTTTGGCAGAACTCTCACAGTCTCTGTCTGTATCCCTTCTCCTTCTAGCATACTTTATAATGGTGTTTGTTTGTTTGTTTGTTTTGGTACTGGGGATCGAACTCGGGACCTTGAACTTGCGAGGCAGGCAGCTAAAGCACTGAGCTAAATCCTTGGCCCTAGCATACTTTATAATGGATATTTGATGTTTCTCAATATTTTCCAAAATGCCCAGCCAATTCAGTTTCAGTTATCAAATTGGACTTCCTTTCTCATCTCAACACACAGGCTTAAGCCTCTCCCATTTTGAATTTCTGGTGCCACCTTGGTAACTACTCTCATTCAATACATTACATGGTCAGACTTGCTCTTTCAAATATATGTATTTTAATTGAGTAATTCCTTCACGTGAATGCCCAAGACATTTGAGGACTCACTGTTTTAGGGATATTGCTTAATGCAGGCTGGAGATATTCCAGGCTGTTCTTTTTTTTCCTTCTAAAGCTTCTGGATCGGGGAAGAAGACAAATATGTTGAATTAATTTTTCTGGAAACAGATACTGGAGTGAAGAATTGCATATGAAAGATATAGAGGTTTCTGAGGCCGAGGGAGAAACTGACTGCAATGTGGTTATACCTGGGGACTCAGGAGTTAGTGGTTTCTATTTCCACATCAGGCAGTCAAGGGCAGGAGTGCAACTTTGGGCAAGACAGTTCTTTGCAGGTGAGGACAATTCCTGGATTCCACTGTGAGTTATCATCTCTACAGCATGGTTATATAGGTCTGAAGAGGCGAAGGAATGGAAGGTATTTGGAAGCCCTGATAAATTCATGGCATTCCTCTGTCCTGAGTTGTGTCACAGTAATGCTGTAAGAAATTGCTGAGGGAAGATATACTCTTGAACATTTATTTAATAGGGCAGAGAAACTAAATATTACTGATTACAGGAATTTGCTGTACATAGTTTATTTCACAGAATGTGATTGTTTGAGCAAGGAATGTAGTCAAATCGATATAATAATTGGTCCTGTTATAATTTAACAGGTCACACATACCTAATTAGGCTCTGCTATGTGCCCTAGACTTTCAAATGAAGACTTGTAGGTGTGGAAAATCCACGTATGGAGACTTCATGTAGGATCTCTTTTTCTTTAGTTTTTGTTGTGCATGAATTCAAGGTCAAGGAGGGGATTTCCTGGGGGTGAAGGCAGGGAAAGGGCAAGGAAATGTAGGACAGGCAAGTGGGCCAAGTTTTATGAAATCTGAGGACAGAGGGATAATTGTTTGGGTCGTACGGGGTACGGAGGGGTAGTGAATGTGTCGGCAGAAGGTGCAGACTTGATGAGCTGAGTGGTAGCGAAATGAGTTGAATGTAGATTTACCAGTACAGAACAGACCGTGAAAGCTGTGTTTCATTAACATTTGCCCAGCTGAGGTTTGGGTTATGTGGGAGGAGGGAAGACTAGTTTCAAATATGATGAGTTTCAAATCATAGAAATCCGATATCCTACAGTTCGTTTTTTACCGAGAGTTTCATATAAAACTTCATTTTTATGCTACATGGAAATATTAATTTCCTTCCTTAATCCAAGGGAAGTGCTATTACTTTGATTTTAAAATGCTTTCTTCAGCCCTAGTGAAGTGATAGGAATACATTATATTTTTTTTCTGTGAAGACATTCAATCAGGTTGAATACACTGAACATAATTTTGCCAATAATTTTTAAAAGTAGCTTCTAAATGGGCAACCATTCATTAAATCATAGAAACTTTGAATAGGAATGAGCTCAGTAAACGCCTTTTCAGATAGATGACAATTTTCCATAACAACTCTAATAATTATCCATGAACTAATGTCACTTTAATAAACAACCACTCTGACTGCTTTTCCCCTCAGCTGATCTGACATTTGATTAGAAGGTCAACTCATTTCAGTTCAACAAATTATCCCAGATTTTCTACTGATTCCACATTTAATGCAGGTACCAAGCTACAAGGAATAGTTTACTTCTAGAGCAACAGAGGGTATATGCTCCTAAATATTCAAAAAACTTTCCCCGTAAAGATAGTCCTCGCTACCAACACTACACTTGCTCTAAAACATTTGGTCCGTTTTTTCCTGTGGTTTTGGCACCTTTGAAATAAAAAAAAAAAAACTGGTATTTCTAAAAGACCAGTGATTCCATGAAGGCAATACTGTTTTTCCATTATAAAACTTCCCTTGCATTTATGGATCTATATGTTTTGTGTTTTAAAATACAAATTATCAAGCCTATAAGGCTTTCTATTCATTATATATACACCTCATTTTCTAGGCTAAACATTTTTCTGTTTTTACTGATTGCATCACATTGCTTGTGTGCTGTACATTTTTCTTTTTGTTCCCATAGTCTTGAGATAATGGGGTTTTGTTCTGACACATAGTGCTATATCCCTTATAGTAGGTAAGTCGTGTTATTTTAACTTTTCTACTCAAAAGATTTATGTAGGTGGTACGGGAGATGAGTGATGACTATTGGAACAGACTGTGCATCAGAAGTTATTTAAACCTCATCAACATTTGCAAGTTAAAAAAAGAATTATTTCCTGTTTCCAAAGTTAAAATTAACTTTAATTTCTTAAGATTACAATAAAAAAACGGCGTGTGGGTTATTCTCTAAGCATATTCCTTGGACTACCAATTTCCTGGATTCAAAGTTTCAACTTCTAGTAGCTCTAAACACCATCTTTATTAGCTTTGGAAATTACAGTAGCCCAGTCTTATTAGTTTTAATGTTAATGCTGTTTATGATCAGATAAGTATAAAAATACATATGATAAAGTCTCATTTTAAATAATAAGAAAATTGAGAATTGAGTTTGACTTCACTGAATCATTGTTTAAGGCACAGAGGTTAACAAGGCTTAGCTATTATAATTAAGTTCTTATCCCTCCAAAAAAGAATTGAAGCATCTGAAGTGTGTATTTTCATACACACACGTTGACTTTTTGAGCATGTGAAAAGGACTGGAAATTGTTTTACATCTATGACAGTTTGTTAGAAAACTTATTTCTATGAGACCAGCTCTAATTTTACTTTGAGACTATTGAAGTGTTGGATGAGTTAGGGTAAGGCACAAAAGGTACTGAGTTGTAATTTCAGTGTCATAGTCCTTACTACTATTATTGTGATTGTTTCCATAGGTGACATTATTAAAAGCTCGATACTAAAATATTCTATTAAAAATAACTGTATAGAGCAGGACACTGACCATTGAATATAATGAGCTTGAAGACTGTGGTTCCTGGAAATGATGTTATGTATGTGGATTTTGCCTGTGACATATTTATGTCTTCCACTTACACAACTCTCCACTTCTCTCTTTCATGTCTAGGAGAGTGCCTGCCCAGAGTACAGCTCAATATTGTTGAAAAGAGGAAGAGAGGGAGGAGAGTAAGAAATCTCCCAAAAGACTCTTGGTCTCAGCAAGACAGTGAGAAAAAAAGGTGTTTGATTAATCAATATACCAAATCCATCTTGATACATATATGACACTTGTATTTTAAAGGCTTTGTTTATAATGCAACGCTATTTGATAGTGAAAGAAATGTTTTTCCATTCTTCCATGAGTTATACACAGGCCCAACATATACGCTAATTGACAGGTCAGTTGATAAAATTTTATGGAATGTCAGATTGAGGGCTTAGAATCTATGATTATGTCAATAATTCAGAAAACAATGTTTGAGGATCATTAATCTGACTTTTTTTCAAAGTTAGCTGAACAGAAATAGACTGGAGCCTGAAGTTAAGTGGTATGCTATTTTGATAAATTACAAGATAATAAAACTCCTCATGGTTTTCAGCTTCTTAGCTTTTATTCCCTACAGGTTTTTTGACTATACATAAGTATCCATTAAGAAGAAGCTATAAAGTAATTGATTTCAATTTTATCACCTTTATAGTATTAATACACCCTCTCCTAATTGCAGAAGACATCATGGTATACTAGAATTTACATCTGGATTGAGGCAAGTTTGAATTTCACCTTCTATGTTGATGTTTACTGACTGTGTCATCCTGGACAGGTTGATTAATGCGTTAAAATTTTGGTTTCCAGATATCCAATGAGAAAAGAATGTCTAACTTCAGAATTATTGGGGAGAAATGAAGTAATATTTGTAAAGCATATAGAGTGCAATGCTTGGCAAATGATAGCTACATGCTAATCCTTTTCTTTCTCTTTTGACATTTGTTAAAATATCACAGCTGAGAACATTCTTTGGTATCGTCACTCTACACCATGCTCAATATTCCACCCTCATTTTACCTGACCTATGAGCACCATTTGTACATTATTTCTCCTTGGTACATTTCCTTCACTTAAGCTAGCACAGTAACTTGGTTTAATTTATATTTCGTTGCTTACTTTTTAAAGTCTGCTTTACTGGTCTTTTTCTTCTCTGCTTTTCATATTGCAATATCCCCAGTTCTGCTCTTGGTTGTCTTTTCTGTTCACTCTCATCCCTGAGATTTCACCTCCTTTTCTCAACTTGGTCTCTTTGCTGATCTCCAAACACAGGGATTGAATGGATCATTTGATATTACCTCTCCCTTAACCTTTGTCATGTTTTGTCCTAAATAGAAATTCTCTTTTCCTTCCTATGTCTACTTGATTCAGTTTTCCCACCTTAACTGATATTAATTTTATTCTTTTTTTAGAAATAAAACAGAAAATCATCCATCATTTCTTTCATACTCTCTCATGGCAAATCCAATGTCACCAGGCCCTGCACTCATCCAGAATTTTTTTTGCACTCATCCAGAATTTAAAAACTGTTCCCTACATCTATTGCTAACCTATTTGTTGGGAGCGCCATTGTCTCTTCCTTAAATTGTTGGAGTGAACTCTGAAGTGACTCCCTCCCTCTGCCATTGTCCTCAACTGTCTACTCCCAATACAGCAGTGCTAGTTGTCCATTGAAAATGGCAATCAAATAATGGCCCTCTCTTGTGAAGGTTTATGATGTGACTTGGAAAGAAAACAAAATTCTTACAATGGCCTACAGATGTTGGCCTATGTTTCTTCTTGGATTTCATTTCTCCTGTTTATCCAGACTTTTCTCACTTTCTCTTTTCTTGCCAGCCGCAACTTGCTATTCTTTCAACATTATAGGTAAATTACTAACTTAGGGCCTTTGCAATGGCTATTCTAATTGTCTGAAGCATTATTTCCTCAGAATGCTCAAGCTAATTTATCTCCATCATTTTTGTCTTGCAAGTGAATTTTGTAAATATTATGGAATGAATACATAGTTAGAAAATGGAGATAATAATTATTCTTCTTAATGACACTTTTGAGAAGATTTCATTATGTATTTATTTATTTATTTTTTGGTATTGGTGATTGAACTTGGGTCCTTGTGCTTGTGAGGCAGGCAGCGGAACCACTGAGCCAAATCACCGGCCCCTGAGAAGATTTTAAATAAGATAATGCTAAATGATTTTATGACAGGACCAGAAAAATTAATGACTTAATAAGTGGTGGATGTTAAGTGTCTCATGACAGTTATCCCACGTGCTATACACCAGAACTGAAGTATTGCAGCATGGACACTTTCTTCTAAATTAAAGTTCTCTAATACCATTAGGGTATCTACTGTTGATATACATGTCTGTATTTTATTAGGTTGATCTAAGTAAATACAAAATTATACAAACATTCATCAATAATTGATAGCTCACATGTCACGGAAATAAATTGCCATTGTTTTATTAATTTAAACCAATTAAACTTCATATAATTTAAAAAAGTTGGTAGTAAGTATTCTCTAATATGGATCATTTTCAAGATTTCACCACAAGATGATTTATAAAATTACTGAGAAGTCTCTATGAATTAAATAGCTGAAAAATGGTATTCTCACAGTGCATTTTAATAAATAACCAATTTTCTTTGTTGATGGCAGTGACAGTTGAGAATGTTCAAAACACTTATTAGTTTTATTTTTTGCTCTTTCCAGATTTTATAAATAGAAAAAATAAAAATCATTGTTATGAAGTTATATGAATATCACAAATACAGCTTTAATACGTGGGATTGAATAGAAAATAAATACTTTCTTTTTACATCCTTATTTGGCAAAACATTGAAAAACAGTTATAACTAAAAGCTTTTTGTCAGTCAAAACAAAGAGAATTATTTGTGAACATTGAATGGATCTTCTTGTTTTTTCTCTTGCCCAGTCATCAGTTGCTTATTTTGATCAAATACATTCATTCCTCTGTTTCATTCATACAGTTTAGTATTTTCCAGAGAATTTACCCGCGTTTTACTTTATGCCAAGCATTGGGTACAGTGTGTAATAACAACATGTCCGTCAACTCTTCAATTGTAGATGTAGAAGTTTACATATCCATCCATATCTTTTACTAAAATGTTTTCAAGATGTTGATTCTAGAATTCACTGTAAAGGCAGTTTGTGAATAAATCTATTCCTAATTTTTCTTGCTCTTTCATTCCATTGGGTGTTCATCAGACAATTTCATTTCCTCTTTCCAAGCTTGAAATGTTCAGGTATTCACCTCTTCCTGCTAAAGTGCATTAATTTTTCTATCACCAGAATAAAAGTGCCAAATGGAAGAATGAGAGGCAAAGAGAATGGAATGCTTCACCTAATTGCCTGGATGCTGCCTTAGATCTAAATGTTGTAAGTTTTCTTCTAACTATTTTAGAAAGAACCACTTTTTGCTAGCATTTTTATTGCCACTCATGCCTACTTCACTTTGTTACTCCTCTGCTAGTTGTGGGTGGATGGAGTTTGACTATTTCAGAATAGTTACTAGTGGGTGGGTTCAAGAATCTCTAGTGGGTTGAGAAAAAAGCCATGTTCATATAGATAGTGATCCTTCTATTAAAATCCTGGGAGTGAGTAATATTTAATAGCTATGTTCACCACGCACATAGCAGCGTCCATCTGTACAGAAACTGATGATATCTAAAGAGAATTCCATAGGAGCTTTGGATTCTTGCACAGATTTGTTAGCAGGAGTTTTGATCTCCCCACATTTGCTTTTGTTACTTGGTAGAGAAGGTCTCTCTTCTGAGGGCATGACATAGGCTTGGCTGCCTATGGATGTACACAAACACGAGATGTTATGAATCTGTCAAGACTTAGCTTTCCTACTGTGCAGATCATAGCACACAGCTTTAGGGCCTCGCGTACATTGCTTTGACTACAGATGCAATGCCCTTAGGTTCACTGGCTTTAAATTGTGGATAGCTGTGGTAAGCGTAGTCATATGAGCAATTTAGCTGCCAACTGAGTGCATTTTCATTTTTGATTTGAAATCCAGTTCTTTTATATTTTTAAATACAGAGCTGGTAACAACCAGTGATGCTGTATATGCACTGAAAGCACCACTACATTTAGAGAATATTTTCTGTATGGCAAGGCCACTGGAAATGATAAGTCATTCAAAATATAAAGAATTTTATGTGGTTATTCTTGAAACACCACTTCACTTAGTGTGATATTTGTATTACAATGAATTTTAAATGGATGCCATTATATTCTCATTTTCTGTCTTCTCTGTACTAGGGAAAATGCTTTACCTTAATCTTTATCACTTACCTTACTCTTCAGAGACTGAGTAGTCACTGATGTTCATGACCCACTCTATTACAACAATGCTACAATCAAAATGTGAGTATTGGGTAGCTACAGCTGAATGATAACTTTTGCTGCAAGAATCCCGATAGTCAAATTACATGTATTATTTTGTAGGTATCATTCCAAAATTCAAAATACTAGGACAATTAAAGGATTCAATGATTTCAGATAGAGAAAACATTTGAGAAGAACATTTTACTTTTATTTTATTGGCAAGTATTAAGACCAAAATTTAAAAGGACCAAAATGGACATAATTTCGATATGCATTTTAATGAGGAAAGTAGAGAAAATGCTAAGTGATTTTGAAAAAAGATACTTAACTCAATGCAACTTCTATAAATGATGATTTCCCCTGTTCTCTAAAAAATGAAATAAAAGTTACATGTAATATATAGTACTAAATTCAGACTGACATTAAAGATGTGAATATTTTAAATAAGTGACATATTTTAATTTGAAAATTTGAATCTAATATAAAATGCAAATTGCAGTAGCCCTTAATGTAGAAAAAGGGAAAAAATGTAGTGAATGAGTTTGGGGAAATTGTAACTTGGACAGATCCAGCCAGCTGCAATGATGAACAAGGCTTCCTTTATTATTGCTTCAAAAAAAGCTATTGAGTGGCCAGCACAAAGTAGCTGCTTGAATACAGGAATATCCAATATCCCTTTGAGAGGCGTATTTGATTACACATTTTCCTTTTAGAGTTCCTAACTCTCCAAGCTCTACAAAAAGTCCCCAAGATCACTGTTGTTATTATTGGTGTTGTTTTTTGACCCAGAGGTTACACTACTGAAAACTATTGTAAACTAGATAAAATGATCTTTATCAGTCTTTGACTTTATACCTTATTTGGTTATTCTTTGGTTTAAAATCACGCTATAACTCCTTCGTACTTGAGTATTAACTGTAAGAGGGTCAGCATGAAATGTCTTTCTTTCTTTCTTTCTTTCTTTCTTTCTTTCTTTCTTTCTTTCTTTCTTTCTTTTCTTTCTTCCTTCCTTCCTTCCTTCCTTCCTTCCTTCCTTCCTTCCTTCCTTCCTTCCTTCCTTTCTTTCTTTCTTTCTTTCTTCCTTCCTTCCTCTCTCTCTCTCTTTGTGAATTTGAATTGATAATTCTTTTTCAGCTACTTTTCTCACTCTTGTCAAAATGACTTCTCAATATGCATATTCTTCTCCACACACCCACATATAGATTCTCAAATATTGGTTCCTACTGATTTCTATTTGGCAAACTCTTACTCATCCTTCAATACCCATCTCAAACAACTCATCTTATAAACTTTCCCTATCTTCTCTGTTAGAGCATATTAGACAACACTCATTCTAATTACATACCCCTGACCCCAATGGTCAAAATACATATCCTTGTTAAAGCACCCATTTCAATGTACTTATTTCATTTCCTTGTTTTTGTCTCATGTTAGATTGAAAGTTTCATAAGGCCCAATATACCATTTATTCATATTTGCTTGTCATCACAGGTCTCAATGAATAGTTGATTGACTGAATGAACAGATCTTTACTTGTGGATTTTACACAACATACAGTTGTGGGAGCCAACTCAATGTGCAGAGTTGGAAGCTGTTTGTAGCTCTGCCAGTCACTTTTATGTTCTGCCAGCAAATTCTTGGTTCTTGTACATTCCCCACTGACAGGATTTTTCCCAACAGTGCTTGGCTTGCTTACAGTGTTCAAAATTGTTTTCTACCCTGTCTGGGATTTTTCACTACTTGACTTCATTTTCTCAGTTTCTGTATATCAGGCTGCTGGGGCATCCCATTGTTACCCATTCTCCTCCTGTGCCTCACCCATCCAAGGAACTTTGTGACAAAAGGCTGGGAGAGTGGCCAGATTCCATCATCTTGTTGATGGTGATCCTATATTACTATAGGCATTTGAGTGGTGAACCTGGGCACGCTGCCACAGTCAGCAGTGAAGGTGAATGCTTCCCAGTGCCAATAAGGACTAAGGCATGGAAATAAATCCATGCAGAATTGACTTTGTCAGTGATTTCTAGTAAAAGACGAGATTATACATGTAGAATGCATTGGTAGTAATGAATATTATTGCATTATTTCTAGTTCTAGATGAAAGAACACTAATGTTCTTAACCTCAAGTGCTGTTTTAGCAAGAATCTGATGCCACTTGAAAGTGGTTTACCCTTGTAGCATGTATTGCTCAGTTTGCCTCAGGGATAAAGAACTGAATGGTATAGTCTTATAGTTCAGTGTTTTTCAAATTTGAATTGCACATGGGTGAGCAAGAGATTTTGGTCCATTAGGTATGGAGTACAGTTGAGATTCTGCATTACTAATAAGCTCCTGAGTGACACCATTATGCCTATATTTATGGTTTAAGGATCTCGTTTTTGAGTAGCAAGGATGTGAAGGCAAAGTGAGTTCTGTAAAAAGTAGTGCCATACTGGGTGTGGTGGTATACATCTGCAATTCCAACACTCACGGGAGGCTGACACAGAGGATTTCCAATTCAAACTCGTTTTGGGCAACTTAATGAGATCCCATCTTAAAATGCAAAGTAGAAGAAGGGCTGGGGATGTAGTTCAGTGTGAGGGCCTTGGGTTCAATCCCAAGAGAAAGAAAAGCATCAGTTGATGGGCATGATGCATAGATACTTTGAGTAGCTCTATACCATGATAGGTGGGAGCACATGTCCTACTGCAATGTAAACCACTTCCCTCATCACTGCTACATGTCAGTGCACGTTGTTACTGATGCTGGTGGCAGCATCCTTGAGTTACGAGGTAATTAGCGGTTGATAGCCCTCACCAAAACTTTTTAAATTTAGTACTTCAAAGAGTAAATCATTCTGCTAAAGTTTGGAAATTTTAGCTGCCGAGGAAGTAAAGTTAGCAAGGACTTGGGAATCAGCTGAATTTCAACCAGGTTTCTTTTTCACCTAACTCTCCAAGAGAGTGCTAATAAAATCATTATTCATTGCATGTCTAGTATATGTGAGCAGATATTAGGCACCAGAGGTACAAAGAAGCATACACCCCCCAGAAGGCGTTTACAATTGACTTAAAAAAATACAGATTTTTAAAGGCAAGGCTAACTCCTACTTGTGTATTTCCAAAGTATACATATAATAAGCAGTTATTGATTGTATACAGTATTAATTATTAACTAAAATGTTATTAAGATGGAGCATGAGTATTTTAAGACTAAACTATGACACACATTTATATATCATTAGCGAATTTACAAGTGAACATTCCATGCTACCTCCAGCCTTAGAGCTTCCTAAGTCTACTTTAAATGTGAAATGTGGCTTTGGGCTAAATGCGGTTTTAGGACTCTTTGTCAAACCACAGGGATATCCCAGAGTTTTGATTCCATTTATGGGTGGATACTTTATGATCTTTATTTTTTTCCTTTCTTTTTTTTCTCTTATTAGTACATGCTTTCAGTGTATGATCTTTACATTCATCTTACAGAGTGGGTACATGTACATTATACAGTTTGTTTCTCCTTTTTTAAGCTATTAAAGTCGTCTATGTAGCCAACTTCTCTTAAAAAGTGAAAGAAAGGAACAGGTGACTGAGCATATGAAATGAAATGTGCTAAGAGCCAGGGACGTGAAACAGATAATGTCCCAGCAAAGACCTACCGATGTCCCTAAAGCAGCCTGCCCCTTGTATTTTAGATAAAGTTTTATTAGAATGCAGCCATACCTGTTCGTCTAAGAATCGCCTGTGACTACTTTTATGGTATGACAGCAGAGCTGAGGCATTACTATAGAACTTGTATGTATTACAGGGCCCCAAATCTCTGACTATAAGAAAAATCTTTATGAAGAGAATTTAAGAAGTAAACTTAATTCTAAAATTTGTGGCATTAGAACAAGGAAACAAAAAGAAGCCTTCTAACCATGGCTCACTACTCTGCTCTTTTCACTCTTGGCTCTCTCCTACAGTATCAGGGGTCCCAAACACATCCTACTCATATTCAATTTCCATATGTATTATCCATACTTACTTCTCAAACACTCCTTGATCTTCCTTTGAGGGTAAGAGCGTAAAAACCAACACTGTGGTGTATGGCATTAGAAAGTCAATTAAGGGAAGAAGCCCATGAAGTCCCTAACAGCGGGTCAGCCTCTTGGGAAGGACATTTTAGGTTTTGAGGTGCTAGATGTTCTGAAAGCTAGAAGACATTGACTTTGGGTGTACACACCTCCTTAGTTCCCCTAGACCACTGGTTGCAAAACTATGGCACACACGCTGTAGCGGGCTGTTTATATAATTGAAAACTCTAAAAGGTTTGCCACTACTGCCCTGGACTCTTTACCCCATGGGCAGGTTCATAGCAAGAACAGATCACTGTAAAGGAAGGGGTAGCCGAAGGATCTCTTTCTGTGTCTAAGGGTGATACTGCTAAGGAGTCCTGTTTAATTGGGAAGTGGGCAAGGGAAATATTACAGGCTTTTGGCTAGTCCTAAATAGTTATGCTATTTTTCTTGCATACAAGTGACCAAGAGGTTTTTCCAGGAAGAAAAAAAAAAGCATAATAAACACAGTCATAGAGATGAAAAAGATTTAAACACTAATAGAGAGTGCCTAGAAAATAAGAGTACTTTATACCCATTAAAATACATATGATCTCATTTTATCTTTGAGGCATACTCTTGGGTTGTGTCTGGAAAATTTTCTCTTCCTTGAGGGAGAAATTTAAACATATATTATTTAGAATCTGGAAACACGGATGCTGTTTCAATGCCAACAACATCTCGGTATGTCTCTACAAACTACTACCTGTCAGTTGAGAGGAGCAGGGCTGTTCTAGTCTAGATGTTTGATTCTTAATTGTTTAAAGAATGCCAAATAATAGGAATCTGTTTTGTTTTTTAAAAGTGTTAGAGAGGGATTTGGGAAAGAAGAGGATGAAGAAACAGCAGCAAGTTTAGAACCAATGCCAATTCTAGATAATGGTTCTGGGTGCTTTTATTTTAATATGAGACTTAAATAAAATGACATAGTTCATTTGTGACAGAGCTGAAATTAGAAATTATTTCTCATGACGTTGGACTTTGTGTTGCTTGTTCTTTACATTAGATTTGATCATCAGCAACATTACTTACATCTATTCACCAATGGGAAGCAGGGCGCATACTAGACCAGTGGTTTCTGAGAAATTGGTGAAAACATTGTTAAGATGTTGATCCCTCTGTGAAATAGCGAAGAACTCTGATTCAGAAGTTCTGTTTGGGTCTGGGAAACTGCATTTGCAAAGCGACCTGTAGAAATTTGAATAAAGGTAATCTTTACAACTCACTTTGAAAACCAGTAGTTTAAAATGTGTTTTTCTCTTGATGGACGGGAACTCTGCAGTGGAGAGCCATGTCCTGTGAGAGATACCTGACTTAATTGTCAGAGAAGGTGACTGTCTTGTGACTCATCCACTTTCTCTCACCCAGTTCGGTCAAGGTCTGTGGATCGCTAGCATGTGAGGCTGGCGTTGGCGGGTCACCTCCGGCCAAGAGGAAAAAGGTCCAAGAGGACCTTATCTGATTTTATCATTGCCATGCTCTAATTTGCTGAGCTAACCAGCCAGTTTCGTTGGAACTCACCATGGAGACAGATTAATTTTAACTCTGAGAGAACATGGGCTTTTCAACACAAGTTAAATATAGGCTGGCACAGAACATTACAGAAGCATTAGGTCCTCAGAAATTTTCTTTAGCTCTGAAACTTTGAGCTGCTACTAATGCATGCTACTCATGCTTTCTCCTGGTCATTCTCACCTTTCCTTTTTCCTTTGATCACAGAAATAGCAAAGGCAGGACTTCAACTGCTGGGGCACAAGTTCATCTACAAGCACACTTATTTGAAATAATTGCACTGGAAATGAATGGGAAGAACACACCATACCGTTAGGGTCTTAGAGAGACTGTAAGCTTTTGTGCTTGTTTTTGTTTTCTTAGATGGAAATACTTACTTTAAAGGAATATCAAATGCTTTTGAAATCAGCTTCACCAGAAAGTGCTCTGAGATTTGACCAAATGGAAAAATGTGGAGGTTAGAAATACTGCACAGTTCTATGTATACTAATTTTTATTTTTTTGTGGAGAATATATACACACATACACAACTCCTACTTTTAGCAGATACTTCAGTAAAATGTAATTTAAATGTTGATGAGACCCTTTCAAACAGAAGTTAAAGTGATATGTTCTTTTTATTACAATACTACTAATTGACATTAATGTTTTTGTGCCTCTGATTACAATATGGGGTTTCAAAATATAATTTTTCTGAATCCTGTCCAGTATGAGTTCTATAATAATACTGAAAAATAGAAGATGAAATACAAAATGCTGGCTATAACGGGTCACGCATGATCCACATGTGATATGCATTAGGGTTTAAGATAGTAATAAATTAAGCAGTGATAAGTAATAGTGGTAAATCTGAAGTAAGATTCGTTAGTGTTTGTAATGTTGTCCCCCACCAGCTATATTGCAATACTAGTAGTGGTTAATGGTGAGGGACGGAAAGCTAATTGTTTGCTTTTTCATCTTAGCTCTGTGATTTTAGTCACTTCACATAAACTCTATTTTCTCACCTAAAAGAAATAAGGTACTCATACAGTTGATAAGAATATAAGAAATCATACATGTAAAGAGAGTCATACAGTATACTGTTAGAGCAAATAGTCGATAAATGTTAGATACTAGCAATATTTTAATCATAGTTTCATAATTTTTTCTTCAGAACTGATTGTCAAATGATGTATTCATTTAAAAAACCATTACTCCAGTGTGTATTTAAGCATGTGCATTAATTTGTTAAAGTTTATTAATAAAAGATAAGAATAGGAACAATTTTTAAACACATCCCTATAAATAATAAACATGCTTCCAAGTTCTCAAAAGGATGATAAAAGCCATAAACAGGTCCTCGCCCTGCTGAGTTTCCCCGTGAAGCCAACAGCTCATCCAGCCCTCAAAGGCCATGCAAGCTTGAAGGTCAGAGGCTGTGTGTGTAGTGGTCACCTCTAGATTCAACTTTAATGACAGCCTTCTGAAATCTGAGGCTGCATTCATGTCTGTGGGATGTAAGACACCTTCTACACTGGAAACACTGCCAATATGATAAAATAATCACACCCAGTAATCATACCATACCCAGATATACTGAATTAAATGCAGAAAGGAGAGTTGTACAACAGCAACACTTGGTGACAGCAACTTGACTGGGGGAAGCGCAGCCAAGTCCTTTATTTCACCACCTTTCACACAATATTATACCTAAATTATCTCCAATAAAGCCATAGTACTAATAGTATTTCTACTTAAGGCAGTATTTATCCATAGTCCTTTACCGATTTAGATCTTTACAGAAGTGGAGCCCCAGAGTGCATTCCTTCCCACAATCACCCTCAGAGAATTTGAAAGATTCGCAGGTGCAGTTGGAGAAGAGGGTTAATCAGCACGTCAGATGGAAGCATCAGAATCACTGAGGACTGCGATGGGTTCTATTTGCAGTTTTCCTGACGTCTGCTAGTCTTACCATGTTTTCATAAAGTGAAACTAGTGGCGTCTAACAAGGTGGACTTTGCACACGCTGTGTTGAGCACTTCTCACCACTTTCACTTTCCTGTAGCTATTTGCAGAGGATTTGCTCCTGGTTGTCTGGACAGATCCAAGCAACCTTGTTGATTTGTCATTTCCTAGAATTTTCTTTTGAAATCGTCACCATTTCTATTTGTGGTAAAGGCATTTTTCTATTCACAGACATCCTCCTTATGCGTTATTCATCCCTTTAGAACAGTATTAACTGTAATTGGAATGGATTTCAATGTAAACTAATTTAACAATTGCATTATAAAAAGATACTGATGACTAAGCACACAATGGAAGGCAATTAAAGAGTGCAAAAGGAGCTAAAGAATATGGAACTGCATCAGTTATAAGGAAGTGTTCAAAAACTGTGAAACTTCACAAATTTCTTTCTTTCTTTGACTTGAAATTTGCATTGCCTTCCTCTCCAAGGGATCTCAAGAGATACATAAAAGAACTTCAAAACTTTTAATAATGTTTTAAACATTTAGGGAATAAAAATGTAAAAAGGGTAATAATGCTGGAGGATGAGCCATTGGAAAGAAGCAGAGAATATAAGAAAAAGAAAAAAATATATAAAATGGCTGGACAGAAAGTTTGACCTCCTTGGTGTTGTACCGACAGATTCATCTCTAGTTTGCTTTTATGAAATCCTATGGAGATTTGGTCGTAAGCCCCATACTGCCACTTTCCATCTATTTGGTATTCCTTAAATTAGATTATAAATTCCTTCGGAGCAAGGGACTATCATTGATAAGTCCCTACTGTTCAACATACTATTACCTATGTTGCTTTCTAAATTTTATTGAATGAAGCATTATATGATAACTGTTACTATTTTTATTCCTGAAATTTCTTTCTATAGATCACTAGTATGATCTTATCGTTAAAAGGATAATAAAAGTACTATCAAAATTTGCTTTGATAATTCAAAGAGCTTAAATAAAGGTAAAGACCTCAAGCAGAGGCTGGCTCCTAGACAGTGCTCAATAAATAGGAGACCTTGTTGTCAATAAACTTGCTGAATGGATTCATCTATTTTATAGTCATAGATTAGCCAAGTATGGATTTTTATTATCATTGTAAACTCAGGAAATATAACTGGCTAGTAGGCACAGCTTTTCTTGTGCTTTATTTAGAAAAGCTATAGAAATGGTCTAATATTTTGAAATTTCACATGTTAATATAGATTCAAGTAATTTTCATGGGAAGGAGACAGGGAAAGACTTAGCTTCAGTTCAGTTCTTGACAATTTTAAAATATACTTTACCAACATTCTCCAGATGGGAAGGCAGTTTAGAGTGATGCTCATAAGTTCTCTGTACACATCTCTGGATCACTAGCATTTTTCATCCCATTCAACAATTGTGTCCTCTTTAAAGACTACTTAAAATATATCAGATTAAAAAGTGGTATATCAGTCTCCTTGTTTTTGACATCTCCATTTTGGGAGCACTCCTTGCCAAATACTCTTAAAATAGGTCTCTTTTTTCACATCTCTCTTTTCTAGTGTATGATTGAACTTATCTCCTTGAGACATTTCAATAGTATAGTTTCTGCAAACATGATTTTCCTCCAGAATTTACTTATACAAATTACTAGGGCGACATAATTGTGTAGATGTGTTGTAGATTATTTTTAATGGAGATCCAGGAATTATAAAGTAGCTTTTAATTTCATATTTGGAAGCCAAATTCCACATTGAGCCTCTAAAATCCTCCGTGATAGACTACAACAGAGGAAGAAGAGGTACTTATATTTTTTAAGATAGTTTGAGATAATACTGTGTCATGAAGGGGAAGGTACTTGGAATGTGGAGTCACGAATCCAGCAATTATTTAATGCTGCTGGCTACACCATCTTTTCCTCACACGGAAGCCCCACAAAGCTTCAAGTTACCCGGAAAGGCTATTTCCTATGGTATGTGACCAGGATCTACCCAAAGAAGCTTTCAAATCTATTTGTAGATCTTGATTTACACATCAGACACTCAATAGTTAATGTTACTGTACTCACTGAAATCAAAGTTTTATTTATCAGATTTTATTATGCAATGGAACTTATTTAAATTAATCTTTACCATATGGCTGTCTTATCCTTTATATTATTTTGTACATTTTTAAATGTCTAAAAATGATGGTGATAGATAGGGAACATGATGTATAATGTCAATTCTTACCCCCTTTAAGAGGTTAGAATAAAAGACAGTTGGTAAATCTAACTATAAACACATGTAACTGAGTTGTGCCATATAAATATTGATGCCTGTGAAAGTCACATAATATTTATGGAATAATTCTGATTGGATAGCCTTGCTTTTCTTCATATAATTGATACATAATATACAATAAGAGCTACCATGTTGAGCTAAATAAGGTTTAACATTTTTAAGTGTTCTTATAAGAAGTTACCAGAATCTCCATTACAATGAATTTATTGTTTAAACCTCTACTCCCTAAGTCTTTTCACGTTTCAGTAAATGGTATATTATACTTTCAAACTTCTTTAGCAATGTGTTTCCCTTGGAATATTAGTTCTGTGAAATGTTCTTGGAAACAAGAAAAAATTTCCTCGATCATAGAACTTTGGAAAATGAGCACTCTATGTAACCATGGATATTCACAATGGTTCTAAGCATAACTAAAGGCTCTAAGAAGTCTTGCAGTTAAAAAATGAAACACTACTGAATTTTAACAGTGTTTTGTAGATGCATTTGACCATGGACACTATTTTCTATAGTTCTTACATCAACTGACCTTTGACAAATACTACTTTAGATATCCAACAAGATACACTAAATTTGAATTTGCTTATGTGTTTTTACACAAATGAATCTAAGTTCATAAACTAATGTTTTCCAGAAATACATTGCATTTTTATGTATGATAAAATGGAATTTATTTTCTATTTCATGACACCATGTTAATTGGGAACACCTCTCATTCCTTATTATAGTCTCCAGACAGCCTTTGTTTTTGGACTTCTTGATTCTTCCCCCCCAAATAAGTCCACATCTCTGGTTTTATACCTTGCCCCAATCTCTCTATGTCAAAGTCTATCTTTTTCATCTCTAGGGGAGGCATGAGGTGGAATAGGAAGCTGATGAGCTGTGTGTGCCTCAAGCCCATTGGCATTTGTGTTTTTCCAAGTTATTTTTTCTCTTCCTTCAAATCTTCCATGTTTGATGGATCGATCATTAAACCCAAAGCCGTTTCTTTCTGTTGAGATAGAGAGAGCTTACTCTTTCAATGCTCCAAGTAGAGGTGAGGACAAATTTTTCATTTCATTTTTTTCTGATGTAACACAGAAAGAAAGAAAACCAAGAGGTAATTTCTATACTAAAAGTGTCTGAAAATAATTATGTGTATTTATTTTTAGATTTTCTTGGCTTTAAATTTTTCAGTATTTATTTTTTATGCATGCATGTTTGCAGTACATAATGATTACATTCCATGTGTCGAGTTGGTACATGTACATAACACATCCCAGTTCTTTTTTCATCCCCTTCCTAACCTCTGCCCACTTACCCCCTCCAATGCGTGGTCCCTTTCCCTTTGCTAAAAATCCGATTACCTAACTCTTTCCTATTATCTATCTTTTATTTCACTCTATATTTGTATTTTGGGTTTCTCATAAAGGATACCATGTATTACTTAAGCTTGTGAGTCTGATTTATTTCACGTAGCATTATCATTTTGAGATGTATTGTTATACAAATGACTTAAATTTATCCTTCTTCACAAAAGAGTAGTACTCTGCTGTATATCAATACTGCACCACACTTTCTTTCTCCATTCATCTGATGATGAAGATGTAAGCCACTTCCAAAATTTAGTTATGGGGAATTTTGCTCCTATAAACATGGGTATGCATGTATCACTGTACGATGATGTTTCCAAATCTTTCAGGAAGACACCTAGAAGGGGAATAGCTGGGTTGAATGGAATTTCTAATTTAGTTTTTTGAAGAATCTCCACACTCTTTTCCATAATGGTTGTATTAGTTTCCATTCCCATCAACAATGTAAAAGGCTTCCTTTTTCACAAGACCTCTTCATCATTTGTTAAGAGTCTGAACATATTTAGATTCATAGAATTGAAAACGTTATTTACCTTTTGATTTTGCATGATTGTGTCTGGAATGCTCTCTCTTTATTTCTTATCATCCTGTCATTGACATCCTTGTTCATTAATTTCCAGTCAAAGAGACTTCAATCCACTTTGTTTGAACTTTTGCTCTAGTTGACCCACCTGTCTACCTCTTCCCTGCTCATCATACTCACTGTGCCTTGAAATAAAAGGTGTCCTCCAGTGTCATTTTCTTAGAGAAGCATCCCCTATTAGACTAGAGTGTCTAGTCTCTCACGATGGTATATCATACTTACTGTCTTGAAAGTATTTTTTCTTAATTGATATTTTATTGTTTGTTTATTAGTCTTTCCTAACAAGAATAATAGTTCCTGGCTGGAGATGTAGCTCAGAAGGAGAGCACTTGCCTAGCACACGTGAGGTCCTGGGTTTGATTCCCAGTACCACCACCAACCAAAAAAAAAAAAAA
>NW_022900951.1:24246187-24265305 GCF_012274545.1 Fukomys damarensis
CCACAAACAAAAAAAAAAAAAAAAGGTCCATGGAAATTGGGACACTATGTATCTTGTAATCCACTGCTTCCCTAGTACCTAACACAGTGCCAAGAAAATAGCTGGGGATTCACTAATAACTGCCAAATAGATGAATATTTGACTTTTCATGTCTATTACTTACTTAGTTATTTCTGCACTCTTCCCTAGATTTAAAATTGCTACATCTTTGACAATGATTAGTTTATATCATCATCTTTGACACCAGTAGCTTAATCCTATCACTGACATCCCTGCTTTGTTTCTCTGTTAGGAAATACTACCAGCTAAATCCTTGTTTTCTTATCATTTGATTTGTATTAATGTTATTTTTTACCATGAAATCAGGGACATCAGAGTAAGAGCCATTTATTTACTGTTTCATATCATACATCATATTTTTAAAATTTATCACACTTTGATTATATGCATACCATAGATAAAACACAGCATTGGTATTATTCTTAGATAAGCCACTTGTATTATTTATGGTATAATAAAAGAAATGTGGCAGATCCATTTCCCATTACACACATTTCCATTTCTCCTTAACACCTTCTTGTTTTAATATATTCTCTATTTCTATTATGGTTTTCTCCACAATTAAGGCATCTGAATATCTTTGTTTTTGTTTGTTTGCTTGGTTGGTTTTGCTTGTTTGTTTGTTTTTTGAGACAGGGTCTCACTATGTAGTTCAGACTGACCGGGAACTCACTATGTAGGCCAGGCTGTTCTCGAACTCACAGTGATCCTGCTGCCTCAGCCTAATGAGTGCTGGGATTACAAGGCGTGCGCCACCAGGCCTGGCTTGACATCTGAATATCTTTGAACTAGACAAGTACTCTAAAATAAATAAACTGCATTGTTAAAATAAAAAGGATAGAAAAAACTGTGAGTACATTGTCTTATTGAATATTTTTCTCCTTTAAGGTTCTAAAACTGAAATTTTGATCTACGCAAGGTAATCTTCTTAAAATATTTTTCATATATTATTCTGTTCCGGCCATTTTTTCAGGTGTACAATAGCATAATTTCAAATTATTCTTGTCTAAGAAATTCATGTTTACAGTCACAAATTCAAACAATACTAAACTACCCCAAATAAGAACATAAAATAATCTTCCTTTGTTAGATTATACTTGTAACATGTTTATTCCTCTATTGTTAGAAGTGAATCATAAATAAATTTTTAAAAGGAAAGAAAATTAAATCCTAAAACAGTAATATATATCGCTCACTAAAATTTTATCTGTGTGATCATAAAATCCATTTATGCTTTTTATTAATCAGTCAGAAAAGTAATTTTTTCAGCAAAAGTGGTTATAGCTCTATCACAAATTTTATAAAAGGAGCAAAAAAGCTATGATATTTTTGTGTTTTCTATGATTACTTTGGAAGTAAAATGCTATCATATAGTTGTATGAGTTGATTCTAATCACTACAAAATTCAACTGTGGTGCAAAATTTTTAAACAATAAAATCCTATTTGTGGTTTCAGATCAGAGCTAATGATGCTACTAGATATTCATTTATTTTTTTCTCATTTGATTTTCTTCTCTGACTCAATTTCTTAAAGAAACACATGCTGATCTACCCAAAGCCTATATGTACTGTGTACTGTTGGGATTACATCATGGCACAGAGGTAAATACTTGCATGTGGAAAAATAGCAATATAATATAAGTAGACTTTTCACTTTCACTTTTTGTTCCTTTAATAATCCAGAATAAAGCACACCCCTAAGTTCAGATGAAATTCATTATCACCTAGAAAACCCCACCACCACACACACACACACACACACACACCCCTTACTTTTGCTTTGTAGGTTGTAGCCCTTATGCCAAACTTATCCTCTGGGTTTCTTTATATGGGTCATGCCATGAAAATATCCATTTGAAGGCTAGTCAGGTCAGATTTTCTAAGCGAGCCATTATACAGTCTATGGATCCTTTGTCCTTGTCAAATTGTGATGTTTTCATTCATTCTCTTTGTACAGATCAGGGAGAGAATTGTTATATATGGACAAAATTATGGATTGTGTTGTACCAGCTAACAAAATCAGGGAATTTATTGCAAGGGTATTCCGTAATGGCCTGGCACTAGGTCAGGAGCCGTTTTCAGTAAATCAATTTATGTTACTCAACGTGTCTTATACAGCAAGACAGACAGCACCAGTCTGTATGCTTTGAGAAAGCTAAAACCTTTTCAAACAGTAGTGATATTTAAAGTGTAGATTTATTGCCTGCATACATTATACTGTGCTGGTAGAAATTAGAATAGAAGAAAAAGAGAAGATTAGATTATTGGATAAGAATTGGCTTTTGACTCTTTCCTTCATACACTTTATCTCAAAATTTTAAAATCTGCCTTGGGGGAATTGAGCCCATGTGTCTGAATGACAAAGCAAAACAGCAGTTGCAAAGTACTGAGTTCAAACAAGTCCTGAATATACACCTCTCTCTTTGTCATGGATCATTTACCCTTGCTGCAATGATTTTACATATCCTTTAAATTAAACTGTGCCAAAAGAAAAAAAAAAGGGGGGGGTGGGAAGAAAACCTTTGAAGCTGTATTTTAGAAATTCTTCAGTGTCAAGTAGCACTGGGAACATTTGGTACTTCTGTCATTTCCTGCTGTGATGCCCTATTACCACAAAGTCACAGACCTAAGCCATTACCCTTCAACTGCATAAGGGGAAAAGCCATTTGAAAGTATATATTTTAGGAAGAGTTTACAAAATAAGGTCAACTTTTCAAATGTATAGACGTCAGTTGCTTCTTGTCTTTGCTTTTCTCTATCCTCAATGTTGTAGTCCTATAGTTGTTAGTTAATTGTGAATATTCATGATAGGACTACAGATAAATTGGTCCTCTTTTTTCTTTTACTACCACATTTGAGACAAGTCAGAAATCATATACAATGTGACATGTTTGATTTCTGCTCTTTCCAATTACCCATTTTTTTATCTAAAGATGAAGATACCCCAAACTTACACTGTCTCTTTATTTCCCACAACATTACTTTTGTTGAAAGCCCTTTTGATGTTAACAAAGACTTCCTTAGATAAAATATAACTGAGTTGTACTGACCCTCAAGTGATAGTAGTCCTCAGTCCTGCTCTATCGAACTACCCAACAGAGACCAGCAGAAACACATGCACTCCATAAACCAAGTTCATCTCATCCTCTGTACAAGTTGCCTATTCCCCTTCCCCCTTCTATCCCATTGAATTCCCACCATTAGACCGGTTCCCTTCTTACTGAACCTTTTTTTCAAACTCGCATGCAATCCGAAATCCTCTGCTATCAACTTCATCCAGTTTATATCCTTTTGTCCCTCAGTAATGTCTCCTTTGTCTGAACCCTGAATTAATAATCTGCAACACAGCGCAGAATAATGAACTACATAGTTTTTATTATTCATCAGCTGTTTTGTATATGCTGTTTTTCCTTTTTCCTTAAATTTCTTGTATCATCCTCAATGAATCTAGTCCAACAGTTAATATTTAGTTTTAAAATTTTAATTCTAACAGTAGTATATATTTAAAGATCTGTTTTCACACATTTTCACACCTTTCTTTAGAATAATCAAGTTGCCACGAGTGAGGTAAGGTTTCTCATCGTCTCTGCAGAGCCTTGCATAGTACTTTAGTTGGAGTGTAAATATACATGTCCTGAATCATAGGATGGCATCACTGGGAAGTCTTACTTGCATGTGAGCAAAAGCAGAGTCTCTGCAAGGTAGCCTGCTACTTGAATATCTCTGAGGATATTAATGATGAAAAGAAGTGGCCAGAGGAAAGGCTTTTCCCTTCTCAATTGCAGCACTGTAAGTAAGTGACTTCTGGTAGATCAAATAGACTATTTTGGGGATTCCTGCTCACCCATCTCTTCTGTGTTTTCAGAGCTGCTGTAGAGCTGTTAGAACAGTGAACTGATGCTTTTTGACTTGCCAAACAGTGGGAGCTTTCTATTTAAATAGTTATCCCTTAGAAGAGCTATATTAGGGAGCTCAAAGGAAAGGATTTAAGGGCCCACACAGAGTAGAGAGGCAGCAGATCAGCCACCTACTGGGCCCTTGTTCCTTCCAATGCTTCAAACTACATATTTGTAAAGCAGACGGCTTTCTGCTCACCGAACTGTATGCTCCTCACCTGCCCTTTTGTGTTTAGCAAACACATGGGAAGGGCAGCCCTTTGCTGCTAACTTGTCTCTTCTCAATAAGCAATAACACACAGCCATGTGGGCAGAGATCCAGGCACGCCTGGCACTCGGGCAATGAGGTCACAGGAAGAAATCCTTTAGGGCTGAGGAGAGCAAATATCTAGACTTAGGATGTGATCATTCTCCAAGGGACAAACAAGCAAAATGTCACCAAAGAACCCAAAGGAAGTACTTGAAATGTAATTTTTAACCATGCTTTCTTATGCCTTTGATTAATTTAAATTCCAGTTAGCCATCCTGCCAAGTTCATCATTTTGACAAGAAGGAAATCTATTTCATCAGGATTGCAACTATATTGAGCAGAGAAACTGAAATTGTTTTTCTGGCTTCTCCCAGAGAATGATTTGTGCTCTACTGTTGCTATTGTAATATATTTGTCTTGTACCCATACCATGGGGAAACAGACCTACACCAAAGAAGATGCAGAAGATTTAAGTTAGAATTAGGAGACTCACCGTGCTGCCAGATAAAGGTCTCTTTCTAAATCTCATTGAAAGCTAACATTCAAAAGTAGGCCAGGAAATAGTTCTAGCTATCCGTACAGATTATCTGTTTTGTGTACTATCATGAAACATCTCCTGGGAGGTAGCTAGATCTGTTGTGGGCCAACAGATTCTTGTTTCCTTTTATTAATTATATGTGCATTATTATGAACTATCTAAACACAAAAGATAGAAAAATGTGACAAAACTATCTTAATACGCAGACATAACAGATGTTAATGTACTTTCAAATATTCTCCAACTTGCTCTTTCTTTTCTTTTTTGTTTTCAGCGTGAATTAATGTTCACGGAGTTGTGTTGATCCTCAAGGGATATCAGCACTCACTCCTGTTGTTTTCTCCCCTCCTCTTTGTCGGTATTTTTCCTATGTACCTGTCATATTCTTTCAGGACTGACTTTCTTCCTTATCCCCAACACTATCTCTTTACAGTGGGTAGTCTGCAAGGGGCAGCTCAGAATAGTACTACTGTGATGGGTGTCAAAATTCACTACCTTCTCAGCTGGTGCCACTGGTATAAAAATGCTCTTTTCCTTT
The DNA here is from genome assembly GCF_012274545.1 of Fukomys damarensis. Lineage (NCBI taxonomy): Eukaryota > Metazoa > Chordata > Mammalia > Rodentia > Bathyergidae > Fukomys > Fukomys damarensis. Next base: position 24,251,470 of record NW_022900951.1, read on the forward strand.
GGAAAGCCTAAAGCAAAGGCCGGCAATCTCTCACGCAAGAATTTTCAAAGTATAGAAACAAATTACACAAACTACCTGAAACCATAGGATAATTTAGTCTTCTGCTCTGAGCTGCCCTGAGCAGTGATCATCACTCATTTTGCACTCTGCCTACTTTTCCCACTTTACTGGTAATACACTGATGGACTTTTCTCATCATTTGGCTTCTGGGTTTACAGAACAACTCCATAAAATGAGGTAAGGTAGATTGAAAACACATCACAATTTTGGTTACCTGGTTTGCAAGGCATGCTATACTTCCCATTGCTTGGGGCCCATCACGTTCTCTTAACTTTGTATGTTCTCAAATCAAGTTAAAGAACAAAGGTGAAAAGAGTAGAAGTTGGCAATTATGTGGTTTGGGTATTGAATTTCTCTCACATCAAAAGATTTATGAGCTGGGTATTTTTCATAGTTCTGGATTCCTAACTCCCTTTAACAGAATGAAGAAAACAGGTAGGGATGGTAAGGCAAATATTAAAGAAAATGGCCCCAGCTGTTCAATCTAGTGTTAAAGATAAATATTTAACTAAGGTAGATTAAAGACTTATAATCATAAGACCTGAAAAACCCCAATTTTAAAGGGCAAAATGGAAGGGTGTGGAGTGAATTCAAGACCACAAGTTTACTGAAATCTGCTCACTGATGCAAGGTTTTCAGAGGGATAGAAATTGAAATAGAAAACTGACTGCTTGAAAGCTAAAACATTAAGACGTTCTTTAACAGCTTTGCAGAATCTGCCATTTTCATCTTGCCTACAGTGCTAAGAAGAGAGCGGTAATCTCGGGTGGGAGCACGGCCCACAGTCAAAACCTATGCTTAATCTGTGCTTTTTACATTTTTAGTTTCCATTTTCCTTAATCAATATTTACCAGGTGACACTCACAGCTTCAGTGGTTCCTGGTTGCTATCAATCATTTTGTTGCTTGTACTTTAAAATTTCAGTCATTTCCTTGCCTATAGTAACTTTTTTTTTTTTGCTAGCATCTTTTTTATGAATAGCCATATCAAGAACTCCTAATTTCCAGAATCAGGTGAGAATTCAAAAAATTGAGATTTACTATTGAATTTTGGCATTTGAGTATCTCCAGCACTCTCATTTTATTGGGCCACATCATTTGCTTTGTGATCATTTTAAGCAATACTATTTCTTACTATCATTTACAAGTTTAGCTATTATTTTGTATTTTGTATTACAAACCAGTACATGATATAAAGGATTAAGCCATAAACTCACCAGTCTGGGCAATTCTTCCAGCTTAGCCTAGGCTAAACTGACTGCACTAGGGCTTAGGCCTGTGTCTATGTTCAGTTAAGGTTGGCTGGGGGTTGGCTGATCTCAAATGGTTTTATAGCTGGGCATGGTAGCAAATGGCTGTAATCGCAGCTCTGTGGGAGGTTTAGGCAGGCAGATTGCAAGTTTTAGTGCAGTCTGGGTGATTTAGTGACTCAGTGAGACTCTGTTTGAAAATAAAAATTTTTTAAAATGGGCTAGGGATATAGCTCAGTGCAAGGGCACCGGGTTCAATCCTCGGGAAAGTAAAAAAAGAAATAAAAAGGACAACAATAAAAAGATGGTTTTACTCACCTATGGGAAGTTGGTTGAGTGTCAGCTGGTTAACGTCTCTCATATTACAGCAGATATGTATTATGACTTCCATTGCAAACTACTAGCCAAAATAAAACACAAGGCCAGTATAGTTTAAATGGGAGGGGAAATAACTCTGCCTCTTTAGTGACAAACTGTGGCTGCAGCGAGAGATACAGAAGTGCTTTTTTTTTCTTTCTCCACCTACTGCATGTACTTAAGTTTCTCCCATGACATAGCTATCTCAAGTAATTTCCTTTCTGAAAGCAACTGCTTTCATATACAGGAAATATTGATCCTTCATATTTATGAAGAAAATTGTACCACAGAAATAATTACTTAGGAATCATAGGTGTTCAAGAGAATAAAAAATACTGAAGCCTTAACAAGATGAGCCAGAGGAGATGAACACTTTAAGTTCTTCAGTGCGCAGTTTTACCCTTCCAAGTACGAACTGTGGTACTGTTTTCATCAGAATAAAATAGCTCCAAGTTAAAAGTATAAAATTACACTAAAAATTGCGATGCACTTGCTTAATTGTGCACCACAATTGGACAAAATAAATACTTTAATCTGAAGCACAGAAAAAAAAAGACCAACAAAATAACTGTGGTATTAAACAATACTTTAATTTACAAAATCAAAACCCGTTTTACATGAAGTTGCTAAATAGCAACAAACTGATCCTTAAGGCTGATGTTTGTATTTTTTTTCATCTGTTTTATAAACTGTCAGATATCCTTTAGCCTTGTGTTACATGGTCTAAAAAACTTTAGTTTTCAAAAAATCCCAATTCTGTAATTTATTTGAGATTATCGGAGGTCCTCTATAGGGAGTTCTATTTTTAGTGACATTTTATTCTTAGAAAAGACCAACAAAATAAATTTATTAATACTTTCAATTTATAAAATCAAAATGTTTTACATGAAGTTGCTAAATAGCAAGTACATTATGAGAAAAGTTATTTTGCAAATGAGACAGAATTTCTTCATATCATACATTTAGTAAATGTATATCATGAGCGTGCTTTGCATAGCATGCTGAATGAGAAAGAAGCAGGGTTAATTCTGTGGAAAAGAGAAATTGATGCAAAGAACATGTAACCTTGTTTCCTGCCTTTGGTTGAGTACAGAAACATAAACTTTGGGAGTCGAAAGGACTTTAATAATTTTGTAGTGTAATCCTGTGTGAAACCGAAGGCAATGTTATTTCCAAGTGGCTTATTGAGTATTCGTGACGGATTGATTCTGAAAGATCTCATTTTGTGTCACCATGATTGATTAAGAGATACAAGAGTAATCACGACGAAATATGAAGTGTGCTAAAATACACAAGTGTAATTTGGGGACAGAGAAAAGAGTGAATTTATTATCTAATTTAATGACCAGAAATTGGTATTTTCTGCTCAGAGAGGATAGTAGAGGCAGAAAAACTAAATATAGTTGATGCTCTCAACTGAAATAGGAAATATCTAATAATCAGAATTTCCGGGGCACACCAGACTATGCTGTGCACCACAGTGTTCAAGGGCTAAATTCACATTCATGTTCTCAGACGAAATCCCATTCCTGATCCATCACAGAAATACCACCTGAACCTCAAATAAACAAACACCAAGAAGTACTTTAGCCACACACATGCACGGTGGCAAAGAGAAGTTTTAAACTGGTGAAACTGCTGTCGTTGCAGTTAACCTATTCAGCTTGTGGCAGGTTTGAACATCATAGCAAATTATTCTTTTTATGTTACACACAAATTTTATTCTCCCCTTAAGCAAATTGCCTCCTGAAAGTTTTTCCGTTGTCTGAGGTGTTAAAAAGCAGAAAAAAAATCAGTTTATTACTTCTAGGGAGATTATTGTTGTGGGAGGGAGCCATAGTAAGAACATTAAAAAAAAACAATAATTATATAAGAAACCGAAGGATTAAAGTAATACAAATTGATTTCAAGGCATATTATATATTCTTTGTCATTGCTGATTTGCAATCAGTGATAGATCTACTTCTTCATTTAATTTGTCCTCATTCATCTGCTAATCTTATTTTTGTTTCAATTTCCCCTAGCTTTCTTCTCAGATAGTATCTATTTCCTTTCCCCAAACCATAATTCACACTTTATCATTGCTTTACTGGAGTCATTTTCACAACAGTGGGACCAGGGCACTTCTGATCAGTTTCTTCTGAGTGTTTGTTTGATCATCAAAAAGATAATTGTCTATCCTTGGAGCTGGCCTAAATAACAGGGCAAAGCAGGTAATGCACACGTTCACCAGCCTTTCTGTTACTGTGTACTGTCGGTTCCCAGGTACTTCTGGGAAAGTTCTTAGCTTTCCCATCCTATGAGCTGTACCAGTTATTTTCTGAGTCCTGAAAGTGTCTCCATGTCTATTTCCTGCCTCTTTTCCATCCTTATGTTTTCTCAATGTGTATTTTACCTGCATCTACTGCACCTGATCTCTTTTGGGAATTTTAAAGGAGACAAAGCTAATTCCTGACCAGTTGTGCTAGGCTACGAGTGAGTGATTTCAGATTTATGGGAGTAGCATTATAAATTGATATTTAAGTGTGAAGTAATTCCTAGTGGAAATATAGATGGAAGTATTACATGTATGTGGGTGGGGGGTCATCAGTGCCTGTATGAATTAACTCATTTACAAGCTATTAGGAAATGCCTTATCTCCGCTAATGGCCAAGAAGCCAGACACATTCCCTTCTATCATGGAGCTTACATTCCTATGGGTGAGACAGTGTTTTAGCTTAGATTTCCCCGTAAGCATGGTTAAAACAAGAGTTTAGTTTCAGATTCATTTGGAGAAAAGCAACCCAAGAATCAGGAGTAGGAAACAAATAACAGAAAGAAAGACAAGGAAGGAATGGGGTGTCGTTGAGCTAGATTCAATCCCATCAGGAGCCCCCCCCAAAAGCTAAATAGAGCATGTCAGCGGAATGCCAACTGTGGACACCTGTTCGCTCCATCACTTCTTGATTCTGTCTCCGTTTGGTCCTGTGCTGCTCTGCAGCTTGTTTATCCTCTTGTCTGTCCTCTTTCGGCATTGGTAAGCTGACTCCGGAAACTGTCCCTCCAAGTGATGTCAGAGAAGGCAATAGAATATCTGAGAGGCGCTTGAAGGCTACACCTACACAAAAATAGTTGCTGCATTGATAGCTGGAGTAAAGGATGAGCCAAGAAGGTATAAGAAAGGGCTCAAGTGTGGTCTTGTGCAGAGCAATAAAATAAAACAAACAAAGAAGCATATAATTGCAAGCTGTGATATGTGCTTTTGGGCAAAGCGTGCCAGGAAAACATATGCACAGAATACTTCAAAATAGTGTCACAGTCCTTGGGAGTTAAAACATCTCTTCCAACTGTCATAGCTCTTTAACATAACCAAGTGTTTGTAGGGCTATTAAAGCAAAATATGTTCAAGATTAAAGCCAACTTTTAATTTTTCTATTTAACTCTCTTGCTTTTATGTAGATGTTAAGTTCATGAAATGTCACCTTTCTTTTACCTATGTCACTCCATTTCTTTCAAAGATTACATTGTATACAAAGACTTTTATGAATAATCCCACATTTAATTAGTTGCTAAGTATTTTCTTATGAATTCAGTTACTAGTATTTGTTGATTGTCTACCATGGATTGTAGGTAGGGTGAGCAAACCAGCAGAAACTCTGAATATCATTACAGAAATTAAGATCTTCTAAACCAACATACACTCAACTTGATCTGTTCATTTGGATTTTGTACTTGTTGTAGTTGTTTTGCATGGCCTCCTTCAATGCATTTTAAATTCTCCCAATGGCAGGCAGCTGTGTCTTTTTTTCCTCAACTAATACTAGTTAAAGTACATAAGGAATTTTTTCCCTCTTCAACTATAAAGAACAAAGACACAGGAAAACCAGAAGTATAAGGATTATGTCAGGGACTCAACCCCAATCTTTGCTTTCTGCTGCTACATGGCTAGTGTGTGGCTTTCGTTGTTATGATTGTAATATACCTCTAGAAATCATGGTCATGTTCAAGGCAGAAAAAGGGACAAGAGAGAGAGCAAAGGTGAATTGTATGGGTCCCAATATTTTCCACTCAAGTTTGAACAATTCCAATGATATCTAGATGGATAGTTACATAATAGATACCAATATATGTAAAATCAACACACACATACATGTATTTGATTAAAACTACCTCAATCATTTTTACTCACAGCTGCAAGGAAGTCTAAAAAGGGGACTACATTTAAATGAGCATATGAACACTCTACACTAAAAATCAGAGGTTTGAGGCCAGGGATTTAGCTCAGTGGTTCTGGTGCCTGCCTTAAAAGTGCAAGGGCCTGAGTTTGATCTGTTATACAAAAAAAAAAAAAAAAAAAAAAAAAATGATCCCTAAAAAAAAAAAAAAAAAAAAAAAAAAAATCAGAGGTTTGATAAAAAGAAGGCAGCAAATGATTTTGACAAAGTAAGCATGCTTGTCCTGCTAAAAACTCAGTAATGAGACAAGAGTCTTTGAAGCTACAGTATCAATAAAAAGGAAATTTTTAGACTTTCTTAAAAAATTTTAAGACAGAATAAACAATTGTGGAATAGAATATATATAAGATCTGGGTATTTTGGGTTAAAAGTAGACCAAGAAAAAGCCTTATCTCATACCATTCCCTCCTTGTTTCTCATGTCACAACTATACTGGTCTCTTTCTTTTCCTGTTATAGTCATAGCCCTTTCCATTCTCTGATCCATTTGCCAGGAGTGATCTTCCCCTAAAGCTTTTAAATGAGCAGGTCTCAAATTTAAACTTTAATTAAAAGTCTTCAGATATGTGTTTCCTGTCTAACCAGATATAAACTAGCCTTTCAGTCACCCTGGGTACTATTTACCTGTAATATTTTCAGTATAGTAATTATCACCATGTATTTAATATGTGTTCTCTACTCCACACTCAATAAAATGTAAGTTCCATGAAAGCAAAAGATAGGGTACTGTTCATCATAGTCAAGGGTGCAAGAAAAAGTGGGCTGTCAGTATGAAGCAGTTCACAAGAGGTCTCCATGCACCATTTTATACCTTCACTGAGGTATTTAAAGCATGCTTGCAATTAAGCTGAACTTTCTTTTTTTTTTCTTAGAACATCACATCTAAGAATGTCAAGTCAATAAGATATTGGGTATCTGCAGGCAAAGGACTATCGGATTGAAAAATCAACATAATGTTTGTTGAAAGAAACATTGTGTTTGCTTCCTTTTTTCTGTATAAATGTATTCTTGAGCTGCTTTTGTGAACGTCAGATGATGAACCTTAGACAAACAATTAGCTTGTGAAAATATTTTGATCACGTTTGGCTGATGATTATATTAAGTAACACATGATGAGAGGCTTTGTCTTCTCATTACCAGGTTACAATTAATTTTGGTGTCAACCCCTAACTAATATTTTGAAAAATGTCCATTAAAGTCATACGAATGTTAGGAAAATATTTAATTCTAGAGTTAATAGGCAAGGTTCTTCTTGTATGTATCTTGGGATATTATTTTTGGCGTATTACTGAAATTTACTCTATTTAACCAGAGCAGTAGGCAACACATTATAAGGTGAGAGGAGAGGAATTTTCCAGGTCAACAATTTGATAATTTTTAAGCCAAAATCCTCCAAATTAAGGAGGAAGATTTTTATCTTCCACATCCTTTTTCTGTCATTAATTTGTGTGTGTGTGTGTGTGTGTGTGTGTGTGTGTGCGCACGTGCATGCACGTGGGGGTACAGGCACGCAGGCATGTGGTACTGGGGGTTGAACTCAGGGCTTTCACACTGAGCTACATTCCCAGATCACCCCTCCTTTTTTTTGGCACTGAGGATCAAACTCAAGACCTTGCACTTGTGAGGCAGGCACGGCATCTCTGAGCTAAATCCCTGGTCCAGGTCTACCCCCCTCTTTTGATAAAGAAGCTCATGAAATCACTAAGTTGAACCAGCTGGACTTGAACTTGAGACCCTTCTGCCTCGGCTTGCCAGAGGCTAGGATTACAGGCATGTGCCACCACACCCAGCATTTCATTAAGACATTTGTGGTTTTTATTGTGAAATTTTATGTCTAGCATAGAATTAAGTATCTGAAATAGGCTAAAGATGGAAATTTGTCTTAGCAGAGATGGAATGAATCCTTATGAGTCAGGGAATGGAGCAGGGCAAGCAGAGTAGTCAAGTGCATTGAACAGAGTATTTCATCAGTTTAATTCAAACTTGCCTTGGCTTCCCAAGAGTATTTTCATGTTTCATCTCTCAAGTGAAATACCTACCCCGTCTTATCTTTATCTTCCCATATTACTTATTTTCTTGTTAGCTTCCCCTGTAAGCCTGTTGACTGTAAATTCACTGCTGTGGGAATATATCTATTAATGAATATAAAGCAAACAATTTGGGCAATAATACAAATACATGTGCATAGTGTATTTGATTTCTCACCTGCATTTCATTTCAGACCTATTAGAGAATCTATACAAATTTGAAAATGACACTATTATGAATGAGAACTGAAAAGTTAATATACTTAGATGATATTTCTAAGAATAGGAATGACCTGGATATAAAGCACATTATAAAGTACTAATATTTTATTAACCGATTAAGCACTGAATCTATATGACCTCAAATAGCTGGGCAGAGTGTGGAAGCTGTATCTATTTAAAACAGACAGGAAGGGGAGACCTCCTGGAATGAGACTCGCTGAAAATTGTGTTGTGCAGCTACAACTTGATAATGTCAATATTTTTCTTAGTGACATCAGATCGTCATGGGTAGGAAGAGTGATTTTGGTGAGCACACAAATAGAGGCTTCAATTTGACCTCTTACTTTGGGCTCTGTAACCAGGGCACATTTCTTAAACATGCTAACCCTTGATTTTTCCTCTGTAAATTATCATTCCTTTCCTTAAAAGTATGACTATGAAGATTGAAAATAAATAAGACACTTCAAATATTGCCTGGCATGAAATGAGTGCTTATTATGTATTAATCTTCCTCCTATTCTCCACTTCGGAGCAATGAGTGATTCTGAGTTTGTAATTCAGTCGAGAAAAAATCTCAGCATTGTATAATAATTATTATCACTGAGTATATTATTTGCATTACACAGTTTATCCCTGGTGTTTGTCATTTGAATTTAAACTAGAAACAATATTACTCTCACTGATGTTATTTCCAATTCAATTGCCTGACCTTCACCTAGGTTGGCATTTCTAGTAATTTTGAAATTCTAAAAAATAAGACACTCCCATACTTTAAGCTAATTTCCAAATAATCAGACCAATGGTTGAATTGGCTGCTTGATTGTATTTCATTCTAAAGACAGAAAATAAAAGAAAATATGAAATGGCAGGCCCAGCTCAACTTCTTTGTTTTAACATAGTTTCTCTGAGAAACAGGCCTCGAATCAAGGACTCCATGGTAAGGAATCTATTAAAGAAGTGCTCCAGGTAATACCAGCAAGGGATGGAGGAAGCAGAGTAGCATAGGAGAAGAAGCTAAGCAGGAGCTCCATGTCAGGTGAAGTCCTATACTCTGCCTGATCTTTTGGTGAATGCTGGAGCATAAATTGCATGTGTGAGTTTGTCTCGTTTTGAGGCACAGGGACTTTTTTTTTTTTTTCCTTTTGCAACCCAGAACCAGTGAATCACAGACGAAGGCTGCTCCAAAAAACAAAAACGCTCTGAAACTTCTGGTTCTAAGGTAAGGTGAGAAGGTTGCAGTAGCCACGGTCATTCATCAGAAGGTGCAAATATAAGCCTTGTTGAGGCACAGAACAATTATGGGGTGGATCATAGCATTAATAAAGGAGATGAAGGCAATCAGGACAGATTGGTAATTGTGCCCAATTCAATTTTCATAGCTCCTAACATTTTATGAATCAGGAATATAGAAAGACCATCTGAGCATGATCATTTTCCATTAAGGTAAGTTGTTTTAGTAAGAGCACAGTGCCCAAATATTGTTGTACCTACCTGGATTGAATATTGCAGTTTATGAGTAGCCTATTTCATTTTTTCCTTAAAGGGTTTCAAGTAACAGTGCAAATACATGAAGAATTATGGTTATAGTAGTCAGTATTTATTACAAACGCAGTGTGTTCTAAGCCATATATTCCATGCTTCATATGCGTTACTATCTTGTTAACCATTAAAAGCCTTATTTTGGTTACGAAGAAACTGAGGCTTAGGAAATTTTATCAGTCAGTGTTCATTAGAGTAACAGATTTAATTATATATAATTTACAAGGTTGGCTTACAATGGCTGCCTGCAGGGCAAAAGGGGGGCCTGTGAGCTGGAGATGTGAAGGATCCAGTAGAACGAGGAAGACCTGCAGCTCCCTCCAGAGTCCGGTTGGAGTCTGCAGCAGGAAGCCCAAAGGTCTATGTGGGAAGACTGTCACACATGCACGTGGAGGCGGCTCTCAGGGCCCACAGGCCACGATGGGGCTCAGAAGAGCCAAAGGGAGTCGCTGTATCTGCCAAAGATCCTAAGAGTCAGCGATCTCTTGAATGTAGTGGTTTATTGAGTGTTTATCACACAGGCAGCAAGACCAGAGGGGAGTTCAAGCCGACTGGCATAAACTGGAAGCTGGAGGCGGCACCCATGGTGCCAGATCTTTCTGCCACCTGTTGACATAGTATGAACAGGGTTGGGGCAGGGGACAGGCAGCACTAGAACTCACGGAGATCCAGGGACCGGTACAGTCTGAGAGCCAAATGGGGCACCTGGACAGGCAGAGGGAGGGTCACTGGCAGCTGCGGAGCTCAAGGGGCAGCTTCCTGAAGAGCAGTACCAGAGGCAGCGTCCAAAGGCTTGGAACCAGAAGACTGAGCCACAAAGCAGCCGGAGGGTCTGGTTTTTATGCCACGAGGAGTTTGGTACAAACATATGCTAATTTTTATAGCATGTTTTTCTTTATGGTAAAAACACGTTTTTTTGGAAAACATGTTTTTCATAAGTTTCTCAAAAGGAATTCACAAGAAAAGTTTGGCAAACAGATTGTGTGGTTATCACACCATACGGTTATCACAAAAGTTATCACATAAGCACACAGGTAGTATGCTTATCACACAGGTCACAGGCCAGTTCAGACTCAAAAATTAACTTTAAAATCAGATAGAAGCTTAAAATGGTTTCTGTCCTGCTCACATCAGAAGGATCTGTGCTGCAAGGCTGAAAAGACTGCTTTGGAAGCCTGGAGACAGACACCAAAAGCGATAGTAAAAAGCGGAGCTCCACCAAAGAAAAAGAAGGGAGCCTGATTTCCCCTTTTTATTCCACCCAGGCTACAATCCTATTGGCTGGTGCCAGGGTGGGTCTTCTGTCTTCAGCTAGGCCATCACTCAGTCACATCTAAGAAAATGCTAAGCCAATTAGCTGGGTGTTTCTTACTCAAGCTGACGTAACAATTAACTATCACAGAAACATTTATAAATTTTGCAGCTAGGTCTGGATAATGAAACTAGACTCTGGTTGTCAATGCACAATTCTTATTAGTTCAAATAAACGAGATTTGGCCTTTTAACCTCAGTGATGGAATTATTGCAATGTTAGGAAGCCACTGGTATTAGTTACCTAGTAGTATATAACAAATGAACCCCAAACTAAAAATAACAACAAGCACTTGTCATCATTACAGTTTGTGTAAACTGGAGGTACAGGGGTAGCTTACCTGGGTAGGTCCATCTTGGTGTGTCACATGAGGTTGCTATCAAGACGTTGGCTAGAACTGCAGTCTTCTGAAGGCTTGACTAGAACTGGAGGCACTCCTTTTAAGGTGGCTCACTCAATTCATTATCAAATTATTGTTGCTATTGGTAGGAAGTGGCAGTTTTTGGGGGGGGCTTACTGTGGGACTGCTTGAGTATCCTTACAAAACAGAAGTTGGTTTCTTTTAGAGTGAGTGGTTCAAGAGAGAGCAATTTGAAAGCCATAGTGTATATTTATGACTTAGGCTTGGAATCATTATACCATCGTGTGCACAATATCCTATTATTGATAAAATCCGCCCTACTCTGTCGATGAGGTGATAGAACAACATGGAAACCAGGAGAATAAAGATCATTAAGAATCATTTTGAAAGCTGGCTACTATACTATCATTTTTTATCTTAAATGTGGCACTCCTGTAATCTTCCTTGAGGACTTGCTAAATACTTTCTTGCTCCTGCCCAGGGGACTTAATTAAAAGTAGCTAAGTTAAAAAAAAATCAGTAAGACATGCGGATATTGCTGAGTATTTGGAGACAAGATCAAGAGCAGGATTTACATCACACACCACTTGATAAAAAACAAAATTAAAATTTTCTTTACATTTGCCTGCTTTCCTTTCCTAAATCCCTTTCTTCAGCTTCCAGCTATCTCATTTCTCTTTATCTCTTTCCCACATGGCTTCTAAAATCTCCTGTGTGGTGCCAAATAATTCAGCTCGGCTTCTGAGCTTACAAACACATTCTCACCAAAATAAAATCCTGACAGCCATTCTCACCTCTCTGTAGAGATCTGTGCTCTCTCATGGGGAATGGAGGTCAACATAGCTTATCACTATTCACTCCAGAAAAGCTCCTGTTTCCAAGAGTGGAAAGAAAAATATATTATGGTTTCTTATTCAGAAAATATTTTTTTTCTACTAATTGTTTTGTTTATAGTATGCTCTTCTGGCTGACAGATCCAAGGAGGACAGTGATACTTAGGTTTCTTCTTCATTCATAGCTGTACGTGTTTGAAGTTATATCTCTTAAGTTCTTGCCACTGAGTTTGTCAGATCCTTTCTTGTCTTGTCCTTAAGCTCTTAAATATCTAGCCAACATCCTGTCTTGTGTAGAAATATCCTCATGATCTCTTTTTTTCAGTTAACCTGATTCTGGGAGATGAAAATTTTGCCCCTGAAGGAGCCCAGCAATTAGAAGTGGATATTACTTGAGGCCTCTAGCTTTGTCATGCCTGCTGATGCAACCCAACCTGACATGACTGTTAATTAATTGAGGTTTCCTAGATGAGAGAAAGAGTGAGAGCAGAGTGAGAAGATCAATTAATGATCTTCACTTTACTTTGAAGCTCATCTCAATTTTCATAAACCAAAAGAAAAGGAAAAAAAAATAAAAAAAAACTTTTGGCAAATTGTAAAGAAGACCATCCTTGAAATCTTGTTAAGCTCAAACTACAGCATAATTTTGTGGGCATTAAAAAGTGGGTAGGGCCGGAGATTTAGCTCAGTGGTTCAGTGGCCTGCCTTGCAAGCGCAAGGACCCGAGTTCAATCCCCGGTACCACACACACAAAAAAAAAATGGGTAAGAGTTTTGCCCTTTAACTGCTCAAAATTTTATTTGGTGGAGACCAAGTTATGACTGTAGAATGTTGCTAGCTGTTTTGAAGGCCTAGGTTTAATTAAGCATAACTTATGCCTCGTCTTCATTTTCATATTCATCCATAAAATGAGGTATATCAGTTATGTAGTAATTAAAAGCTGAAAGCAAGAAGAGGCTATTATAAGCTGAGAAGAACTGCAAGGAATTTATTTTTGAGGGTGGTAACCTCTCTTTGGGGGGAAAATTATGAGTAAAATGTGTGGTGGAAATGGGAAGATCTATTCAGAGATAATTACAGAGATAAATCTGGATGTGATAGAAAGAGAAATGGTGAGCAGGCAACCTGGATTGTAGAGGGCCTTGAGTAGCAGTTTATATTTTGGATTTCATGCTATATATGTAGTGAGGAGCCATTGAGGACTGAAAGAGACATATAATAATCATAATGCTTTTGGGAAGTAGACCTGTCTATTGTACATCACTGCAAGGAGAAACTGGAAGCAGGAAGAGCAATTTAGGAAAAGAAATCTCAGCACTTTGGAAATAAGAGAAAGAAATAAAGCCCATGAATATTCTAATGTAAATTAATGTTCTATTTTTTTCTTTGCAGTTCTTAAATCTAGGTTTCAAGCAATACGGTTTGAAGTATGATCATTAAATTGATTTGTAGAATCACTGATTCTTCTTCTAATTCACTGGTGTTTGTAAGGTATATTTTGATATTTTCATTTTCTAAGTCTTTGTGGACTTTGTAAAACATTGAATCTATTAAAATGGCCTTAGGGCCCAGGGATTTAGCTCAGTGGTTCCACCGTCTGCCTCACAAGTGCAAGGACCGGAGTTCAATCCCCGGTACCCAAAAAAAAAAAAAAAAAAAAAAT
>NW_022900951.1:24265319-24369303 GCF_012274545.1 Fukomys damarensis
AAAAAAAAAAAAAAAAAAAATCTTCACAAATGTACATAATCTGTATATATTGTACTTGAAATTATTATAGCAATGGTTTTTAAAGAATTTAGACTTAGTCACAAATAACGGGTGAAAATCCAAAAATGTAATTTATTTCTATGCATATTAGGTCATTTGCATCATTTTATTACTAATATATGTTACAGTTTAATTAATTCTACATGCTAGCACAATCACAGCACAAAACTCGTTTTCAAAAATCATTCTAGTTGTAGATTTATTCAATGGAATATGGTATGTTTTATCTTTCTAAAGAGCAGAGCAGTGTAGCACTTCTGAATATACATGTGCTCATTGAAAGCGATAAATTGGTGATTTTCTCCTCTGTGGGACAGAAACAAGTCAGATGGATATAAAGAGAAAATCCTACAAGTAATACTTTTAGAGCACTTCTTAGTAGCAATTTCAATTTGTCACCAGCCCTATATGTATTCCCAACTGTTACTCTCTTCGTTCCATAATTTTTATTCTCAGATCTTTCCATTTCATATCCCAAAGATAACATTTGCTCAAACATAAAAATAACATTTAGCTGCCTCTACATGGCCCTTGCGAATTTATCTCTCACTTCTTGTATCCCTTAGTTCCCGGGTACCCTTGAAAAATACCCAAGTTGGCTGAATTCTAAACTGACTCACTGTGACATCTTCGTAGTAGCATCGTACCAAATCCCTGTCTGATAGTTTCAATTGGTGCCTAATTGGCCCTTCACATTTAACAGGCCTAAAACAGAATTTGCATTTACCCCTTCATTGTCAGACTTGACAAGCCTCCTTCAGCTTCGCCACTTTGTCCACGGAGCCATCATGATCATGGATGCCCAGATTAAAAAATAATGACAGTTTTCAAAAAATAAAAAGCAATAAAATTATAGATGTGATTTTTCATGTTTCTCATTCCCTAAACATCTAGATCCTATAATTATGCAAGCTTCCAGGGTTCTAAGAGCGAAGTGCATTCTGAGTGTAAAGACTTCTCTCTTCATTTGCTGCTTCCTCATGGGTCTACTCTGAATCTCTGTAGAACTCTTTCAGTAGTTTCCTTACTGCTTTCTGTTCTCTTCTCTGCCCTTTTATCTATTGTTTATGGAACATGCAAATTTGGATGTGCTGTTCTTCGGGAGAAAATAACTCCACGAGGTCTAAGGAAGATCTCAAAAATGGGAACGTTAGAAGAATATTTATTATATTTTTGGGTTTGGACTGGTAATCTTTAAGGTAGCTCTGGCTAGACAGAGATTGAGACTGGGCAGATTTTAAATGTGCATTTCATTGTTGGACACATTTGCATGAGTGGCTTTGGATTTTGGTCACTATAAGGCAATGATTTGGAAGTGAGTCTTATCACAGGTAATGTTTTAGGGGTAGGCATTTCTTGGTCCGAACATCAAGGTCACTTCTGCTTAAGGTAAATATTGCTTAACATAAAGACAGAAAAGTATGCCTGTTTGCAGTTCCATGGGGAGAAAGTATTATGTTTCATAAGCATTTCAACTTAAAATAACTCCTCACAACTCTGCTTATAATTCTTGGAAAACTTTCTGCTGCAAGCAGAAGATCCAAACCAAGATTGGAAGATACAGGTGAGCCTAAGCTCACTCCATTATCCTCCTTATTTTTTACATTCCCTCCTTGGAGAAGCCAGTCGCATTCCTGTACTTATTGGTTGTCTCTGCCTGGAATGTCTTTCTATCTTTTTCTCTATCATTCACATCTCTCTCAAATAAAATGTCCTCAGAGCAGATTTTCCAGACGACGCCCATAAATGATTTCAGTTTGTGATTTCAACATCACTTCACTTTTGAGTTCATAACACCCATCCCTGAAAAATTATAGTCCCTTCAAGGAGATACTCTGGGTTCTGTAAGTTGTCCTGCTACTTAGTAGCTAAAAGAGCATATTACTTTAACAATCTGTGCTTCATTTTTCCCATCCATAAAAAGAACAATGATACCTCATTTCATAAGGATACTATGCTCCATAAATGAGTTTAACTTGTAGAATGCTGATTATGGAAAGCTGAGTATCAGCAATACAAACTGTTGGCAGGATAACTGTTGTAAAGAAAACAAACACCTCAGTAGAACTTAGTTGTACCTCTGATGGAGGGGAGCATATCAGACTTGAAGTTGAGAGTTT
This sequence comes from Fukomys damarensis, assembly GCF_012274545.1. Classification (NCBI taxonomy): domain Eukaryota; kingdom Metazoa; phylum Chordata; class Mammalia; order Rodentia; family Bathyergidae; genus Fukomys; species Fukomys damarensis. The sequence continues at coordinate 24,267,500 of NW_022900951.1, forward strand.
GATTTAAAGTGCGTTTTTCTAAAAGGAGACTTTATTAGATTTTGGTAAGAAATTGAATACAACAATCAGGATTGGCGAAAACAGTAAAGCCAAGATATTGAGAGAAGGTTTTAAAGAATCGTAGTAAAGACACTCTATGTTAACTTTGTTGGAGAGTGGTTTTAAAAGTTTTTCTTGAAATACCTCTAATAAAAAATTAAAGCATCTGCCTTTTTTGGCAAGAGATAAAAAAGTAATAATGATGGTAGCATAGCAAAGTCACATTGCTGTAGATGGAGCAGGGTAGCAAGTTTCAGTCCTCAGTGTCCAAAATGAATATGGAGGTAGATGGTTTTGTTTCTTAGCAAATGTAGCATATGGAATTGCACCTAACACATGATAAGAGCTTTAGAAAGGTGAGTTTTATGACTCATGTATCTTCATGTAAGTCATATTTGTGTAATTCCTGAAGCCCTGGTGCAAACAGCACCTGAACAAAGTAAATATTCAATAAATCATTGTAGAATAGGTTCATTCATTTATTTACCTGTTTACTGTTGGTCCTCCTGTCTAGAATACAACTCTATGAGGGCAAAAAAACCCTCTGTCTTGTTTACCTCAGTATTCTAAGGGCAAGGATCAGTGCCTGGCATACAATAAGCACACAGTGAATATTTTTGGAGTAAATTACTAATCTTTAAAGTATCACAAAACAACCTTGACTATAAAACCAGCTCTCACATTAAAGGTGTGGATCTAGAAAAGTAGCAAAAAATAAAGAACAAAAAGTCTGATAAACCAATTCTATTTTTAAATGAATTAGGGGAAATACTGGTTAAAAAAAAGTTAAGTAAAATTCTTTCCTCTAAGCCTTCTCAGATCCTTTAATCTGCTACAGTGTGTTGTGAATTACTAATGGGGGGATAAAGCGTACATGTATTTGATCAGGGAATTTTGGGTGTGGAATAATTTTCCCTTTATGGTGTGGGAATAATTATTTGTATCACAGGAATTATAATACTAGTATTATTTATGATATATTTTGGGCAATGTTCTATTAAACAGCTTTAAACCCAATCTCAGGGCGGCCGCTATTCAAAGCAGAATGACACTTGCTGGTAGTTATCTGGTATTGAGTCACGCCAGGATCACTGAAGAAGTATGGAGGGAGGCAGTTCCAAGATAGTCCTGAGGTTTCTCCAGAGAACTGCATATGAATGCGCCTTTTACCACCAGAAAGCACTTAGTGAGACAGTCAGTCTACTTTAATGTCTCTCTAGTTGGGAAACACCCTCCAATTTCAATCACAAATCTTCTGTTTATCTTTGACATGAAGTGGAAGGAGAGGAGGGTTTGTACTAGATACCCAAGCTACGTTTTCTTCTACTTAGTGTCCACACGTAACTTTCACATGGGTTTTACCCTAAAAAGATGGGTTGTTGTGTTTCTAGCAAACACAAACAAGGATACTTGAGGGACATGTTGTGCTGGAGCCTGTCCATTTCACATGATTTGTATGTCTACAGACAGTTATTTCATCTTCATGTGCCTCAGGTTCTCCAGGAGAAAACTGAGTGCCTTTAATGCTAGTTATGGCTTCTGAATCATGTTCTGAGGAGCATTATTGTTGGGTGAGGCCAGGAGGTAGATCTATGCAGACCTCTGGAAATAGCAAATAGCCCCTGTAAGCAACCCAAAGTCAATGTAACCTTGCTCTCATTTTCTCTATCTGTATAGTTTCAATAGAAAGGAACATGCTCCTATTAAAAAGGTAGTTTTTAATAGTTCTATAATTTTATTTGAAGCGAGGAATATGCTATTAAAAAAGTCTTTTAAAATGACTGTACTCAGGAAAAGAAGTTCGCCTCTTATTTTTGTTTAGAGTGCAAGCAGATAATACTTTTGATATTTTGATATTTCAAAATGCTTTGAAAAATGAAAACACTATTTCATGGTGCATGAAAATTATACAAATTTCAAATTTTATTGTCCATGAACAAAGCATAGTCAGAGGACAGCCACACCCACCTATTCATGTATTATCTCTGGCTGCATTTGATCATCTGTGGAACTTCAATAGTACAGCTGAGTATTTTCCACAGTGAGTACAAAGCTTATAGTGTTTACTCTCTGGTCCTGTACAGGGAATACTTGCTGACTCTTGATCTGAACGATCACTAAGATTACTTTCTAAACAAAAATTACATGACTTTTGTTGCCCTTTGAGGAACTATATTGACTAGATGTGTGATATTTTATGGAAAGCAAACTGAACCAAGGGAGAGGACACTTTCTGCTATGTTATAAAATATTATTTAATTTTGGTTACAAAGATCTTTCATGTTTGAGAACATATACCATCTAATTAATCCGGGCTTTCCCGTCTTACCTCACCTTCATTCCAAATGCTCTTTGGTGTCTTCTATTTGGTTATGATGATATTTCTTTTTTAATTATATTTTAATGGAGTAACATAAAATAGCATGCATCCCCTGCAATGTGTTTTATCATGGTATAGTCACTGGGTTATAAGGAAGCTTGAGATGCCTCGTAATATCTCCTATTCATTCTGGACAGAGTTGCATTTTAAGTGCACCCTGGAAAGTTTTCAATTTAGTACAGCCTTTAAAATCCTTAGAGAAGAGCATTTCTAAACACTTACTTGTAGTGCATCAGCTATCAAATGATTTGTAACGTGAGTGCCTATGTCTGACCAAAAGTATATTTAGAGTTGTTCCATTTTAAGGCTTTAAATAGTTTATTAATGGGGCAGTGCTTGCAGCTTCTGAAACCTTGATTTTAATTTGGTCTCTGGGTCTTAAATCTAGGGAATCACAGCTTCTGAGCTATGGTATCTTCTGAGGTCAGTGGTTAAGGGGTAGAACCTGGGAGACTAGTATATCATTGTATTGCATACAGTGCTCTATTTTCCCATCCACCTTGTGAAATCCTCATGGTGAGGAACCTGATTCCTTTTCTTCTCAGCTCCCGTAATACACAGACAGTGTACCGAAGTATGTTATAGCCAACTTCTTTGCTAGCATCTTTATTGCAAGAAATAAAAGGAGGGTGTATCTAATTGAATACATTATATTGCAAAGCAACCAAGCCTCTCTGTGCATGCACTTCCCCATGTGATTGATAATGAATTAGCATTTTATTTCTGTGGCACAATGCAGTTCCTTTCATAAGTCTGATTTGAAAGCCAAATACTGACTGTTGTGTTCTCCAAAGTGATTTTTGATGATGTGCTAATTATGTTGCACCTCAAAAACAATTCTGAGGGGGGGAGCACAATCTCCTTATTAAAAAGGGGAGATTCAACTGATCAACCTGTCAGGATAGCCTCACACTCTATTACGGGGGAGCAAGTAAACACATGAAAATACGTTTTTGACCAAGGAAATGACAATATTTACATATCAGCAACAAGGTTAAATCTTTGTAAAACAGATGCAGAACTGTGGCATGATTTTTTTTTTAGTAGAGGAAAAAGAAAATATGGAGGAAAACATATGAGAACTCACAAGACTGACTGAATGTAGTATTTAGTGGCTCAGAAGGAGGCGGACTGGATTTTAAACTAAGTGTAGCTTGAATGGGTTTTTGTTCCAGATAGAATACCAACTTCATAAATTATTCCTGAGTAGAGAAGAATTGTCACATTTAGCAAAAGAGGACAATAAACACAGATAGAGCCATTTTTTTTTACTTGTGCCAAACTAGTCTTGTCACACTAGTATTTGCATTTGTATTTTAGGTCAGCTCAAGGCAGCTTGCTATTGATAGTTGTTTTTTTCATCATAGTGTAATATAGTATTCATAAAAATAATTCTTTCTTGAGAGCCTTCTTTGCACGCTCAATTTTACCATAAAGCATTCTACAGCTTATATTCCAGACCTGAATGTGTATGTGTGTGTGTGTGTGTGTGTGTGTGTGTGTGTGTGTGTGTGTGTGTGACTGTGCTCTGGCATTGCTAGAGTACCATGATGATCTCTGCATGACTTAGGATTTAATAAATGTGTCAAATGTAAAGGAGTGTCACAGCAGCAACTGTAAAACATTTGAAATCCACCTGCACACACGTCTATGCTTGGTCCTATGCTGGGCACTAAGGAAAGACCTGTCTTGTGTGATAAAGCTTCTCAGGAAAGACATCTTGATCATCCTCACATCATTAAATGCGAATACTTTCGGTAGGCCGCTAAAGTGTTAACCCATATTACAACCAGTTATCTCACCAAAACTCACAGAGATCACTTTTATATCCACCATCATATTTAAAGCTCATTGTGTCAGACTCATGGTTTGTAATCAGTAAACACTTGTTCGATATTGAAATAGCTCATCCTAGCTGTTAAGGAGAAGAAACGAAGTTTACAGAGACTGACTTGTCAAAGGCCGTTAGATTTCCATGAGCTAATGCAGAAATGAAGAGTTCTTTTCTGTAGTGTAAACTGGATATACTTCTCCCTCTTCCTTTATCCTACCCTCTTTTCCTCTTGTGGCTGAGATATTCCTTTTTAAAAAAATTATTCTAGCATTCTATAATCTGGTATACTTCATCAGTAAGATAAACTCAAAGCCCTTTAAAAATAATATTTATCTGTTACTGAGGATTTAATTTTGTGTAACATACTGTACCAAATTCTTTACATTTATTAACCTAGTTTTAGCAATAGATCTGTAAGGTAGGTATTATTATTCCCATTTATAAAATGCATTGAGTTAAAAAACCCTACTGTGACTTTTATTGTAGTTATATAAAGCTCATGGAGCAGAGTAAATACTTACTTCTACATGCACATATTTATTTTCAAGTACAATGGTACCTCGGTTCACAAACTTAATTTTTTCTATAATTTTGGAAAATATGGCCACATTTGTTTTTGTATAGGAAAGTTGGCCATGGTTCTATTTGCCACCTGATGCAGAGTTTTCACAAAAAACCAAATTTTGCCAAATGCTTCTGTTTGTGAACCAAATTATTTTCAAACAAAAGCATTCATGAACTGAGGTATAACTGTACTTATATAGTTTTAAACTTTTGATTCAGTGGTATTATACACTTGGGATACAGAAGCTTTTTGGGGAAGGACAACAATCTGGAGTTGAACTTCATTGACTCTTGCCAACATTATCCAGTAGTCTAGATTTTTAACAATCTACCTGATGAATAGGAAATGTCAAGCACAGAGAAAGGGTTAATATTTGTTAATATTTCTTTATCAACTACTGGGTGCCAAGCACTGAATTTGGTGCTTAACATACAATATTTAGATGTCACAAGGGCCTTGTGGGAGTTTTTAATAATTTCTCTATAATGGGGCAATGGAGGCTCATAGAAATTAAGAAATTTGTCTAAATACTTTATTTGACAGTGAAGAAAGGAAAAGTAAACACATAGCTAAATCTTGATTTTTAGGATTGCATAGCAGTAGATTTTAGAATAAAACTGTCAGGATGAATCATGGGTCAAGATAAAATAGAGAGCTCTTCTACTTTTTACCTGGGAAAGAGGTGGGGGTGGTTGGAGGAGTGAAGATTAAAAATCAGGTCTGTTTGGGACCAAATTTAGTTTCCGTTTAAAACACTGCACTGCCTCCAAAGAAATTAAACTCATGACCTTGGTCTACATGAAATGAAGCCAGATAAATTAACCTGACATACACTCTTATATAAGAAATCCCTGAAAAGTAAGGGCTGATGAAACCAGGTAACCATATTTCCTGTAAGAAAAGTTCAAGTGATTAAAAACACTTACTAGAGAAGTGTGCTAGAGCACCATTCTATACCATCAGGTTTACAAAGAAAAGGCAAAACGGTGCAAAGGGATCCCAAAAGAGTCTCACCTGCAAAACATGAGACCATGTGTTGATCTTATCTAAACCCTGAAAAAAAAATAAAGCTTTGATGCTCTCATTGGCAAAAAATACACTGAACAAGTCCTAATCATTTGTGATGGTAATAGATTATTAAAAACATGTATTTCCATTAATCAAAACATATATTCTAGCCTGGTGTGGTGGTGCATGGCTGTAATTCCAAAACTCAGGAGACTGAGACAAGAGGATCACCACAAGTTCAAGGCCAACCTGGTATTTTTCTTTATATTAAAACAATAGAAATATTTATTTTGATATTATTTTTCCTTGTAGACTTTACAGGTTAGAGCTTCAATAAGAGAAAACAAAGTGTTGTCTTCCAAACTGTAATTTACATATCTTTAGAAAATTAAGATAAAGTGAAGTTATGGTCTATTATGGTCTAGAATGCTCTATCCCCTCTGCCACATCTCGGATATATCTATCTATCTATCTATATATATATATATATATACATATATTTATTTATTTATTTTTGTTCAAAAATAAAATTTTTGAGGGGCATTGACAAAACAACAGCAGGCAAACACCTTATTTGCTTCATCTGTGACAAATGTTGGTTGAAGGATGCACTTATACTCAGCCCTGAATGAAGTAACTAAAAAGACCTTAAATATTCTGCCTGAATATCAAAGTCACATGCGTGTTTTATATTTCAAAGGAAATGAAAGGAAAAACAGAATTTCAATATTCAGTTAATTTCTTTGGGATGAAAGCTTCTTTAGGCCTATTGACTTCTGAGCATTTCTAGAAAATGTTAAGTAAAAAGCAAGATAGGAACGAAGAGCATTTGCAAACAAAGCCTAAAATGATGTTAGGCCGTGTAAAAAGTTTATTACTTCTTTTTTTTTTCCTCATTGAATTTATTGGTACATTTTAGTTATACAGTACAGTTACATTCATTATTGGGATCTTGTACCTTTCCTTTATATCACAGGTCTTGATTATCATTTTTCCCCTTGTCCCTGCCCTCCCTTCACCCCCTCCTCCCCTCCCCCTTTACAAACACTTCATTTCCATTTTTTTCATTTTCTCATATTTTCCCTTTTCCCTTATTAGCTTTCCCCTACCCTTCCCACTTTCCCTACACCTTTAGCCCCTTTCTTCTTATTTCACATTGTCAATTATATATTTAGGATCTTATGCACTATTATAGTTTATTCACACCAGAGAAACTGTTTGGTATTTACACATGTGTGACAAAACTGCTATACAGATTCAATGCAATGTCAATTGAAATTCCAGCACTATATTTCACAGAACTAGAAAAAAGAATCCAAAAATTTGTGTGAAACCATAAGAGAGCTAGAATAGCAAAAGCCATCCTAGGCAACAGAGACATGGCAGCGGGTATAATGATTCCCAATTTTAAACTATACTACAAAGCCACTGTGATAAAAACAGCATGGTACTGGCAAAGAAACAGACCTGAGGATCAGTGGAACAGATTCGAAGACACAAAAACAAGTCCAGATGTACTCAGCTGTGTCTTCTTTGACAAAGGAGCTGACCATCCTCAGTGGAGGAAAGATAGCCTCTTTACTAAATGGTGTTGGAAAAACTGGATCGCAACCTGCCAAAGATTAAAACTGGACTCTTATCTTTCACCATGCACTAAATTAAAATCCAAGTGGATTAAAGATCTAAATATTAGTTCTTTTTAAATAAACAGCTATAACATGGAATGAGGACTTTAGAAAACTCCACAGAAAAGGGTATAAGAATTTCGAAAAGCAAATTGTAAAATAATAAATAAGTCAAGCTCATTAGGTTCCCAGTCATTTCTAAATGCTGTTTTCTACTGCTTTGATCAGGTGCTTGCTGCTGCTTTTTCTTTCCTCCCTTGGCATTCTCATCCTTCAACATACCACTCTGATGTCACCCACCCAGGCAGGGGCCTTTTCTGTTCTGCTGTTCTGACTATGCTGCCTCGCTTGCTTGCTGCTTCTAGACTTGCCACAGAACATATTAAATATGTATTTCCCTAGGAGGTTGGCTCTCTCTGAGTTCTGGAAGAGAACATACAGAAGTCGTTCATATTTTTCACTTTTATATATAGTCTCAGTGCCTACCCAAGCTGTTCAGCCCTCATGAATCTTGACCCCTCACAATTCCAGTCCCATCAATTTTCTTTCTCCATTCTTGTTATAGATCCCTTCATGGAAACTTTACCTTAAGACTTTTGTTTACCTATTTCCTATGTGTCTTTTGTGTTCCATCTCAAAGGGAACTTTGGTAGTCTCTCTATGTAGGTCAGAGTTTTTTATGTTTATAGTGTACTATACCTAGCATTTGTAATTTTAAATTTGTGTGCTAAGGTCTTCCATCCTACCAGACTATAAATTCCCTGGGGCATATACTTCATGCATATGTTGTTTATCATTATGCCCCTAGCACCCTGCATAGAGCTGGGCATAAGGTAGATAGTTAACAGATAATTGTTAAATAAATAGGAACATTGAGATGGGCAGTATTTGTACATTTGAATCTATATAAATACTGCAGGTAGAAGTTAATTTCCAGCAGTTCATAGCTGAGGATGTTTGCTTTTAATGTCTTGTAGTGTAACAAAAATAGATAATGAAATGCCAATGTTTCCCATTTCTTTCTTGGCACCAGTGAAATTTACATTTAGTGAACTTGGCTGATATTATTCTCTCAAAAATTCTTCTAGGAACTTTTCAAGGGGAGGTACTATCCTAGGGCCTTTGAACTCAGTTACAGTCTCAGCTTTTTTTTTGTCTCTAGACAGGGCCTCACTAAGTCACTAAGTCATTAAGTCTCCCAGGCTGGCCAGGAAAAGACATTCTGTCTTGGTATAAAATATTTTACTATCTTGTGAAAATGAGGCTTTAAGGGAATTATATTAAAGAAGTATTAAATAGACAAAATTTCTAAATTTGATATTCAAATTTCAAGGATTTCTTCTTTAATACAGTAGTCAATTGCTCAAATATATTGTCTGTATTACCCAAGTAGGGGCATCAAAAGGTGAGAATTCTGTCCCTAGTATATCCAGGCAGTTGGAAATTTGAAAAACACAATTTTGATGTGCATTTAAAATGTCACTTGCTAAAGAGACCCTCCTCTTACCCTATACTTGATTGTGCTAGAGTTAGAGCTGGGTGAGGCACCTAAGGGAGCTAGGAATTTAGAGTTGAGGATCATGGGTCAACTTGAGCTAGAAGAAAAAGGTATTCACTGGTGTATTTATGTGAAGAAATGCTGACTGCATCTTTTATGACTCCTGGCACTCTGGGCAAGAGAACCCATAGAAACAGAGTTGGAGGGAGTAAAATGTATCCATCATCTTTATACTCTGCCACATTTTTTGGTCTGAATTTTTGGTATAGTCATCAACATTGTGTTTTGATTTATTCATTTTAGCTCAGTCTTCTTCAAAACTGTAAATTCCTTGGACAATAGAAACATTGTTTTGTATTTTTATATCCCTAGCACTGATAAGGGGTTAAAGAGTTGTTTTCCCTCAGATGTAAAAAAGCCAGGCTAAAATAATGCCAGTAGGAATATTTCCCTTCTTCTCTTTCTCTATATCACCTAAAAGAGCATTGATCTTCAAAAGGAAAGTGTTTTTTATTTATCCTTAAAGATGCTCCAGAAACTTTTGTTGAATGATTTTCTACATTTCCCAAATTTTTCCAATTGGTTTTTATCGCATATTCTTAAATTGTACTTAACTATCACACACTGACCCTTATAAAGATATTCTAAAATATTTATCAGCTGGCTGGTTAGCACAGTTGATAGTGCTTGGTGCTGGTAACATTCAGTAATCAGAGAAGGAAAATTGGTAGAAAAGAGTTGAAGAAATTAATAATCTTTGTACTTCAGTTCCAAATCACTTGGGATACTTGGTTAAACATTCAGATTCCTGGGTCCAATCCTGGATCTAATGAACTGGAATTTTTTGGTGGTGTTCAGGAATCTGCCTAACATCAAAAACCCTTAGGTGGTGTAGAGATAGAAAGGAAGGGAAATATTCCTACTGGCATTATTTTAGCTTGGCTTTTTTACATCTGAGGGAAAACAACTCTTTAACCCCTTATCTAGGGAAGCTGTTCTACTTTGCGAATTGGAGTGAGAATAATGTGTGTGCATGTGTGTGTGTGTGTGTGTGTGTGTAGTGTATGTGTGTGGTGTATGTTTTTGGAGTTATGGCATTGCCTCTAAACACAATTAACTTTAGGTATTTCTATTTTCTCATGTTATGCCTTGGATAAGTAATGAATTTCAAATGCATCAAGATACTTTTAGTCTCAAAAAGTTGAAAAAATTAAATTACCGTTTTTGTTTTGTAATAAAATTAAGAGCCATTCATATTTGTTTACTTCTCTTTTATCCCCAACTCTTCTAAAAAATTAGTCATTAAATCATAGGTATTTTAGATAAAAGTTAAAGTTATAGATATTCCCGAGGACCCTGTAATTTTTTTCCTAAAATAGAAAAGGCTAAGTGTTATATTAGAGATATATTTCAGTAAAATGCAAAACACGAGATATGGAATACACAAATTCAAATTAATTACTAATGTGTTGTTTTTAAAAAAAAATCATAGTTTTTCCAAAAATAGGAAATTTTAGAACTGTTTACTTTGAGAATGAAGAGGTCAAGAAAGGATTATTCCATATCTTCCCATATCTGCCCAGTTCTTAAAGACTAGATATGAGGGGGGTTCTTATTTGAGAAAATGTCAACTGCCAGTAGACACTACCAGCTTATATCGAAGAAAAGTCGCAAGGAAGTTTAAAGAGATTCATCACACTTGAAATGGATAACATGGAATAAGTCAGCAAGGCCAGCAAAAGAAGAAAGTATTACAAGAATAATTTAAAAATAGTTTTGGCAAGAAGAGGTTGAGGTGAAAACAGAGTAGGCTCTAATAATATTTATAACTCAAAGATGGGCCAAATTTAAATGTACACCTTGGCCTCTTTCCATCCTAAAATATTCTATATTACCAAAAAGGTGTTATGATTTATATTCATCTCCAGGTCTCGACTGGTTTAGCATCCTGTATTTAAGTCTGCTTCTTCCTTACTGGACAGCTTATTTTCTAGACTACAAGTGAAATATGCAATAGATGTATAAAAGTCAAAATTCAATTGATGATGGCATGACTGTCCTTAAAATGCGAGGAAAAAATACTAGCACTTTTGGAAAATAGTCTGCCTAATTATATCTGGTCTCATATATATGTACAAGATTAATATGCAGTTGATGCATAGAAATAAAATTCAGTTGAGGGTAACTACTGTGTCATTAGAAAGAAAATAGCAAACTAGCATTGCTGCAAAAGTCTAGTAATCACATAAAAGATCATATAAATGTACATTGACAATTACATGCTAATGGATTTATTAGCTGATTGAGGTCAAGTTCGATTCTAAATATTTTTGCATAGTGGGAATTTGTTATATTAAGTAATTTTGAAATTAAATGGATCACTGAGAAGGCTCTGTAATATGTTTCATACTAAATTACAGTGAAAAATCTTTGAAATAGACTTGCTTTTCAAAATTATAATATTCTGTGTTCAAACATAAAATCATCAGCTCCTTTTAAAAGTGGTACTAACACTAAGAGATAGGTTATATAATGATCAATTTTTTCTACCACAGAACTATAATAATCAATGAGTGTAAATATGCAGAATAGAATATGAACTGGTGATAGTAATGGAAATAACCTAGCTGTTTAAGGACTGTTAATACTTAACAAGCAGGGCACTGTTTGGACTTGAGATCTGTCTTATTTTTTTGTACAGTTTTCTACATCTTGCTTATAAACTCTGAGTGATTTTTGGGTACAATACATCTTGATTCTACAGAACTGTAATTTTTCTGGTTTTATTGTACAGCGCAGTACAGTACTGTAGTTTTATGTTGTTATATATTATAGCGCTTCATGTAAGAATTATGCAAATAAAAATAAAGTCATCAAGTTGGAGTTTCCTTTAACCATTCCCTTGTTGTGAATGTTGTAATGTACATATTATGTACAATTCCCGATTTAGCGACCAACCTAATTAACATTCTAGTCACAGGAACTAAACTTGGTCATTAAACGAAAAATGCCTGTATTCCCATGATCAAAGAACATTCTATATACTATAGTGTTGTCATCTAGTAAGTTTGTGCCCTTCTGAATGTGGTGAATGGAAAGCCTGAATTTATCTTCAAATAATCTGCTTCTTGTTCTAATCAACTTGTTTTATTACTTCCTTTCCCCTGCTTCAGAGTGGGAGATAGCCAAAACACAGTGAAATGAATAGGAAAGGATTTCTATGGGGGAGCAATAATAAAAATATTTCTCCACTGTTAAAACTAAGGCGTTATCTTATCAGGGCAGCTCTGTTGATGGGTGGGAAGCCTCTTATCTTCTGATTTGTCAGCGCTTAACTCTTTAGATGTTGAGTTGATAGCAGAGCCTGGTGAGAGGACTTGAGTATAGTCTACATAGCCTGGATATAGAGAAGCAGTTGTTGCTAACCAGTTTGGAACAAGTTTAATTATTTAAGAACGGTGACAGCTTCATCGATTCAAATGTTTGTCTTCTGACTTTTCCCCCATAGGTCATTGTGAGTGAATCTCAGAGGAAGGTTCCTAGCAAGAGACTGACTTGGAATGTTCTAAGGAGGAGGCTTATATTTTAGAATGAGTCCTTTGTTGGAAATGTTGAAGATGATTGATCGCATGGATTTGAGAAAAGATATAGGTGGATTGGTTTCAAAACCTTTGTGGCAGTGGACAGGGAGATGCAGTGAATTAAATTAATGTAAAAACTATTTTTGGAGGAATAATTTTACAGAGCTGTGATGGATGGAATTGGGGGAAATGTGATCTTGCCTCCCAGGATTCTAGTTTAGACCATTGTAGTAAATATTACCAATACCAAAGACAGAAGACAAGATGTAGTGGTGTCTGTTATTTATCTGGTTGTTGGTTGATTGATAGACTTTGTTTGATTAATTTTCTGAGAAAAGTCATGCTTGTAAACTGCAAGCATCACTGCTACAACATTATTTTAGTGGTGCAAATAGTGAAGCTTTCTTAGACATGAAAAAAGCATTGCAGAAGGAAGAAATCAAGAGGGTGAACAGCATTTAATGAACACCTACAATGCCCTTTTAACTAATTTTCGCATCTCATTCACGTTGGACAGAGGATAATAGTCTTGCCATTTTGCAAAAATAAAACCTCAACTTGGAGAATTCTGACTTAGCAGGCTTGAGTTACCGGCTTGTTTTATCAGAGTCAGAAGGTGGCAGCATCACAGTTCAAACCCAGTTCTGTCCATCTCCAAAGTCTCAAGTCTTTTTTTTTTCCCCCCCAGTACTGGGGGTTGTACCCAAAGTCTTCATACTGAGCTACATTTCCAGCTTTTTTATTTTTATTTTTTAAATTTTGAAACAGAGTTTTGCTAAGTTACTAAATTGCCTAAGTTGGTGTTGAACTTGGGATCCTCCAGTCTCATTTCCCAAGCTCTGGGATTACAGGCTGCACCACCAAATCTGAGTTTTTCACAATTTTTTTGAGACAAGATCTCATGAAATTGCTCAGGCTGGCTTCAGATTTGCAATACTCTTCCTTCAGCCTGCTGTGTAGCTGGGACTGCTGGCAGGTACCACCATCCCAGCAGGTCTAAAGGAAAGGGGAGAATGAGCAATAAATATGGTACAGTTAAAGGGATTAAGGGGACTTGGTGAACCTAGGAGTAGTTTTTGTCCCTGCCTATGCAAATTTACATTCACAAGTTATTAGCTCACCACATGGTGTCCCCACCCGGCAGGCCACCTATCTGTAGCCCTTCAGGGAGTTGCTATTTGTTTGGGGCCAAACCACTGCTCTCTCCACTTTTGCTTTTAGTGTGCTACTTCTCCACATGGGCTGCTGCAGAGCCCCACATTATTTTCAGTCTGTGTCATAATGAAGTGCGAGACATTAGAAACTTTTGTAGAAACGCAGGTGAGTAATGTTCCAACTACTGTATTAGATCCGTAATTTAAAGGTGGCCTTCAATGTTGTGTGTCTTTCTGTTTTAGTTTTCAAGTAATTGGTACTGAATTTTTCAAAAGAATGTATCTGTGATGAAATGGGAACAAAGGGACAAAAGCTGGCCCTTCACCACAGATCATTTGAGAAGCAATGCTTTCAGAGCATCAAAAGGAAGAAGTGAGAACCTGATAGGTGTTTTTGATTATTATTATTTTACTCCTTGTAACAGAGACTTTCTTTTGTAAATGTGACGGTTTGTTGAACTGCCTTTACATAATCATCTATTGACCCCCTATACAAATATAATCAAATGATTTGTGTCATTCAGTGCTACACAATAGAATAACCTGGTCTTTGTAATCTAACAAAAAATCCAATTTATGTAACATATTAAAAGAAGTATTATCAACTTGTTTTTTCCTCAAAAGACTGCAGCTATTAAACTCCTTAATTACTTCATTTTCACTCTCAGTGTAACATTAGCAGTTTAGCACTTCAAGTACCAAAATGATTAATGAGCCTGTGAATTCATTCGCATACATATCACTTTGCAGCTTGACATAACCCTGGAGCCTATTCTCTGTTCTAGCCATAGACGTACTTTTCTAGCAAATACCTAATTGCATATTAAATGCCTGAACATTGCAAAGTATACATAATTAAAGCCTTCTTTCCCGTTTCTCCTATGCAAATAGAAAAGACAACAAATTAAATAAATTTAAATGTAACTTTTTAAAGAAAACTATCAGTCCCAGGACATGCCTAGAGTTTTGCATTGTAAATGTCCCCAGAATTCAATACTGCTTTAAAAGAAACTCACCCATCGCAAATATATCCATTAAAAATGTTTGAACATTTACAAAGACTTTGTTCCCAGAGGGGTTGAAGGGAGGAGGGAGAAGAATGGGGAAAAAAATAAGAACCAAGATATACCATGTAAAAGTACAAGTCTCCAATGATGAATGTCATTATATATTAAAATGTGCCAATAAACATAATGAATTAAAAATATTTGAACATGAAAGAATGCTTTTAATTTATATATTTTACTTATGCAAGTAATATGACAAGAGAATATGATGAAAACTGTATTGTATATTTGGAGAACAAGTTTTTGTTTTTTTTTTTTTTTTTTTTGCTGTGTGTACCAGGGATCAAACTCAGGACCTTGAGCTTGTCAGGCAGGAACTGTGCCACTGAGCTACATACCCAGCCACTAGAAGAACAAGATTTTGTTTATTTTGTTTGAGATGATTAAGAAAATATCTGTAGGGGGCTCTTTTTTTTTAGCCATTCTTCGCTTGCATTGGTGACATATATATGTATGACTCCATTAGTTTTACTGAATTTCCTTTTCGATCTTCTCCAACACGGTCCCACATTGCTGACTTTATCCAGTCATTCCCAAAGTTTAACCATTTAAATGTGACCAATGGTACAGTTTTGTCTTTGTCCTCCTTCTGTGTTGTTTACCCATGACGATCTGTTGTTCCTAATAACCCTGCTCTTACCACATGTTTATTACCTGTAAGCTAGTTTCAGAGAATTGCACTTGTCAGGCTTGTTGCCATGACATGACATCCAAGCTACTGGAAGGTGAACCAGGTAATTCCCAGTGGCTTTCTATCTGCAAGGGAAGAGCAGAACCACGGATAATTCGCTAGACTTTAAATTAGGTCACTGGTCATTTCATTCATACAATTAAAGCTACTTAGCCTAAAGATGTACCTATTTCCATTTGCTTTTTTGAGAGCGACATTTAGTTTGGGAACAAAATAATGGTTGATCTACTGAAAGGAATTTGACCAAATATGTAGTAAAATGAAAATTTGAGACCATGCATGAACTCTCATAAATCACAGGTAAATTAATTCATTGCAGAAATATGCACTGCAAGTACAATCTTATGGCTGGGGGCCAGGGATTTAGCTCAGTGGTTCGGTGGCCTGCCTTGCAAGCCCAAGGACCCGAGTTCAATCCCCGGTACCAAAAACAAACAAACAAACAATCTTATGGCTGGGCCCTGCTGACTGACATTCAGACCACTGAAATTGCAAAGCAGTGCATTTAACTAAGGCTTTGATGCTCTTTTCTGAAGCCATGTGAGTGGGTTGTCAGATAAAATACAGAATGCTCAGATCCCAAAACTAAGGAAACTTTTTAGTATGAGAATGTCCCTGTTATTACATGAAGTCTACTTTACAAATACTACTGTGATACCTTGGTAAATGTCATTAGTTGGTTCCAGATGATGCAATGGATACCACAAATGAGGAGTACCAGATAAACAGTTTAGACTTGGACGCTTAGAGTACCAAACAGAGAATGAGTACTGGGACAAATTTTTGTATTAAAATGTGTCCAGTGCTAAATTTGACCGAGTTCCAAAGCCTTTGAGTACCAAGTTGTGACTGTACTCGTTTTTCTGAAGCACCAGTTCCACAGGTGATTCTGCATTTTTGTTTATTAAATCTGACACCTCTATTTAAAAGTGATATTTTCTGCCCACTGTGGTGGTGCACGCCTGTAACCCCAGCACTCAGGAGGCTGAGGCAGGAGGAACACTGTGAGTTCGAGACCAGCCCTGGGCTACATAGTGATGTTCCATATCAGTCTCAACTACATAGTGAGACCCTGTCTCAAAAAACAAAAACAAACAAACAAAATGTGGTATTTTCTAAGCATCAGAGATCATTTGTAACAGTACACTTCCTGAGCTAAGTTACTAATAAGATTATTCTCATATCCCCACATGTCACAGAAGTGGGAAGAAATGTGAAAAAACAGAACTAAGAGTAGCTGTTAGCAGTGCAGCACGTGAGCACTGTCTGATGCTTGACCTGTGCTGGCCTGAACTACCCTGCCACAGCCTGTGGAAGTCTACTGTGGCTTGATATTTAATAAAATGAAAATTGGAGACCATGCATGTACTCTCATAAAGCACAGGTAAGTTACCTCATTGCAGAAATATGCACTGCAAGTACAAGCTTATATCTGGGCCCTGATGACTGACATTCAGACTCCTGAAATTGCAAGGCAAATAGCCCAGCTAATAGTTCTGCTCTCTGAAGAAGAGTTGAAGCGGTCATGATATGTGTCTCTTTGCCCATTCCCCACCAGGCTTTTTTATTTCAGAAGCTGAACCATGGTCTGGGACCAAAGAATTGCTTTCTGTAATATATTGAAGGATACCTAGTAAAAAAAAAATCTGTAAAATTATATCCAGATAGCCTAAGCCTTTCTTGTATGGATGTAAAACTTGCTAAAAAGAAATAATGGACCCAGATGCCTTGTGGATTGGGCTAATAAAAAAATAGCAATTTGATAAATATAGTGGGTATGGGGAAGCTGATTTTGAAATTCTTAGGGTCTTAGGAGAGTGCCAAAGAATAAATCCAAGGAGAAAAGGCAGCAGAGATGAGAGATGAATTATAATTCTAGAAAAGCATTTAAGGGTCTCCAAAATATCATACTTACTTTTAAAATATAAAGGAAAGTATTTATGGGTGACTTTTTTTAAATGAGGGGGCATTAGCAGCATGGAGATTGAACCCAGGGCTTTGATCTTGCTATTTATGCAAGCTGCCACTGAGCTACATTTTGAAATAAAGTATGTTTTCTGTTGTTCACAAACAGAATCTATTATTCTGTACTTAGCACCATATTAAAGTCATAAAGAGTAGCAAAATATGAATAAATACACACAAACACACACAACATTTCTAATTAGAAACAAAATCATTATTTCTCATGGCCTTTTCACTTGAAGTTTGTTTTAAAAATGTATCTACTTGAAAAATCACCTGTTCTGAATGAAAACTTTCTATCAAGTGACACATTGATTCATTTTAGCTGTCAGCTGGGTTTGTTGGCTGTGTAACAATAACATATTGCTAAATGATACTGGTAATTATATTTGTGAATTTCTGCAGTCAGTATATCTTTCCCAAAGAAAGTCACATTTAATTCTATCATGTATTGGGAGCTAAATTTTGCTAATACTACTTGTTTATCCAGTAGTAGCTTTCTAAGCATGATGTGTATTAACAATTTGCATCTTGAAAAACACAGTTTTATTGTAGCATACAGATACTCATTACTCATAATGATATATCAATTTTAATTTACTTTTAGGCAGAGTTTTTAATCCATCCAAGGAAGCCATATATATTGAATAGTTGTCTAATGTTTTCAGGATGGTCATTTTTTCTTTCCTTTTAAAAAATTTCCAAGGACCTGAATGGAACCATGTTCAGCCTGTATAAATATGGTGTCTGCTGAGTTACCTTTTAAAAATACACTTGGGAAATATTGTGCCTAGTACCCAAGATCGTTATGCTAATTAGATTATTACCTAGATTTACAGTGCTTCTACCTTGCAAAATATTCTCTGTTAAGTAGGTCACAAACTGGTTCTGGTTGAATCATAACTATACGTCTCATGTTTCATGGTTTCTTCCTTTAACTAAACTAAAAGAAAATTTCCTATCAAGGAAAATGTATATACAGCAAGGAACAACTTTGCAACATTGTGTTGCCCCCCTTATATCTTTTGCTTAGGCCTTCATCTTCAGGCACTTACCCCACCTTGATTTTATGTCCTAAACTTAACCCCAGTGAGTGGATTCTCCTAGCAAGTGGACACATTTATCTTTGTTTACCAATGTTAGTAATTCCATCTCATTCACATCCTTCAAGATACCTTGTTCTGGACGTCTTTCCGGTGACATCAATTTGACTCCTCTTCTGGTAATTGCTATTTTGACCCTGTCTTGGCTATGCTACTATAACAAAGTATTATAAACTGGGTGGATTGTAAACAACAGAAATTTACTCTCACAATTCTGGAAGCTAGAATTCACATGAGAGTGCTAGCGTGCAGGCATTTGGTGAGTGCCATATTTCACGTTGCAGACTGCTGACGTTTTGTATCTGTTAGTGAAAGAAAGGAGAGCAAGCTCGCCAGGTCTCATTTATGAGGGCTTTGCCTTCAAGACATAATCAGCCCCCCAAGGTCCTACCTCCTAATACTATCATTTTGAGAATTAGAATTTCAACCTGCCAATTTTAGGGAGCACATTCAGTGCATAGATTTAAGCAGTTGCAGTCTTAGACTTTCTACGTAGTTAGGTGGTATTTGGGGAATGATACGAGGAGGAGAGAAAATAAATTTGCCTTAAAGCCCTGTTTGCATTCCAATCACTCTCTTTTTAGTTAAATTGTATATTTAGTTGGGTGGCTTGAGGGTAGTTATGAAAATTCATGTAGAGGTTTCCTTCTAGATATTCACTGGTGATGCCATTGGATTCAAGACTTGGAATCCAAAAGAACTGTTATTATATTTTGTGTTCCCAGTGTTGTATATGAATTACATATAGCTGTAGACACTACATGCATCATTGATGATTGATATATTATCATAAATTCCTAGTTCTATCTTCCAAATATCTATACAGATCATAGGGTACGCTACTTCTGCTACTTAAATGTCTGCTGGTAAATGCTTACTTTGGAAACTAGTTGTTGAATACACACACACACACACACACACACACACACACACATACCCAGGGACAGCATAATATCATCATGAGAATTGTTGTAAAACAGACATTGAACTGTTTGCATCATTCCAGTGGTCTCATTACTTAACATTTTATTAATCATTCTCTCTCATGGTGGTTAAGAGGACTAAATGAGAAAATATAAGTATTTGACACACACTGGACAATCATGAAACACTTACAAAAATTGCCCTAATATATTATGTTGAACAAAGATTTACTATTTTTTAGTAGATAAACAAAATGGTCAAAATAATGCATTATTCATTCAATAAACTATCCCTTAAGTTCTCCTTTATTCTAGTCCCCTTGCTAAGGTAAGGCATAAGGAGAAACAGGAGTGAGTGTGAGAAAAGCTAACCAATAATGTGATCCTTAAAGTTGAAAAGAATAGAAAAAATAATAACAAACAGTTGATTTCAGTGCAGGAAATTACAAGGTGAGCTTGGAGAAATTGCTGAAGCTAGAAAGGGTATGATTTGAAGAAGCTCATAATATGGACTTGATTAGTCAGTATAAAAAATGGTTTCCCAAGCACATGTAGAGAATCTCTAATGTGTTTATACTGATGTTAAATATGTCACAATTGTAAAGACTTTGGTGCTACTTTAATTTTAATTGCATGTTGACATGCATAAGTCCAGTCCAGATTTTTAAAAAAATTTGAAACTAGGCTGACCAACCGTCCCATTTGCCCAAAAGGTTTCACAGGAAGCAAAACTTACTTGCTACAATGAGGGGTGTTCCAAATAAACTAGGATGATTTGGTCACCCTACTCTTTTAAGGAAAGACAAAGCTATGTCTTAATCTTCATTATAGCAGAAGCTTGTAAGTTTCTAGTACATTGAATGGGCTTCATAAATTTGTTTGATGACCAACCAGAGCCTTGTTACTTTGTATGGGTAGTCAACTAAAATCGACTATCATTCCTTAAGTCTGGGAAATTGGAAAAATAGAACTGTAGGCAGAAAGCAAAGCTAGGAAGGAAGCCAGTCTCATCTATAATATCTGAAAAAAATGGGTCTTTCTTTAGCCTGCACCTTGAATTTTATGCTCTAGGTTTATTTGCACTTTGAAAGTTTTCACAATATAGAAGAGTGCCCCTTACTCTTAATTAAGGAAAAAAAAATCACAATGTAATGAAACCAGAACAGGGCCTAAAATTAGAATAATTGACTTATAGCCAAAGTTCTATCACCCTCTAATAATACAAACTTGAGCAAATCACAAACTCTCCAAATATCAATGCTCTCAATCAAAAGTGTATGTATAATTTATCTTCCTTATAGCAAAAAGCACTGTGTAACTTTTATAAAATATATACACAAACAGAGGATAAGATCAACTTGAATTATTTTAATTACTCATCCTGGCATAATGATAGTTATATGCTGAAAAACATGTTTGAAATGACTCTTGCCAAAGTATGTTATTAAGAATATGTAAACTATGAAAGTTAAATTTCTATGTGTACATTTAAAGGAAAATAGCAAAAATAGCTACAGCACACATCTATGGTCACTATTTCCAGCGAATAGAAATGACTAATTAAAATTAAATTCTCCCAAAGTTTACATTTTTAGCTTCGTAAAATGCCCACACTGACTAAGTTTCTCATGAATTATAGTTAACTATTTTTTCTTAGGTCTTTCAGAAGGGTCCATTTAAAAATGGAGAAGATATTAACAAATAAAAGTATAAATAGATGTTTGGTTCTAGTTGTGCCTTGAAATCACAATAAAAACATAATCCCAGGGACCCATATTTATTGTAATGACAAGAGTATTCTAGTTATGCTTTTGTATCTAAGCAAAACCAAAATTATAAAATTCATAACACACTTGCCAGTCCTAAAGAGCATGAACATATTTAATGGAACAATATTGCTTATTGCATTCACTTAACGTATTTTGTCCATTGCGATTTTTCTACTGGAGATGGAGCTTGCATGGAGTTCCATGCTCATGTATTACTTAATAGATATATTGAAATTTTTTAGAATTTTCCTCAATCGGCTATGATGCCTACCAAGGAACCACGATGACAAATGTCTGGATTTCTTGCCCAACTGGGCAGCACGGTAATAAAAAACATTCATACATATTATCTGGGCTAAACTTTTGGAACAAGAAGAGAATCTGCATAAACAAAATATAGGAACTTAACATAACTGGTCAACAAAGGAATTGAGCTTTGACTACATAAATTAAAATCTCTTTCCCCCAAAACTTATTCATTCTGCCAGAAATACTGGTTCAGAATATGAGCCATCCTACACATGCTTGGCATGTGGACATTTTTCGAGAAGAGGGAGTACTGAAGTTACTGATTTTTTCCTCTGCCTAGAAAATTTAATACAAACTATGATTGAAGCCAGTAGGTCTGGACCAGTATTTATTCATTTTCCAATGCCTTCCTAAACAAGTTTTACAGTATTCAGAGCATAGTGTTAAATCGATTCACCTTTCTCAGGTTGAGAATTGTAAGCAATTTGATTAGCTTTTCTCTACTTTTGCCTTCTGACAAGTTCTGTTATAACTAAGAAAAATTACAGCCCCTTTCTCACTCAAAATGATTTATATACAATAGTGTTTTTGTGCCTGCATAGAGCATAATCTCTACAGGCTTAAATATCAACATTTGTAACTGTATGGGTATGATGGTATTAAGAAGATTTCTAAAGACAAATTGCACTTTTAAATGCTCGTGATACTAAGTTTATTCCTCAGACCTTACTGTTGAACTTTGTAAACCAGACACAATCCCATGTATTTTACAATGAAGCAAAGAAAGAATGTTTAAAAAATAAAACTAGGATGGCTTTTATGATTACTAAACACAATAAATGAACAGAATTTTTCTACCTTAAGAGACATGGCTATGTTGATTGCTTAGTTAAAAGTTGCTAAGTGAGAGAATAAAAAGATAGAAAGCTGAAGGGAGGTGATATCCTTCCTCCTGAGTAAGTGGCTTGCAAAAGTCTTAATGTCCATCTATTAGGAGCAGTGATTTGTGGAGAGCCTTGCTTCCTCTTTCTCTTAATTGAACAATTGAGTTCACATATTCTGTCCCACTCCCTAGTTTTACCTGTCTTATTTTCTGTCTAGTTTACCTCTCAGAACAGGGTCCTAGCATCCTGAGTAACTTGTTAATTCTACTTCCTGGCTGTGGGTCATCATCCTCATATCTTCTACCCATTTTCCAATGGTAATACAATACTACTCCCTGCCAGTTCCACCACCCACACGTGTGGAGTGAATCCCTTATTTCTAGTGTCCTATTGGACCTCTTTATTTCAATCCTTTAAAAATTATTCATTCAAGTGGGCTTTTTACTTCCTCATTTCTAAGATCCTCTTTTAAAATGGCCAATACTTGCTTCATGGATAGCACATTCAGGAGTAAATACTTGAGTTTGAAGGGCAACACCCTGATTACAATTCTCTTGGGTTGGAAAGAGATCAACAGCATGCCAGTACAGATTCTCTCTAATGGTGGAAGAAATGAGAGAGAGAGAGAGAGAGAGAGAGAGAGAGAGAGAGAGAGAGAGTGATGTGCTTAACCAAATTACAAGGGCTCTGAGGGCATCTGAAGGAATGATCCATAACACAATGACCAGTATCTTCCCCCAACTAGGAGCAACTGCAACATTTTAGATCCCCAGTGTTGAATATGTGAATGAATAAAAAATATGTACATATGTAATTGATGTCTACTTCCAATTAAGGATGGTTATTATTTATTCTATGGAAAGTTTGGAAGCTGAATGCCCTGAATATGGTCACAATGTAAGATTTTCAATTTTAGCTAGGTCTGTATAGTGAAAGAAGAATCTTTGTTTTTGTGAGACATAATAAAAAGGCACGAACATTGTTTAAGTGTATTGAAGGTGTAATGCACTAGATTAACACTGAACCAAATCACTGTCCGTGGTTTTCATTTTGAAATTATATAAGAGGGTTGTTTTGTTAAATAACTACTTTACAAAATATATTGATTCCTTAAACTAAGTGGAAAGTTACTTCCATTTGATCAGCTACTCTAGGATATTTTTCTATTCACATATTTTTTCTGTTATAATGAGTGTATTTGTTTCATTATGTTGGAGTTCAGTAAGAACAAAAATAACATGCAGATGCCTCTTTTTGACCAAACTATTGTTTTGTTTTGTATACGTAATTCTTTGTCTGTCTCTTTCACACACACACACACACACACACGCACACACACACACACACACACACATGCATACAACCACACACAATGTGCTCAATGAAGCTATATAAATGCTTGTCAGAAATGGAGATTGACTCTGGGGATACAATAATAACAACTCCACGGTTCCATTTTCATTATTGACTTTGTGCCAACAAAATATTTTGAAGGAGGACTATTTTATATATCAGTTGTTTTCATATTTTATGTATCAGTTGCAATGGCCATTTGTCCTGGATTTACTTTGCTTGTCCTGAGAACCAAGACCTGTCATGTAGAGGTACAAGATCCCAACAATGAATGTAACTGTACTGTATCCCTAAAATGTACCAAGAAACTCAATTAAAGCTTAAAGGAAACAAACAAAAACAAATAGTCTGAATTATTTACAGGCATTTCAAACTATATTTCCTGATTTTGGTTTTGGAAAAGACGGTTACATTGAAGATATATTTACTTTTGATAAAATAATCACTTCAGAAATTTTACTTTTTTTCTTGGGTTAAAATAGATTTATATTTTAATTGCATGAAGGAAAGGAAATTCCAAAATAATTCACTCTTTTTAAGGTGGAAGGGTATGTAAGTTTATGTGGTAAGTGTGATTTTTTTTAAGAATTTATATATATATTTTTTTTTTTTTAAATCCAGCTCTGTTTTAATATCATATATATAATAGATGACATCTTATACACCTTAACTGTCAATTGACTGTGCTGGATACTATGAGTTTAAAACAAGAAATATATATCTCATTTTTTTAATTGTAAGGCACAACATAAGTGATAAGAAAATGTGGCCTGGCTAGTATACATAGAGAAATCCAAAACTATAGGAAAATGGACATACTATTTTTATGCATGGAATACATCTGAATTTATTAGGCATGTAAGCTACTGTTCAATGCAGATATTTTTTGACCTGCAATAACAGTAATTTGCAGTTATTTTCTTGGTGATTCTTCTTTTTGGACTCATCAGCTTTAAATATTTAAAAGGGATCATTCCATTTCTTCTTTCTATACCTCACACTGAACATTTGTCACTGCTAATTCTTCCATATTCCATAATAATGCTGAAAGGTGCACATTATTTTATTTATTTTTCATTCCTTAAGTTTCTTGGTACATTTTAGGACATCCTTAATTCATGCTTTTTTGACCCTCTTTGTTTCTTTAATTTTTCATGTAATAATTGCTTGAATATGTCAGCCATTCTGCGTGTATTTCCCAAGCCCCCCTGGACTGGTATAAACAGGCATTGCTGCTTGACTGAGACGAGACCTGTTTGCTGCTTATATCATCTCATTGTTTTAACCAAAGCCAATACATGTAGCACTAAACATTGTACTTTACATGTCATATTATATATAGTATACATTATATTATGCATGGTATAATATGATACAGATCACATTGAGTACAATATCTGGAGCATCTCCTCTTCTATGTTTCCGGGATTTTGCTACTGGGGAGACTTAGGAGGTGAAATGAGGAAGGCAGAATCAGATGGGAGTATAATAATAAGACTGAAGATGGGAACTTACGCTTAATAAACTGGTTTCGTTGAGCACAACAGCTATCTACAAACGTAATTAGAAATCGTGTAAGGACACACATACACAATGAAGTTTAGATGGTCCTGGTTATATTTTTCATAATGCAGAATGTGTATCTGGGTAAATCCAAGTCCCATAGCTTTGGTTGGGCTACTTTATGGTAACTACATTCCACTCATCAGTTGCAGTAGTATAGCTGACTTCATGTAATATCCTACTACATTTTGAATCATTAGTCATCATTGTTAAACATAGGACTATGACAGAAGGGATCAATTATAGCATACCTGTGTGACTATTAATGGAAAACTTTGACAGTTGAAGTACCTTAAATGATAATGGCCTCAACACACTTAACTTTTTTCTACCATGCTTAATTTTTAATCCACTACATTTTCATCTCTTTGTTGCATCTTCTAAATTAGCCAGTAAAACAAGTTCAAAGCATCCTTATACTTCTTTAAAATTCGGAAAATCAGGATTAGATGGTAGGTCAGATTCACATCTGTATTTCCCTTTCTATACATCTCTGGTCTTTCAGATGATGTGAGTTTCATCACAGATTTCACACCCAGAGAAGGAGAGGCTCTTGTTTTATTAGTACACATCTGTAGTCCAGAGTCCACATCCCTCGTGTGGAGTTGGTACATGTACTTAACACATTCCGATTCCTTTCTTCTTTCCCTTTCCCTCCTCTCCTTTTCCCTTTGCCCCGCTCCTGATCACTCCCTCCCACACACCATCTGCGAAAGATCCATCTCCCTCTGCCACCCATCATCTATTCTTTATTGGGTTTCACACAGCAGAGACACCATACAGTATTCAAGTTTGTATGTCTGACCTATTTCACCCGACATCAGAGGAAGTGTCCATCATCAAGAAATCAGATAATTACTGAATAGTTTCTCTGGTGTGAATAAACTGTAATAGTACATAAGATCCTAATGAGATAACTGACAATATGAAATGGGAAGAAAAGGGCTAAAGGTGTAGGGAAAGTGGGAAGGGTAGGGGAAATGTAATAAGGGAAAAGAAAAAATATGAGAAAATGAAAAAATGGAATTAAAGTGCTTGTAAATGGGGAGGGGAGGAGGGGGGTGAAAGAGGGTAGGGATAAGGGGAAAAAATGAGAACCAAGACCTGTCATACAAAGGTACAAGATCCCAATGATGAATGTCACTGTACTGTATACCTAGAATGTACCAGTAAACTCAATAAAAGAAAAAAAAAAGAAATCAGATAGTGACAGGTACTGGTGAGGCTGCAGAGAAGGAAGGAAACTCTTGCGTTGTTGATGGGAATGTGGACTGTTGAGGTCACTATGGAGTTCAGCGTACAGATTTCTCAAAGGATGGGAACTGAAGATTCCACTTGACACAGCTATTCCCTTTGTAGGCGTCTTCCCAAAGGATTTGAAGACATCATATTGTGGTGGTGCGTGCATACTTGTTTTTAGCAGGGAAGTTCATAGTAGAAGGAGAAGGTTTAAAAGCTCTCATGGACGTGCTGGTCTATGCAATAACGTTTTATCTTCTCTGTGCACATCAAGAACACTTATTTTAGGATTTTGCTTTTTATTGAGGGCTTGTATTGTTTTTGAAATATTTTACCAGCATTCTGTAGGTCTAAGGACTTGGATCCTGATCTTGGTTCTTTTTCTTTTACACATAGTGACAGTTTGATATTTGTGTATCATTTATATAATTTGGCTTTTCACTGGCTTTATGTGCAGTGGTTAAATACTTTTTTCAGGACTCATATTGGTAATAGATGGTACATTTATTTCTTACAAAGGAAAATCCTGCACTAAGAAAGTGTAGTTCTTTTCTAAAATCTTCTTCATCACATGAAGGGAGCATGTATAAATTATATTATGTAGTAAAGTAAGCTAATTTTATGTTATGTTTGATAATGACAGACATGTTAGCAAAAATTACTTTGTTGCATATTTACTAAAATAAAAAGTTTTATTTACTTTCCTATATTATTCAGGCCATGGATTTAGCTCAGTGGTGACACTCCTAGCTTGTAAGTGCAAGGTCCGAAGTTCGATTCCCAGTACCAAATAAATAAATAGATGTTTAACCAATATATTTTTACAATTTTTATTGAGTTTATTGGTACATTTTGGGTATACAGTACAGTTACATTCATTGCTGGGATCTTATACCTTTACATGACAGGTCTTGGGTCTCATTTTTTTCCTCTTGTCCCTGCCCTCCCTTCACCTCCCCTCCCCTCCCCATTTACAAACACTTTATTTCCATCTTTTCATTTTCTCATTTTTTTTCTTTTCCCTTATTACCTTTCCCCTACCCTTCCCACTTTCCCTACACCTTTAGCCCTTTTCTTCCTAATCAATATTTTAATACTAGTATTTAAAGATGTTTATATTTTGTGTGCCAATTTTATAGTCGCCTGGTAGTTTTGGTGAAATGAATCATGTGATGCAAACAGTATTGAAACTAGCTTCCACTCCTACCCTCAGTACAATGCAGAGATGCTTCAGTATTACTGAACGCAAATCTACATCATTGTAATAGCTGTGAAGTAGTCCATTGAATTTCTGTGCCTTAATTTACGTAAGAACTCTCTTATCGATGAACACTTGGATTTCGTGTTTTTTGCCTTCTTTTATATATATATTTTTTATTTTTTTGTGGTACCGGAGATCGAACTCGGGTCCTTGCGCTTGCGAGGCAGGCCACCGAACCGCTGAGCTGAATCTCCGGCACATGTTGCCTTCTGATCACTTTCTCAGAATAAATTTCTAGAACACGCATTGTAATGTCATGCTTTTGCTTTCCATGTTTTTTCTCCTCCCCTTGTTTTTACTTACTCTTTATTTATAACTTGGTATCTACAGTTGCAGTAATCCATAAATGATAAAAAATAGAGAAGGGAAGTTTTATTTTTCTAATGCTCTGCTGTATGTTAAGAACTATGAATATGTTGTTTCATTTAATCTTCACATTAACCCTAAAAGATGAGTGGAGAGTTTAAGTAACAAAAAGGTATAACAAAGTCTGCATGATGACTGAGACAGCCAAAATGAAATTCATCTTTGACTAATCATAGAGCTTTGTTATAAAATTGATGTGAAATGTACATAGCATACAATTAAACATTTAAAATGTACAATTCAATATCAGTTTCTATTTCTTGACTGTTTTTAACAATAGCACAGTAAACATGATAATATAGATACCTTTCCCAGATCCTGATTTTATTTCCTGTGGATAGGTGCTCATAAGTGAGATTACTGGGTCATATAGCAGTTCTAGTTTTTTAGTAACATCTGTATTATTTTCCATAATGGTTATACCAATTTGCAATCCTGCTAGTCGTGCACAAGGTTTCTCCTTTGTAGTTTTGATAAAGCCATTCTAATAAATACAAGGTGATACAGTCATTGTGATTTTGATGTCCATTTTCCTGTTGTTCAGTGATAGTGAACATCTTTCTTCTATCAGCTGATCAATTGCATGTCTTCTTTTCAGATATTTATTCAGAATTTTTGCACATTTTTAGTTTAGTCATTTGTTCTTATTTATTTTTTGTTATTAATTTATATGTGTTCCTTATGTACTTTGTGTATAAGCCTCGTATCAGTGATATGTTTTGCAAATAAATATATTTTTACATTCATAGTTTGCCTTCTCTGTTGATTGTACAGGAGCTTTTTAGTTTGGTGTAATTTCATTCATCTGCTTTTCATTTATTCCCTATAGTTTTAGGATCATATTAAAAAAATCATTGCCAAGACCGGGTGTAAAGTTCCTTTTTTGTTTTCTTTAAGTAATTGTACAATTACATGTCTTATATTTCTGTCAATACTCCTTTTAAAGTTGATTTTTATATTTGTGTGAAATAAGGTATTATCTTATTCTTCTGCATATAGATACTCACTTTTCTCAACAGTATTGATTTATTTGGTACTGGGGATCGAACTCAGGTCCTTGTACTTGTGAGGCATGCGCTGGAACCACTGAGCTAAATCCCAGGCCCATCTCAACAATATTTATTGAGGAGACTATCCTTTGTTCATCTTGTGTTCTTGGTGCCCTTGTTAAAAATCAGTTGACTCTAGGTGTAGATTAATTTCTGGTTGTTCTATTCTATTCCCCTGGTCTAAGTGCTTGATTTTATTTGAAAACCATAAAGTTTTGATTATTATTGCTTTATAAAACAAAATTTTAAATAAGAAAATATGATGCCTATAGCTTTGTTTATCTTGTTTATAATTTATTTGGCTATTCAGGCTTTTTGTGGATCAATATGCATTTTAGATGTTTTTCTATTTATATAACGTTATGAATAAAACTTTGACAAGGATTATATTGATCCCATAGATAACTTCTAGTAGTAGGTTTACTTTTTTGCATTTGGGGTCTTACACTTGGCAATTTAATTGCACTTTATTGTTAACACATAAAATTATACAAATTAATGAGATTCACTATAATATTTTTGCACATGCATACATACCTTGTGCATCTATCATACCCATCTACCCTTCTTCTGCCCTTCCCCCTCCCCATAATCTTCCCTATTCATAGTAATCACTCTTAGTAACAATATTTTAAAAATATTAGTTCTAATCCAAGAGTACAGGGTGCCTTCCTGAGCATCTGTTTATCATCTGTTTACTTCAGCTTCCTTCATCAACTTTTTAAAAGAAGTTTTTTTTTTTTTCTTTTTTTGTACTGGGGATTGAACTCAGGTCCTTGCGCTTGCAAGGCAGGCCATCTAACCGCTGAGCTAAATCCCCAGCCCCTAAAAGAAGTTTTAGCATGCAGATCTTTTACTTCTCTGGTTTTGAAAAAAATATTTTATATTTTTGTTGCTATTATAAATGAGATCATTTTCTTCATATAATCTTCAGGTGATTCATTGTTGGTAAATAAAAAATGACAGTGGGTTTTGTGTGTTGATATTTTTATCTTGCAATTTTACTGTTAGTTTAAATAATTAGTCGTTAAGGTTTCCACATATTTCATTATGTCATTGGCGAACATAATTTTAGATATTTCTTGGTGATTCCAACCTCTTTTATTTCTTTTTTTCTTGATTTCTTGTTTATTTTTTTTAGGACTACTAGCTTTATGTTGAACACAAGTAGTGAGTGTGGGTATCCTTGCCTGATAGTAAGTATATCTTAGCGGAAAAACACTGATATTATGATAGCTGTGAGTTTCTCTCATATGACTTTTGTTGTGTTGACAGAAGTTTTTTCTATACCTACCTTGTTAGTAGTTTTTTTTTTTTAAATCATGAACAGGTGTTTGATTTTTGTCAAATGCTTTTAGTACATCTACTGAGATGATTGTGTGATTTTTGTCTTTTAGTCTAAGATAGTGTATTAATTTGATTTGCTTACTTTGAAACATCCTTGCATGCAAAGGATAAATTCCATTGACCATGTTGTACAATCTTTCTAATATGCTATTAAATTCACTTTGGTAGTATTTTGTTGAAATTTTTGCATCCACATTTATTATAGATATTGGCATACAATTTTATGTTGTGCCTTTGTCTGCTTTGGGATCAGAGTGATATTATTCTCATAAAATTAGTTCTTGTAGTTTTTGGAAGGACTGATATCAATACTTCTTTGAATGTTCAGAGGAATTTACCAGTGAAAATATCTGCTTCTGGGCTTTCCTTTATAGGGGATGTTTGGAATACTAATCCAATTGTCTTATTACTTTGTTAGCATTTCTATACCTTCTTGATCCTGTTTTGGTACAATGTATATTTCTATTAATTAATCCATGTTTTTTAGATTATCCAATCTGTTGGCATATACTTTTTCATAATAATCTCTTTTGGTTTCTTTCTATTTTGGAGGAATCCATTATAATATCTCCATTTCTCATTTCTGGAGAAATGGATAGTGAAACAACAGGAGTGAACCCAGAGGCATTATGCTTAGTGAAATAAGACAGATAGATTATAAAGATCATTGCTGAATGATTTAATTTGTATGTGGATTTCAAAATAGCCAATTCTATAGAACCATAGTAGAGTGTGATTATGAAGGATGGAAGG
This sequence comes from Fukomys damarensis, assembly GCF_012274545.1. Taxonomy (NCBI): domain Eukaryota; kingdom Metazoa; phylum Chordata; class Mammalia; order Rodentia; family Bathyergidae; genus Fukomys; species Fukomys damarensis. The sequence continues at coordinate 24,298,766 of NW_022900951.1, forward strand.
AATGAGTAGGCATTGGACAGAGGACAAAGACTCAGTTATGCCAGACAAGTAAGTTCTAAAAATCTAATCTTACAGCAAGGTAACTAGCAAACATAATAATTGGATTTTTCTATGAGGGCAGATCTTAAATATTCTCACAAAGAGAGGGAAAGAGACACTATAAGGTGGTGGATATGTAAATTAACATGATTTTGGTGATCATTTCACAATGTATATATGTATTGAAAGACCCATCAAATTTAGCGCTTCAAATTTATACAATTCTTAGCTAGGCATGGTGGCCTAGGCTTATAATCTCCGAACCCTGGGAGGCTAAGGCAGGAGGATTGCATATTCCATTCCAGCCTGACTGATTTATTTTGTGATTTAGCAATATATTGTCTCAAAAAAAGAAAGTGTAGCACTGACTGAAGGCTCAATTTGAATGCTGTGGGTTCAATACCTAAACACACACAAAATTCAACACACAGAAAAAATTCCTAACAACTCATTGGCATTTTGTGCATTTGTAGTGTTGTGCAATCATCACCTCATGTAGTTAAAATACATTTTCATCAGTCCCAGAAGTAATGATGTAGTATATTTGCCACCCCTTATTTCACTCTCACCAGCCTCTGGCAACCACTAGTCTATTTTGTCTCTTACACATTCTGGATATTTCATACAGTATAAATAGAATTATAAAATACGTGATTTTTGTGTCTGGACTTTTTTAGCTACCATGTATTGAAATCCATGTATTTTATAGTATGTATCAGTACTTCTTTATTTTTATGACTGAATAATACTGCATTATATACATGCATTGTTTTTTCTAATTTATTTTTCTGATTAAGGACATCTGAGTTGGTCCTACTTTTTGCTATTGTAAATCATGCTACTATGAACATGTATGTAGGAATGTTTGTTTGAATTTTTTTCAGTTAGTTTTTGGGTTATATATCTAGTGGAGTAATTGTTTGGTCATCTTAACCATAGAATTTATATAGCCTCCTTTCATAAAGGTATGAGAACTTGCACAGTAATTTTCTCAGGATTAAAAACTAAAAACTTCAACTTACTTTAAAATAATAATCACCGGATAATCACTGATTTCATTATTGCTCTAAAGTTTAATGTTCAAAAATTTAAAAATCTTAATTCTCTGATAATCTTTTTTGGAATTTGCGAGTCCTTTTAAAACTTAAGATTTAGAGTTGAAGAAAATGTAAATAAACTTTTTAGCTGTTCGCTCTTGTATGTTATATTTGGCTAGGTGACCTTTTTGATTCAACATTGAATATGTTAGTAGTCTTATTGAAAGAGACCACAAATTCTTACAAACTTCTTAATTTATAATTAGGGGTGAGAAGTCATGAAATTTTAAAATTTTAGAGCTGATGACAGTCTTTCAATGAGTAATGTTGATGAGGATATTTTTACATATAATTGCCAAGGAAACTATTCTTTAGGGACCTTGAGTTCATGTTGAAATTCTGTATAACTTTTCCCTGTGTATTTTGAGACCTGGAAAATAGAAACTAGAAAAAATTGGAGTGGGCAAGAGAAGTTCCCTATTGCCAGTGAAGTAAAGCAGCTGTCATGGCTTGTCATGGTAAGCGAGCCTCATTATCCCTTAGTAGTTTTTACCAGACAGCTAGCACAAGGTATTACTTTCTTCCTGAAGCATTTAATACAACAGAAGAGAAATACCTTTTTTGATCCAAGGAGGGAGGTGGTGGATATGATGAAAAAAGATGAAGAAATAAATTATTATATTTAATTTTCACATTCTAGAAACAGAGGAAACCTGAAGCATCACTTTAGTTCACTTCCTTTATTTAAAAAGGACGAGACTGGCTTCCTAGCCCCGCGATTGTAGCCCTACAGGCTATAATATAACTATGCAGTATATCAAGGCATTCACATAGTCTAATATGGCTGTTGTAAGAAATTATCACACACTGAGTAATTTAAACAACACGTCTTTATTATTTTAATGTCAGGAATGTCAGAAGTTAGACAATAGATATCACTACGCTAAAATCAAGGTTGGTAAGGGGGGCTGTCTAGTAGAGAATTTAGTTATCAATGTCTTTAAAAAAATCTCTTACTGGCACACAAGAGATAGGAGTTTACCTTACCTTCATTGGTTGGCAACTTAGTTTTCAAAAAACATGGTAATTTATGTGACTATGCATGAGTATTTTCCATTCTCATTGGCACAATTCTTTTTTTCTGAATGATTACGAAGCAGACTTTTTTTTTTTTTTTTGGTCCTGGGACTCGAATTCAGGACATTTCACTTGCCAGGCAGGCTCAGCACCACTGAGCTAAATCATTGTCCTTGAAACAAGATTCAGAACTCCTTCCTCCTCACAGTTTTCTTCACTGATGTAATTTTATTTTGGAAATATGGTTATTTACAAATAAAACTCATATGAAAATAAACTTGTTTTTGTGACATAGTGGAGTTGAATAGATTCGGGGAGATACTGACACTAACAGTGATAGGAATTTCTCTTCAACGATTTGTATTTATTTGGTGAAGTTTTAGCCTATACCGATTGATTATTTCTGCCAAACTGACCGAATTAACTAATAGTACAAGGCCTGCATATTTCTTAGGATCACGGATTGTGCACTTCTTACTCTTATTCTTCATATCCACACTGCTTGGGGCCATATATTCTTAGTAAAAGCATATTGAATTGAACAAAATGCATCCTCATGGATAAAACTTTTTATCCTAGAAAAGTATTGAACTTATTTAAAATAGAAACACATTTTATCTTAACTAAATATAAAGAATTAACAAAAACATTAGAATTTGATTATTACATATTGACCATAAGTTTCTTATAGACATCCAGAGAAGTTGCCCTTTCTTTCTTTTTTCTAATTTTCTATGCGATTTTTCTAAGCAAGGCTAAAATTAAAACATTGGTGGTCATTTGTGATTATCACACTAGAAAGATAATGTGAACCCTTGGAAAGGATACTGCCTCAGGATATTTGGCTAGCTGTGGCACCTGTCTCAGATAACACTTGTCTACTTTAACTTTCTAGACATCATCAAAATTAATGTTGTTTACCAAAGAAGAAAGAGATCACAATTATTTTCTGCTTCTAATGAACACTTCAGTAGCCTTAGGGAAATTGGTGCATTGCTTAATTTATTGTCTTTAAAATATAATTATTTTAATTATCTAATGGAAACAAGGTTACTCATTTTAAATATTCAGGAATGCTTTTGATTCTGAGCAGTTTCTCTGCCTGTTTACTTCTCTGTTTATTCACGCTGTAACATCTGGATGACCTTGCAAGGGAAAGTAAGAGATAGAATGGACAAAGCCGAAGGTGTTGATAATATGTTGCATATCTTGAGTTACATTTCTCATTTACATATGGAGAATATTGGAACATCAGAGACAAACAAATAATTCTCTATGAGATGGAATCCCACCTTCTCAAATAATGAATTAGCTTTCTTTGAAACGATTTTTAGAACTAATAAGGAAACAATTTTACTTGTGGGCTTTTTAGTTAACAATTTTTTTTAGGTTTTGCAGTTACTTTATTTTTAAGTGACTTTATCTTCAGATACTGCGGTCAAATATGTCCTTCATTGAAATCAACTTATAATGTTTATTCTTTCTGTACAATTATTCTTCCAGTACCTATAAATACCATATGCCTTTTAATTTTTTCCCCAAGGATCATTCTCCATACCATCTGTGATCATCCACATTCAATATATATATATTTAGAGCAAATAAAACAATAGCAGTATAAAAGTTTTATTAAATAAGAAAATCTGCTGAATTACAAATTTATTTCAAAACTAAACAATTTTTTCTAAATTTATGTTTCCCATTCCCTTTTTTTCAAAAGTAGAGATTTTATTATACTTTTACCATATGTTTTATAGAATAATGTGAGTTTTAGCATGGACAAAAAAGTTAATTTTTTTCTGGAGACAGGGTCTGACTGTGTAGTTCAAGCTGGCCTTGAACTCACTATATACCTAGGCTGGCTTCAAACTCACAGCGCTACTCTTGCCTCAGCCTCCCAAGTACTGGGCTTATAGACATGTGCCACCATGTCTGGCTAAACAAGTTAATTTTTTATTTTGCCAACAGATATGAGTACTTTAATAAAACAAAGCAATATTTATCCACTGCAGAAAGTGCCCATTGCAAACTATCATGTTATAGTATATAACCTATATGCCTAACTTGATATTATCATTTGCAAGGTGCTTTTTCATTTTATTATTATCTCCACTCTGTTAATTCAGTTTCACTATTTAACAATAGGCAAATAGGGCTAAGAAGGAAGCCATGGCTTATCAAAACAATCACATTTATTCATTATCAATAATTTAATTCGTTTTCCAATTTTAAAACTGCAACATCTTGTCCTATCTCAAGAAGCTTATTTGGTTGGTGCTTCAACTTTTGACTATCAGGTAAATATAATCTTTACAGAATGTATGATAATGAGTATTATTATTTGGCAGTAACATTGTATAGCCATTCTGAGGGTTGTACACATTTTTCTGAGGATTTTTCTTCATTAGCTGGCTTGGGAAAGATCAAATCTATAAATTCTCTCTTTTTTTTTTCTTTTTTGGTACTGGGGATTGAACTTCAGACTCTGTGCCTGCGAGGTAGGCAGCAGAGCCACTGAGCTAAACCCCAGCAAATCTATAAATTCTCGATAGTCCTAGCCATGGTAACAGAGGAGGTTATTAACAAAACTAAGATATGAAACACATTCTAGTTATGATTGTTTTTAATAACATCTTATAAATCAGAATGAAGCAGAAAATCAGAAGAAAGAAAATCATGAGTATGTCCCATATATACGAGACCAGTTGCCTCACATTTAAATTCACTCAGTGATATTAAAATTGTAAATGTTGATTATAAGCAAAAATAGGTGTTAAGAGTAAAATGAGAGTTTGCTATTTCCATTTATTTACCTCATTATAAAATTATGTTTACTATTACTTTACCCACTGTTGAATAACCCTAAAGGTTATTTGAAATAAATAGGAAAATTATTTCAGAAATTGAAACTTTTTGTTTGTAAATTTTCCTTTGCCAATGCTACATAATTAAGCTCTATTTCATAGCTGTATTTAATAACAGTGTTTATCAGACTGTAAAAGCAATTTTTACTTTTGCACTCTAGGTAGAATGCTCACTTCTAAATGTAACAATTTTTAAAAAGCTCAATGAAGCTGACTATTCTCTTGAAAATATGATGACCTATGCCATCTATAAAGCAGAATATTTGTGTTTGTAATTTTCAAAATCCTGTGAGTTTATAGGCAACATTTGGGTGACATAAGGTGTTTGATTAGTACCCTACCTTGATCATAGGCTACCTGTATGGATGTAGACCTCTACATTGTATTTGTGGCTAGAATGGGAATTGTAACACCTACCACTTAACTTAATTAAAATGATTTCACATAAGATATATGATCCACACTGCACTGATTGAGCACATTTCCTAATAAAGATTGTTAAATTCTGTGTTTCCTTTACTGGCTTTAAATGCAAACATGTATGTAGAGGCCTCCCTGGGAATTGCAAGATGTAAATGCAAATTGCAGATGCAGCCTTGCACTCAGACAGTAGTTTTTATTGTGCCCAGCTGCAGAGATTTATTTAAAGAAGAACTCACATGAAATTTTAGGGATTAGCTGTTTCATCAACCCCTACCAGGTTGTTAATTAGCTCTATAGCAATTAACATTTTGTCTGCAAGGATATCCCCCGAATATAGCAATGGAGTCTACAACGAGCTACTCATGACGTTCCAGTAATTGACTATAGATGTTGGGAATATAAAAGTGAAAACTGAAACATGTCTTTTTGAAGTAACATTTATTTTGTCTTTGCTACATGGTACGTAGTTAGTCCTTTCTATAAATTATGTGTTATGTTGGGACAATGTATTTCTACTTCATAAAGCCAAATTTGATCATGGTGCAGGATCCCGAAGTTTAAACCATCATCTTATGGTCTGTAAGTGCCCCTTGTAGTTCCTCTGTAAACTTAGCGGTGTGAATGTTGTCTTCATAAAAGCAATCAAATACAGAGCAGAATTTTTAGAGTCACAAATATAAAGTAATTTAGGCTTTACATTAAAGGTGATTTTTTATCCTGCCTCATCAACTAGAACTCCAAATAATTGCAACTAGTAAGCTGATTTATACCATTAAAATGGGGGGCTTCGCTAATGATTCTGGAAAACCTAGGTTTTGAGATGCTTGCTCTTGGGCTGTCTCTCATTGCAGGCAATCTCTCTTCCATCTCAGTTTTCTAAAGCCATTACCATTTTCTCTCTCTTAATCTCTTCAAACTCCCAGACTCTTCTCAACCTAGACCATTTTGGCCTTTCTCTCCTTCATGAGACTTGCTGAGAACATCATGATCACTTCGTTGTTACACCCAATGGAAATTTTCATTTTTATTTCGTATTTCATCTCTCAGCAGCAATGGACCCTCGACCATTCGGTTTTTCTTGAAATACACTCTTCAGCTTCCGACTGTGATAGAAAATTATCCTAAGTTTTTTCTTCTCTTCCGTTTCATTAAGCACTATCTATTCTCTTCTTAGGCAATCTCATTTACTTTACGTGCTTGGCTTTATTACCACGTTTCTAAATCAGCAAGGAATAAGTTATGGTCCCAACAGACAAAGACAAATCTTGATAGATTAAAACAATAAAGATTATTTCTGTTCATGCTACATGGCCATACTACGTCAACTACTATCTCTATATCATGTTGTCATATGAGCTCTAAGTTAATGGATCCACTAGTTTAGGACATGTTGCTATTCTTTATGTCAAAAAGCTGTGGAGTCTTTACATCAGCTATATCGGTTATTCTGTGATCCCATACAACAATAACATACTTCACATCCATTTTTATTTCAGTAGATCAAACAATGTCATAGCCTTACAGTATATTTTATATTTTTCAAACATTTGTCTTGCTGGCAAAAATAACCTTGCTCCACAATTTTTGGGAAATGTACAGCAGTTCCTACCTGAGGTCCCGAAACATTTTCTTGGGGTAGAGAGTTCAAGAGCAAGAGAAGCATGAGAAAAGGAAGAGAGTGCATATGGGCTCTGTGTAAAAGCTGCATATCTCTAAGAGACATCATTTTCCTTTCAAATTATAGTTGACAGCTGATATACCTATTATTTCACCACTATATATTTTAGCTTATAATCCTAGCTTATAAGTGTGAATTTATGGGTGACCTTCAACCAGTCCCCCCAGGTTAAAGGGGCATCACTGCACTTAAGAATTTTTATCCTCATCTAACAGGATAGGTTGGGTTGATACTGTATCAGACAATTCTCAATTCCCCAGTGTTTCATGGGTCACCTGGGGCCTCTGCTCCATGTTATCTTCACCCTGGGACCCTGATTATCTCAGCAGTTGCTACCTCTAATGTACCCAATTAGTTTGGCAGAAGAAAAAGAGCATCTGAGAATCTCTCATAGTTAATCCAAAGTATACATTCTGTCCAAAAATTCCACGCTACTTTCTCTCGTTACTGATCTGAACCAGTCAATGATCCACTGCTCAAATACTTGGCCTGCTTACGCCAAGGCACCTTCTACTCCTTTCTCGTGTTTGCTCTTGTTCATCAGGATTATGTTCCTAGGTTTCTTCTGTGGAGTCCAGACAACTTTGCTCAATGGGAAGTATTTCTGTGTGTGCGAAGAGTGGGAGGGCTGAATTAATTAGATTGCTTCATCTCATCTTCTTTCACCAGCAAGTGGCATTTGCAGTTGTATTGGCTCCTTTGATTTTAGCTCCCATCAGACAGGTATAATAGTGTAAAAATTGCTTCAAGTGGCATCTAGAGTCTGGTAACAGTACTTCTTTCAACCTCCACTCTTAAAGATGGGATAGATTCTTGGTTGCTTCCTATTTCCTGAGTGGTACCCTCTGTACTCAGAGGGCAGAGAACTGGACGTGTTTGGTGAAAAGCTGTCACAACTGTCATACTGCCTATTTAACAGTTGACTTGCAATCTTCCTCTCCCCAGATAGACTTTTGAGGAACGTGGTCTCTATATGGTCCTCTGATCTCTCTCCCCACCTCCAAGGGCACAATGAAATCAAAATAAGATCACAAAATCTGTAATTGATCTCCAACAGACTTCATCCTTCCCTGTGCCCTCCCTCTTGTATTTAATTAATTCAAGACATAAACATAAGTGTTATTCTTCAAATGTCATTCACTTTAGCCTGCATAATCATAACTGTAACTATAACTGTAACCATACCAACAATCACAACCCACAATAGCCAAAAACATAGCCAGACTGTCTGAAATATCTCCCACTTCTCCTTACTTTTGTAAGTTCCTCCTGCTAGCACCCCGATCCATGCCTCTGTCTTCCACTAGATAAGTGCAATAGCCTCCCCGCTTAGCTGTCGGCATCATCTTCTAAGAGGTAAAGTCAGTCAAGGTCTTTTCAAACACCTTCAAAAGTGAAGACCTGGTGCCAACTGCCTCTCCAGCTCTATCTTCATTGTGCTCATACTTCAGCTCATTCTACGCACTCAAGGCTCACCAGCTTAAGTGCCTTTTACCTGTGTTTCGTTTTCAACCCACAGCACAACCTCTGCCTTGAATGTACAGTTACTATTGTCTGGAGCATTCTCTCTCTCTCTTTCATGTTAAGATCTACTTAGCAGGATGTTTTGTTTAGTGTTCCACCCTCAAGGAAGCTTTCTCTGACCACCCTCACTGTGGCAAATGCTCTGGTACAAACATTCAATAGTGCCACGTATTGCTTCTCGGCATTTTGGCTATGATCAGGTGTAATAGTACCATGTATCTCTGCCAGACATGATGAACAGAGTTTGATTTTACTTTTTTGTGATATTTTTTGATGAATGATAATTTTCTTCACTCATCTCAAAACTCTGTAGGGGCCAGGGATTTAGCTCAGTCGTTCTGCTGCCTGCCTAGCAAGCACAAGGGCCTGAGTTCGATTCCAAATTAAAAAAAGAAAACAACAAAAAACTATGAGGTGAGAGATAGTTAATGCTTTTCTTCATCATTGTATCTCTGGCTCTTATCAGAGTCTGACAAATTTGGCACTCAATGAATATATAATAAAATAATGAGTAAAAGCACTTTTCTCTTTTTATCTGTTTTCCCCCTTTCCCTCTTTTCTCCCCTCTCTTCCTCCTTTCCTTTCAGCTTTTTTCTTTCGTTGTGTATCTACTGTTGAAGACAGACAAGTCAGATATTTATTTAACAGTAATTTCTGGACTATGATTTTTAATCCCTCCGCAGTAATTTTTGTTGGTGTGGGTACTGTTCCTACAAGATGGTTTTGGTGAGAGGCTACCTGTCATAACAGATAAAAGTATACAGATATTGAAATGAGGAATAATAGATTTTGCTTCCTGGCTTTGCCTTTTTTTGTTACGTGGCTCTGGGCTACTCCAGTGATCTCTCTGAAGTTGCTTCGAGATAATCACTGCTTGTAGGTATTACAGTGTAGTAGTTATTTATGTAATAAAAGAACCTGACATACAGAAGCTACACAATAAATTTTGGTCCTTGTTGAAAACTATTAAGTAATTGAAGGTTTTATTAAGGTCTATAAAACAGCACAGAATATTGGAAAACCTTTACAAAGTGTCCATATAAATTTCTAAATCAAAAAAGCATAAATAATGGATGATAAATGCAATATATAATTTTGAAAATTGAAAACAGTTCATTTACTAAAGACTGCGAGAACAATGTGTATATGTGTGTGCATTTATTCTGCTTGTCTATATATTCTTTTATCTATATACATGTTTTCCTTAATATTTGAGTGGATAGAATCATACTTATATTTACTGGATACAATGTGATGTTTAGGAAAAAAATGCATTCAATATGGAATAATGAAATCGAGTCCATGTTATGTCTATTTATTCTCAAGTGAAAATTTGATAATTACATCTATTGCTTTCAATTTTTCATTGCTTTCATGTTGTGAAACAGTTTTTTTTTATTCTGTGGAACGATAATTCTACTGAAATGCCTTGATCTTTTACTCTACAGAGGAGGGATGGAGAAAAGAAAAAAGTGTGTGCCTCATTAATGGTAACCCTGACAATGTCCGTCTTTGTGGTGGTGAGAATTGAAGTCATTTTTGGCAGCTACACAACTGATACTGTTCTATGACATTGCATCATATTTAGTACATGCTTGATAAAAAACGCTTTTCCAAGTGGTAAACAACCCTTTACAAGGCAGCCCTGCCAAAGCTATGCTTTACTATCCAACAGGAAATAAGCAAGACAGTCTTTCTCCCTTTTTTAAAAAAGTATATGTCTCTAATGATGTGCTCTTTGAGCTATCTGAAGATGCGCTGTCCATTCTAATTGCCAGAGTTAAATTGTTGATTTTAGAAATAGTTGTGATTATTTCACTATGCTTTTGTCATAAAATGACTATTTCATACAGCAATTAAGTCCAGGGAGTCATCTCAAAGCCCAAAGCGAACCACACAGTTTGACAAAGCCTTGTTTTAGAATGGCAATAAAACACATTTTGCCCATTTGCACGAATTTCAAGTATCAAATTGGATGAATCTTTCTAATTTTCTTGTACTGAATTGTGTTCACGTAAATGTGATAGGATTATTAGGGCAGCCAGTGTCTGGAATAACAATGATGATTTCTAGAAGTAGCCGGCAGGGTTGACGTTATCGGTGCAGAGATGTTTCAGACCCTTCATTTGTCAGCAGGAAGTCTTGCTCTGTGATCCCTCTATTGAGTCCTTGCCCACATACAGCACCTGACTGTTTTATTTCATAGGCACTGAATGCATCTTTTCAATCAATATTCAATTATGCAAGACAAGGAATGCTGGTTAACTAACTCTGTTTACCTGCGGAGGCAGTGCATTTCCAAGAGGAATTGTCAGGACTTCTCCTGCAGTTAGTTCATTATCGCCATCTCTGGTTGAATACCTGCCCAGTAATGCTTGTTGAACATGCACTATTAACTTCCTGGGGAGAGTCTCCTGTGGTGGTGTGTTTCTTACTTTCTTTCCGGAAGCACCTTTCTCAGCTCCATTCCTTGCAGTGTTTGACTCTTGTTACCCAGGAAACCAGAGCACATTCTTTCCAGTTGCACTTCACTTTCCTGCCTTCTCCTATAGACTGGAACTCCAATCAGCTGGTTTGTGTTAATCCTATAGTATATACTTATATCATTCTTACTTTATCCTTTCTCTCTAAACCTGGGGAGTTTGAATCATGTTCCTTTATTGACAAGGCTGACTAGTAGGTATTTTAATGTAATAAGTTAAGCACGACTCTTGTGTTCTACTGGAAATTGACTTAACATATTATTCACTCTGGCCTAATCTGCCAGGCAGGCATAAGGATATTGCTTCTTAAGCCACCTTCTAATTTAAAAAATATGAAGATTTCACAGGTCAACAAGTAGGCCTTGTGAACTGGGGAGCTCTTAGCATATTAATTGGACTCTGAAGAATTCACTGCAGTTAATGAAAGTTGTGCTTGTTATCTAAGATAAATGAGGGTGCAGCTGTATCTATCAGGACAATTCAAATATGGTGCAAAATATTAACATAGAATAGTTAAGCAATTAATAAATGGGTTGTAAATCATATTATAAGGGTTTTTAATCCATGTAATTTAATTCCTGTACTTTGCAATCAATTCAAGGATACCTACATCCTGGTTTTAATTGGCAGATTTGGTATGTGTTACTGGCTAGGAGGAAAAAAGCAAGAAGTTTATTGAAGGAGCCCAGGTTTCCTTCAAGAACAAGCTTCTTTAGTTATGGGAGCTTTCATCCACTGTCCTCATTTTCCTGCTTTGCTTTTCTGTGTCTTTTTATTTATTTATTTACTTGGTGCCGGGGATTGAACTCAGGACCTTGTGCTTGTGAGGCAGGCATGGTGCCACTGAGCTCAATCTCCGGCCTTTTTTGTGTCTTCTGGGTGTCCTGCTTCCTTGATTTTGCCTAGTACGCTTCTAGTTTTTAACCACTGTTTCATCCTGATACGTGACATCTCCTTTCTGTTCATTCCCATTACCTTTTAAAGAAAAACTTCAATTTTGTGGCTTTGGACTTCATGGGTACAACCCTTACCCCGACCTTCAGCTCTACTACTAGGAGTTGCACTGTGTAGCTGAAGCACTCCAAAAAGTGTTCCTGCTCAGAACACAAAAGCCACTGTGATTTGGCAAAGAGAAAATGAGGAATATACTGTTATTATTTTAATTATATCTTGTTATTAATAATAGCAAAAAATACTTTAAGCTTTTGCCATGTGTGAGACTCTGTGCTGGGAGTTTTATGTGCCACGCCTCGTGTAAGCCTGATGGTATTTTTATAGAGGCGGCACAGAGAGGTTATACCTCTTCCCTATATCACACAGTTATTAAGTGGAAGGGCACCAATTTGAATCCTAGCAATTGTACTGCCTAGCCCATATTTATATTCTTGACACTGTACCATATTACATCACACCATATGGAGATGTTCTTAAATATAAAAATGTACATTATTAGACCTTCATTATATTAACAGCACCCTGTAAGTTAGATTCTGAAGAACTTCAAAAATTCTCTTGGTTTCTGTTTTTCAGAAAGGGGTAAATTTAAAAAAATTTAAAGTAAACTTATTTTAACTGGTACATAGAAATAGAAAACGTATGCATATTAATGGGATAACGTTGCATATATATTATGATATACATGATATATATATCATGTAATTTTAAATCAGATTTTTTTTGGGGGGTACCGGGATCAAACTTGGGTTCTTGTGCTTGCAAGGCAGGCACTGGAACCACTGAGCTAAATCCCTGGCCAAAAAAAAAAAATTAAATCAGATTAAACAGTTTTATTTGAAATATATTGATTATTTTTCTAAGATGTTTAAAAATAGGATAGTGAAAGTTTGAAGTAAGCTTTCTATTGCTTGCTGATCCTTGGAATTTTGATTTCTAATGATATACAAAAAAGTCACATTTAACTCTTTATTCCACAAATTCAACAAACTATATCCTGAGTGCCTATGATTTGCTAGTGATGATTAAAGGTATAGGGAACATAGTAGTGAACCAAAAGGGGTCTCTCTTCCTTTTTAGAGTTCACATATAAAAACTGGGTATTGGCCCAATCAAGAAGAGCAAGAGATAACTTATGGGAATTTGTTGAGTCTCAAGTTCAATTCTGTGAAAAGTAAACTGGCAATATACATATGGAATTTTTGATGTATACTGTGGCATTCAATAAATGGTTGATTTGAAAAATAAAGTACAGTTAATTTGTTTAATATTATGAAGAGTTTTAACATTTGATCTTTTAGTGGCAAACGAAAGCTATGCTAAAATGATAATATGATTTGTCTCAGAAGATATTTTGAATTTCAATTTAAATATTTGTTTAATTTTACAGATACATACAATTCATATAGCTGCATTTTGTTCCCCATTGGTGCAATTTAATTTACGCTTGTAGCCACTCACAATAAAATCCAAATATATTAATTACTAAATGTGTTTCTCTTCATTTTCCCTTTCTATGTTCTTATGTTTCTGTCTAGGCATCCCAGATATACACACGAATGAAGTTTTATCGCTCTTTAGAAAATTTGGGCTATACAAATTGATTTTTGTTAATCTTTGCTTCTAGCACTCAATAGTAACTTGTGGGCATCTGTATAATCAACAGACTTAGCCCCAATTTTTAATATTTTTATCTGTACAGCCCCATTTCCCCCCTGTAGGTGCCTAATATTCTATGTTGCATTGGCATGATTTTATTTATTTTTTACCCTACTTACTATAGGTATGTTGCTTACAGGGTTTGGCACTACAACTATTGCTGCAGCGAAGCATCCTTAAATACATGACCTGAAATAATTCTACACCTTCGGAAGAGATTCCAAAGTGGAAAAATGGTGGGGTCAAGGACATGGATCATAACTTTACAAGTAGATGTTGACAGATTTTGCTTTTTTTTTTGGTACTGGGGATTCAACTCGGGTCCTTGCGCTTGCAATTCAGGCCACCGAACCGCTGAGCTAAATCCCTAGCCAAATTTTGCTTTTAAAAATGTGTACAACTTTCAGCCTTTTGCTGCTATTTGTGGATATGTCTTTACATGTACAGTCTGTCACTAAAAGTTTGATGTGTTCCTGATACTCATTTTTTTCTGAAAGAAAATGAAGAAACTGAACTAAATGATCTTCAAAAGCCTTTTGTAGTCCTTAAGCATGGTAGTAGGCTGTCCAGTCTCTTGAGCTTCCCAGATATTTATCATTATCTATCAGGTCTGTACAAACAAAGCAAACAGCTCATGGCAGGGAAGGAAAGATGGAGGGAGGGAAGGAAGTGTGTGAAAGGGAATGTATGGATATGGATAAGAGTCGATATGAAGAATTGGGTAGATTTAACTCAGCTGGTAGTTAACAACAATTGACGAGCAAGCTGTCATCATCTCCTCACCTTCATCTCACCAAGTGAAGGTTCTGAGTTGTATTTTTCTTGCTGTGATTGATTCTCATCTCTGCTCTGAGGTTCCTTACTGACATCTTTTGCTCTGAACAATGGTGAAGTGAAAGGGGTTTGAAATCTCATTTTCATGGAAATGATGAGTCATTTCATTGCTAAAAGCACATACCAGCATAAATAAGAAAATGGACACCATGATGTTGTTCCTCTAAATGAGTAAATATTCACCTCCTTGAGCGCTAATTTAGACTATAAGCAATATTCAACTTTAGTCACAAGATAAAATGTGCTGTTATATTTCTCATGCTTCATTTAGTAGTATTTTGTTAGTGTTTTTAGGATCAAATATGAATCAGCACAATGAAAATTATTTTAATGCTTTGTTTCTGTGTTATACTATAGAACTGAAATTTTTTACCATTTGGAAAACAATTTAAAATAGTCTACCTCTTTTAATGTCTATATTTAGTGTACAACTGTAATGATATATCATTACAGATATATTTTCTTTGTAATTTGTCTAGAGTAGACATATATCTAAAACTGAGCCGTTGAGATGAAGAATTTTGTCATGCAAACCTAGTTAAACATCACACAGAAAGAAGTTGAAGTTTATATAAGTGAAAGTCTGTGATAGCCTTGCATGTTTAAAAACCAACTGAAGTATCTGAAAAGGCAGGGCTTTCCTGTCTTGCAAAGCCACAGACTATCACACAGAAATAACTTTAATAACCATAAATTGCAGCTAACGAGAATCTTAGAATATGGATTTTTGTCCTCACAATGTCTTTCTTCTGGTGAGTTTACTAGTTTTAAAGAATTAGTGAACTCTTTTTAGGAAATCTTTATTTTACTCCCATTTTCATTGATGCTTCTTAAGGACATTCTTCCATCTTGTTCACTTAATATATGTAAGCATATAGTTAATAAATGGTCCATATTAGACCATGTAACCCTCTGAAGAAGAGAATATATTGCTGTTTAAATTCCATTAGAAATTAGGTACCTCTCCAATAAACTCAACTAAAAAAAAAGAAATTAGGTACCTCAACGGGTAATTGAAACATACTTTGATAAGTGTTCCCTATATTCTTTTGAATGTTTCAAGGGCGTATTCTTTCTTTCTTGGCTCTGTAAAAGGCACTGTGAAAACACTCAGCAGAATGCTTTGTAATAGCAAATTAGTTTTTTTGGCTTTTTTTTTTTTTTTTTTTTTTTTTTTGTACCTGGGATTGAACTCAGGACCTTGTGCTTGTGAAGCAGCTGCGGTGCCACTGAGCTAAATCTCTGGCCCCTGGCAATTCTTGAAAAAGTCAAATTTAAGAGTTACCATAAGACCTAGAAATTCCACTTCCAGGTATACAGATACACAAAACACCTGAAAACGTATCAGTTGTGATAGAAATAGAGAGAGTGAATGTTTAAGTTAAAGTTATTACAGTAATTTTTTTTTTTTTTTTTGCTTCACCAGAATACATTGCTTCAAGTTGTTGCCATGATAAGAACATATCTACAAAATGGCAAAAACATACTTTGGAATAGATAAACTCATACACATGGATGTGGCTGATATTTTCAATGTATAACTGCATTGACTCAGTCAGACTTTTCAGCCAGACATTTTCTTTGAACTGGATTCTCTCTCCTATAGCAGAGAATGACTCCAGCCAAGGAAGTTAATTAGTGCCATATTAAAATGGCCCTGGCACGTGGTTGGTTGAGACTCTCTCTCTCCTCTGTTTGTCAAAGCCTCATGTTTGGAGAAGGGCCTGAGTGGTCTTGTCTTACTGACAGCTGTCAACTGTTAATGGACCATATGCAAGAATAGTAAAGTTGCCACCAAGGGTCGATGAACCATGTGTAAACGGTGAAGAGCGTGACAGATCAATACTTAGAAGCAAAAAAAAGTGCCTTTGTTGCTGGACAAAAATGATTTTAAGAAAGGGTAGTTAAAAACAGGTTGCTAAAACTATGTCACAATCATCATACCCGTATGCCACTCATCTCTGTCACTTAGTTCAGGGACCTACAACACCTACGCCAATGGAAAGATTGCTGCTTAGATCTTAAAAATACCTGACATGGAGGACTATGTACTTCACAAAGAACTGTTGTTTATAAACAATTTCATTAAAGAGCGGAGAGAATAAGTGAGTTTATCACCCAACAATTTGAGAATTAACAGCATTATTTAAATACAGAACCATTTTTTGAATTTGATTGGGTAGGTAGAAAAAATAGGGAATACGAGAAGACTTAAAAAAAAGATTTTTGGGTGCTTACTACTTAAACAGAAAATAATATTTTACAAGCTAAGATAGGAAGAAGATAATTACTTAATTTGCACAGTGGTAATTAAGGTTTGTATCCAACTTACATACATTTAAAGCAATATAATAATTGTCTATTTGATCGCCACATACTCTGCATATACAAATCGTTTTATCCTCACATAATTCTTATTAAGTAGGTAATTTGATTATCCTTATTTTATAGATGAGGAAGATGAAGTTTGAAAAATTAAGTAACTGGCCTAAAATTGCACAGCTGAGAGTCTTATTTCCAGTTTGACTCCAGAAACATTACTCCTAAATTATGCACTAAGCTTAGTTATGCTGAATTTGAAAGTTAGTTTAGTTTGCATAGTTTAGACCTCATTTCTATTTACTGGATTAACTATGCAAGTGACATTCATGGAACATGGTATGTGTTTGCAAAATTGTTATTTGATATAAGTGATTGAATAAATTAATGTGTAAAATCTGCATAAGAGAGGCATCATCATTGCTTTAATATGCCACAAAGTGCAGTTATTTTCTGACATGATTCTAATGGGAGATTAATTTTAATATTTGTAAAATATGACCAACAACCAGAATACTGCAAATAGCTTTGCAAAATCCATAAAGCAACATACGTTAAATGTGCTGACTTCAGAAGAAAGTTGCTTTATAAATGAATTTTATTGAGTCTAATTCTGAGTCTTATTTCAGAGATAAAGCATAAGTCTTTCTACCAGAAAACATCCATGTGTTTTTGAAATAATTTGAACTCATGACACCCGATTGTCTTGCTTACATACCATGCAGGAAGATACTCAGCACCCAAGTCTTTCCTCCTTATGGCTTTGTGTATGCCTTTCAGATTCAGGAGCATGTACCAAGGTCTGGAGTTACTTTTCTGTAGAAAGTTTGCATAGTGGAAAATGTGGGAGGAAAATTTTAAATCCAGCTGGTGAGGGAACATGACTAAAGAAACTAACCTAACATTTGACTGAAATGAACGCAGAAATCACAGCGTGTATTAGACAACAAACACTTTTCAGTCAAAAAAACATAACATGGGGCACATATGATTTTAAATAATCTGTCTACTTCTGTTTGTATTTTGAGAATATCACAAAGCTCTGATATCTGACAGTGAATTGATGCTTGCACAATAAATCCTTGGATTGAGAGTTGGAAGACTACAGCTCTAAAGTTGCCTTTACTATATAATAACTTGCTTTGTGATTATTGCTAAGTTGTACTAAACATTTATTCTGCGTATTAGTTGTTTTGAATCCAGAAACTCTCAATCTTCCACTTCAGTGTTGTGACTTTCATGAACTCAAATATTATGATTTAGGGTCAATGGAGTCTTTAAAAAATATTTGGTTATTAGCTCCTTTTTAAAAAAGACTATATTTTTGAAGTTATGCATAGCATTAAATAAAATACGCTTACTGCAAACAATTGAATGTTATTTAAAATGTAATTGCAAAGTACTATTCAAATTTATTGTGGTAAAATTGTACAAATTGAAAGAACAGTAATTGGCATGTTAAACTTTTAAGAAAACTCTTAGTACAGCTGACAGCTTTTCAAAAGGAAGAAACTCCAATACATCAAGAAATCATTGGCCTTTTCAAGTAATCATTCCCATAGTAGCATTGACAAAAGAAACATACTTCAAATGAAGTAATCTCGCCGTGTAGAATTTAGAGAGGCATTGCCTCACTAAGTCACTGTTAATTAAAAAGAAAAAGTCAGAATTTTTAACTTGATGCTGAAACATTTTGGATTTCAGTAAGGTTATTTGTTTTACCATTACCCGGTTATTTTTATTTATGCAATCATAGTGATCATGTGCACACCGTTATTAATTTAATGACATTCTACATAATTGTTTTAAGTTAAGCTTATTTATTTTGCCTTCTATTTTACTTCTGTTTTGTAGTTTTCTTTTAAAGAAAACTGTAGCCTCCATTATTCAAAATGGAAATGACACCTAGACATTATTCTAGTTAGCATTTATATATTATCAATTTCTGCACTTGATCTTAGCCAAAAGGCCTTATACATTAATTTCATAAAAAAGGTTGGGGATTTTTAGAATATTGTGTCTACCTCTGTCAAAAAATGTCATGAACACTAGCTTTTCTCCAGCTTTTAGTTTTCTAGTATCTCCCACTTTTCTTCTCATTTTCCCATCAACACTGCCTGCTCTTCTGTCCACTAGTTCCTACGTGCTTTACAGAACCTTAGCAGTAAGGGGTGGAGTTTATGAACCCTTACTAATATTAGAAGTGGGGAAGCGGGATCTGTGTGATTGGATAGCTCAAAACAACTTTTACAGTAACTTCTTCCTTTTCATGGGACAGTAAGAAACACTCCAGTGAAAAGTATCCTAGTAACAAATGCTCCATATAAATAGATTCTTCCATATAGTTGAAACTTTGCTCATACCTTGAGATGACTCTGAACTTTCTCTAATTTATTAAACTACAGGGACGAATATTACTTGTATTTTTCTTTTCCTTCAGAGTATTGTTTATCTAATTATAACCCATTTTATCTGCCAGGCTTTTTCTCATATCTTAAGCAGTCATAGTTCCCATTTTTTCCTATCGTTCCAATTCAAATTTCAGCAAGTTCTCACAGAATAGTATTACTTCCACATGTGTTTATACCTTTGTTCAGCCATTCTTTCAAAATGCATACACACACATATGGCCTCATAATGTATTAAGGTACAAATATGTGTTCTGGTTCAGCAACATATCCAAAAGTAAAGATCACTTCTCTCACGGAACTTGCAATCAAGTGGGGAACTAATCATAGAAAGGTAAAAGCCAGTGATAAAGCTTGAACAATAAACATTGCAAATAGATTAACATTAAATATGACTGTGGGATGGAGAGTGGTTAGTTAGACAAGATTTCTCTGAAAAGGTCACACTTGAGTCTACACCTGAATTAGACTGAGACAGACAAGAGAAGATATGGGAAAAGGTGAAGGTTTCATGGCCTGGGCAATTTGGCAGGTGTGAGTAAAAGGAAAAAAAAAAAAAGACTGTGTGATTGCACTACGGTAGACAAGAATAAGCATGGGGGCATTGGCAATGAGATTTCATTTTGTCTTCCGTAGCACAGAAATACATCGGAAGATTATAGGGATAGTAGTATATTTTGCTTTGCATTTAAATTTGCCACTTTGTTTTGGGAAATAGTTTGTGATGAGCTACTGTGTGATGAGAGTGGGAATAGCGAGATGAGATTGAACATCATTAAAATTACCTGAGATGGATCTAAGATTGTGGCATTTTAATTAGAGAAATTGAGAACGCCAAGATACGTTTCAGTGACAGAGCCAATGGGACTAGCTGATAGATTGTTCTGTTTGCAATCCAGTGGAGATGCCCTAATTCTATTTGGTAAACCTATCCACAGTGCCTATAACAAATTTGAGTCAAGAATAGGGAAATTAACTGTTCAATTAAAATTCCAACCTTACAAAAATAATACAAAGACAGTACAATGCAACTAACCCTTAAATATTAAAAATTGGTTATGAATTCGTTAAAAAATATCTGCTAGAGATTTCATCAAATTTAGCACTACCTTTTAATTATATAGGCTTTTCTGTAAAGACAAATTATTACTATTTTGAAAAAAGGAATTATTATGGCTTATCATCCTGAAAAAGACCTCATTAGATAGAAAATACATAAAGAAAGCACCAACTTAGAACTGTGCATTAGGCACTATATTAGATATTGTGATCCAAATATGGATAATTGAGCCGGGGATGTGACTCAGTAGCACAGGACCTATTTAGCAAGAGGAAGGTCCTGAATAAGATCCCCAATACTAGAAAAAAATATGGGCAATACACATTTTCTGTACTCAAGGAACTCACGTTCTATACAAACTGGAGTACAGCGCATAAATTGCAGTACACATATCCCAGTGTATCTTGGAAAGCAGAAATAATTGCTCATGGAGTCCTGCTCAAAGATGACCTTTGTACAAGCAGATATTAATCTTTATACCTGTGGGCACAGGAATTTCAGAGAAAAGAACTAGCAAGGACTACTGCACAGAAGCATAGGTCACATTAGAATGATCCAGTAGCTGCAACTAACAGACACTTGAAATAAATGAAATAATAGAGTTGAGATGTGGTTTGCTGTGTAGGCAGCAAAAGATCCCGAAAAATCCATATACTGTGTTAAACATTTTTGATGTATCTTAACCTGCAAAGTGCCATTGTGCTTTCCATAGAAATTACGCTATTCCCACTGGCACTGCACAGTTGTCCGATTTTGCCTCATCTCGGCCAATATTATTTTCTGTTTTGATAATAGCCATTGTAATGGCTCTAAATTGCCTGTTGGGTGTTTTAAACCACACTCTAGGTTTAAAAATATGTCCTAAGAGCTTTTCTGGGGGGAGCAAGTGCCCAATTCTTCAAGGATCAGTGACACAAGAAAAGTGGAAGGAAAGTAATTCATTTTTCTAACAACTGTTAGTGTTATCTTTGTGCAGGATTCTTGCGCTGGCCTATACATGTGCATTGGTTCTCAAAACATCCTGTCAAGTCTGGATGGCCATTTACTAAATAGTTAAAAATATGTAATATGGCAGATGCTCCTGGTGTCCATTTACATGCTTTTGTTACTCTGTGGAACAAGGGCTCTTTACTTTGAATCATTAAGGTTTTTGTTTCTGGTAATGACAATATGCTTGGCCCATGGACAGGGTAAGCCCTACATACTGAGACACTCATACTCCTTGGCGCAGTGCTTCAGCAAATAATGCACAAGGAATGACGGGTCAAACTCTAGATTCTTTACTCATCTTTTGGAATAATTGTTCTAAAAGCAGAGATATGTTCTCTACTTTCTGCAAGAGTTTCCTGGCAGTAGTAAGCTTCAGTTGCACGTAGCGGTAACTTACTTAATATGACACCCTTTATTCACTTTCATTTACTGTCTCCCAGAACAATGTCTCCTCTCAAGTTAACTACATGAACTCAAATTTTGTCAGGGAGGTAACCCAAACTAAGACACATAATCACATATTTTAATTAGTTCTATGGAGAAAAAGTGAAGGTTACAAAAATTTGTAACACAAAGTCATGTCTGTGGGTTCAGTGACGCTTATTCTAAATAAGTATCATATAGAGGTTAAGTAGGTATTAACTAGGTGAAGACAGCCCCAAATGAAATAAATTGTACTACAAGATAGGCCCTGTAGTAGAAGAGAAATTGGTATTTCCCCCCAAAAATAAAATGACACTAAAATGAGTAAGAAAAATAGTTACATCAGGTGAGGCTAGACAGAGAGTCGGTTTAACACATGGTCTTGTAGATCATGTTTAAAATTCTGTCTTTAGGGGCTGGGGATTTAGCTCAGTGGTGCCACTGCCTGCCTCACAAGTACAGGGTCCTGAGTTCATTCCTCGATACCAAAAATAAATAAATAAATAAATAAATAAATAAATAAATAAATAAATAAATAATAAGTAAATAAAATAATATCCTGTCTTTATCTGAAGAGAAGGTGCAAACCACCAAAGGGTTTTATGTATAGGAGAGACATAGATTTGGTTTAAAAGATCACTCTGGTTGTTTTATGGAGAAGAGATTAGAGTGAAACAAGGAAGGCAACCCACAAGGAACCAATTGTAAAGCGCCAAGTGTGAGACATCAATACCTTGGAGTAGTGTAGGAATTTTCAATCTTGGTACTGTTGGCATTTTGATTCAAGATAATCCTTTATTCTGGTGGTCTGTGCCGTGCACTGTAGCATATAAGGCAGCATCCCTGGCCTTTATACATTAAAATATCTCCAGGAATTTCTGAGTATCTGGTTGTGCACAGAATGACTATCGGGTAGGCTCTCCCAGGGTAAGGTGATGGTAATGAGCATCTAAAACATGCTCTCTTAATGAAGTTTCACTTCAAAGTCTTTGTAATAGCAAATGATTGGGAGGAAACATAAAGCAGCCAAGTAGAAATTCAGAGAGATGCACAGAGAGACTGACAAATACCATACACACATATCAGAACAGAGAGACAAAGACGGAAACAGAGAAAGAAGTTCATTTGTTGGCTAGTCCCCAAATTTACTCTAAGTATCAACTAAGTTCATCTGGGGAACATGATGAAAAGTAAAAGTTCACTCTTTTTTAATGGTGCAGCATATTTCAGAACAAAATTATCTGAATCTCCAAAGTACTTCCACCTCCCTGCTTTTCTTTGAATCAACTTGACCATCAATTTTGTAGTTACTTATTTTTTAAATTTTGACTTTGTCTCCAAATCCAAGGAAAACACAAATAGCTTTGTTCCACTTTTATTTTTCTCATTTATATAAAACCCATTATTACCACTCTAGTTATGTCCTTTGACTTCTTTCACAACCTTATACAACCTGTTCTCAAGCCCAAGCCCAGTAAAATGACTGTTTCCTTCTTTTTGATACTTTGCCTTACCAAATTAGGCCAAATTGCATTCTTTTTCTCTGGACTCTCATAGTGTGTGTTGCCTTGCTTTTCTATCATTTTTTACTTTTTTCGCATTAACCACTTACCTGTCCCGCTTTTTAAATATAGGATGACCAAAAATTGCCTATCTTATAAGATAATATAACAAGAAGCATAAAAGGACATTTTTTTCAAATTTATTCAATATAAAAATCAACTGGTTGAAATAACACATGCCCGAGTGACACTCTGGCTAAATTGTGAAGTGGCTAAGGAAGATTCTCATAGTATTAGCTTTCCTAGTATATGTATATATTTCTCACACCTAAACTACAAAGTCCATAAGATGTTTTTGTGTGTCTCAGATAGTACCCATGCAAAGAGTGCACATAATATAGTTACTTAATAAGTCTTTATATCAACTTTGTGATAGTTTAATAAGTTTATACTCAAGGAACATCTCTTTCTACTATAAATGGAATCGGCTCTTCAAACTCACATAAGGTCATCTAAAATATATGATACTGATCATGCCACTGAATTTTTTTCAATTGATATAATTTCTTAGGTCAAAAGTGTAAACATATACTTTGTTGGTTGTATCAGCTAAGTTTCACTACAGGAACAGAATATATTATTATATTATATTATATTATATTATATTATATTATATTATATTATATATTAAGATTTACTAAGTAGGCTTACCATGTCCACCCTCAGAATCAAGGGTGGAAGAATGCAAAACAGCCAACTGTACCCTGTGCCCTGGAAAGCAGGAAGATCTAGTGGAAGGTTGAAGGTCTGGAGCTCACTGAAGAGTTTCTTTTAGAAAGCTGAAGGGTGTAAGTCGGAAAGCCAAAGCGTTGAGTTGGAAGGCTGAAGCGTCTGTGCTGTAAGCCTGAAGCAACTAGGAACAAATGTCCAAAGACTAGACTAGAACTTCTCTGAAGAAGCAAAAGTGAAGACTTTGTTTTTCTACCACTTTTTATTCTGTCCAAGCTGCAAGGTTATTGGTTGGTGCCACCCACAACAGGGGTGGGCCTTCCCTCCTCCGAGTGTGGCCTACATGTGGATCATCCACGGACACAACCAGAACTGTGCTCCACTAATCCTCAAGGCATTTCTTAGTCCATTGAAGTAAATAGCATAATGGCGGTGTTACCAAAGAGAAACAGGGACATTATTGTGAAAGAGCTTGACTCAAATGATGTTAACTACAATTAGTGGTTCATATTTAATCCCAAGTTTCAGAGAAGGTTCTTTTTACTTTTTAATAAAATTGCTAATCTGAGCTGATTACTAAAAGACAAATATTTAAAGGTCTTTCCTCCTCTCCATTGAATCACTATAATTAGGAATGATACGCACATAGTTCGGGAGAATGTGCTAACCATGAATAGAGATTTTTGTAGCACATTTTTAATTTACTTTAATGAGATGCATGTGGCTAAATGTGTTAGTGCAATTGACAGTGTCTTTTTTCAAAGCATCAATGCTTAGCCTAAAGCCTCAGTGACTCTTTGAAATGGAGCTGGGATTTGTTTTAAGTAGTGTTTAGAGTGTCCATTGACCTAGGGAACACACGAGCCTCTTGCCAATTTCACTAACAGTGGAATAATTCCAAAACATTGAGAATTTAGGGCAAGTTGATATAGAGTTGTGGGCATTTACAAAAGACTGCAAGGGCGATTATGGTGAACCAGAATGGGGGAGATACCCTAGCAGTGAATAGTTTTCCACTGTGTTGCTTTTTCGCAAGAGAAAACCTCAGAATTTCCACATTTAGTCAGAGTACATTTCTTTCCATAGGAAAAGCCCTTGCTGATGTCCTTAAGGGGATGTCTTTAACAAGTCTGTAGAGCAAGGCTCAAATATAAACACAGTGTAAATGAGTCAGTCATCAGTTTTGATAATCTTGTATGTACAATGAACAGCGTTTGGTGTTTTCAGGTATGTAATTATACTCCACCCTTGAGGAAGTTGCAATTATCTGAGAAGATTTTTTAAAAAATCCGTGAATGAAATTCATAATATGCAAGTGAAAAGTGTATGGTAATATAAATGAAGATATGGAGGATATACATGCAGAAAACAGAAAACCCAAAATGCTTTACATGTGGTAACACAGTTAGTAGTCATTAGGAGATTAGTGGAGAGTACTGTTTATTACCATCTTAACAAGGAAAATAGAAGCAACATAAGGTTGGCTAAAGTACACAGGGTCACTGAGTTTGAAGGAATTTAAAACTAGGTAATCTAACTTCAGGGTTAGTGTGCCTAAAACACTGGTCTGCAATTAAAGAAGAGTTGCATTTATATCAGAATGGGAAGCAACTTTCTCAGTCTTGAATGAAATGCATGCTATAGATGAATGAAAAGAGAATGGAGTAGGACTGTGAGATGTGTGGATCTGGAGGCGGGGTAGTGGAGAAATGGCACAAAGTGATAATGCTTCAAGAAGGATCTTCAAAGTGGAAAGTAAAATCATACACTGTGCAGGTGTATGAGTGGAAGAGTGAATAGAGATTCAAATGTAGGCAGTTTTGAGTAGGAGGTTAGTAAGTTGTAGGTAGGAATGCAGATTGATACAGGTTTCTGGGCAAGCGAGTTTGCAACACTTGAAAATTTAAAATTTACATGGCTTTTTGTCACTTTTCACAATGCGGAATACATACCACAGAAGCATTTACACTGCATTTTTTGTAAAAGTATAAACAAAAATGATTTTTAAAGGGAGAACTTTTGAATTGTATTTTATTATAACATGGATTATTTAAAAACATTGAAGATCACCTGTGCTTGCTGACATTGAAAGATGATTGTGTTTTACTGTAAATGCAACAAAGTGATTTGATGTACATATATACATATAGTTAATATCAATATGGCAATTGTTTACATACACGGAATCAAGTAACAAAACAAACAGAATGACAGATCAGACAGATTTCTGCCTTCATGGTGCTTGTTCTACAGAAGTAACAAAAGCTAGTCCAAATAAATAAGTAAATTATATAACTGAAATTAAAAAGGAGGGCAGGTGAATGCAACTAGGATTGCTAATAGGGGTAGGATGTGGAGGAAGGCATAAATAATGTAGTCAAGGTATGCTTTACTGAGGTGACATTGGAGCAGATGCCAGAAAAGTTGAAAACATGAGGAAAAACTTGGATTCTCAGGAAAGGGAACAAAAGCTTTAACACGGGCCTTTGAATGGGAATGCACCTGATATTCAAAGAACACCAAGTCAGATGGTGTGGTTGGTGAGGAGGAAGTGATGGGAAGAGTACGTGATGGGAGGGTGACCCCTATTATTTAGGGCAGGATAGGCTGCAACGAACATAACGCTGAACCAGTATGCTACTTTAAAGTTTCAGTACCCACTATGAAAAAACAAAAACAATCTAGTGAAATTAATCTTTTCTTTTTTTTTCTTTTTTTTTTGGTTTTTTGAGACAGGGTCTCACTATGGCATTGAGACTGACCTGGAACTCACTGTATAGCCCAGGCTGGTCTCGATCTCACAGCGATCCTCCTGCCTCAGTCTACCAAGTGCTGGGATTACAGGTGTGTGCCACCACACCCGGCTACGCAACCAATATATGATTTATTTCCATTAAGTTTATCACGATGTCTCTGATATTGGGTCTTGGAATGTTTTATAAGTTGGCCTGCAATTTGGGATTCTTTAACTTCATTCTCCAGAGTAGCTGAGAATAAAGGTTCACACTACTAGGTCTGACTAATCTATGACAGTGAGTTAATTTATACATTTGTACTAAGACTTTGATATGTGGTCCATATTTCATGCATGTGACTCTTCTACATTTGAATAATATTGCAAGTTCTTACTAGCCACAGTGGTTAGTGGCTACCAAATCAGACAGCGCAAAGACTAGGCCTATAGGTCACTGGTTAGGATTTTGCTTCTACATGGAAGGAAATAATTGCCGAAGTCTGAGCCGAAGGGTGATTTGATATGACTTGGATTTTAAACGGATCACTCTAACTGATGTGTTGAGAACACCTAAATTGGGAAGGAAGAAGGGCATCATGTTTAGAGGCAGGGAGATCTAATAAGAGGCTTTTGACCTCTCCAAGCCAGCGATGATAATGACTCAGACTAGGTGCTAGCAGTTGGAATGGGACAAAATGATCAGATTTGAGCTTCATTTCTAAGGTAAAGTTAGTACGATTTACAGACAGATTCAATGGGAAGTGTAAGGGACCAGAAGTTTCAAGGGTAATATATCAAGGCTTTTGGCCTGAGTAACTGGTAAGATGGTGTTTCTATAAACTGCTATTGTGATTCTGTAAGTCAGGTAGGTGTGGAGGGGAAAACAAAAGTCTGGGATTTCAATTAGACCTCCAAGGGGAGCTCTGAGTTGTCAGTTATACACAAGAGTCTGAATTTGAGAAAGAAGTCTAGGCTAACGATATATATTTGAGATCCATCAGCCTAAGTACAGTATTTCAAGTTCTGAGACTGGATGAGATCTTTAAGGTAGTGAGGGTGAATGAAAAAGAGAAGAGATCTGAGGATTGAGTCTGGGAACATTCCAACATTATGAAATCTAATACCCGTCGGGAAGGATTTAGAAGATATGGATAATCATCTTCAATGTTATTAGGTGGGAGTGATTTCAAGGGCCGGAGAAAAAGGGGGCTTCTTATATGTACAGATCCATTTTTTTCATAAATATATAATGGTTGTGTCCAACGAGGTCTTCCTGTTTTAGCTCAGATGTGTAAAGAACCTGAGATATTATTGCTGCTGCCCTTACAATAAGAAAAGCGTGACAACTGAATATCAACGACATGTGTACCTTTCAGAGAACCGAGTTTATAGTACAAACATCCATCCCGAAACCTGGAGAAGCAGGTGCCTGCCTGAAGACACAACTTGAGCCATTTGCTACTTGGGGCTCGAAATTAAGAAATTATGATGAATTGCTAGAGGCCAAATATGGACTAGCACTAGTGTGCACATCACTTTGATGACCATATTTTTTTTTATCTCATTGAGTTTATTGGTACATTCTAGGTATACAGTACA
Source organism: Fukomys damarensis (assembly GCF_012274545.1). Taxonomy (NCBI): domain Eukaryota; kingdom Metazoa; phylum Chordata; class Mammalia; order Rodentia; family Bathyergidae; genus Fukomys; species Fukomys damarensis. The sequence continues at coordinate 24,327,102 of NW_022900951.1, forward strand.
GTTACATTCATCATTGGGATCTTGTACCTTTACATGACAGGTCCTGTTTCTCATTTTTTCCCCTTATCCCTGACCTCCCTTCACCCCCTCCTCCCTTCCCTATTACCTTTCCTCTACCCTTCCCACTTCCCCTACACCTTTAGCCCTTTTCTTCCTATTACACATTGTCATTTATATCATTAGTATCTTATGTAACACTATAGTTTTTCACACCAGAAAAACTATGCAGCATTTATACATTTATTTCACTTGGGAGTATATGCTCAATATATATCCATTTTCCTATGTATGACCCTATCTTTCTCATTCTTTATGGCTGAGTAGTATTTCATTTTATAGAAAAACTACATCTTCCTTATCCAGTCTCCAACTGATGGGCAAATGGGCTGTTTCTAAGTTTTAGCTATTACAAACTGTGCCTCTATAAACATGGGTGTTCATATATCACTGTGATATGATTCTTTTAATTCTTTTGGAAAGATATCAAGCAGAGGGGTGGCTGGGTCAAATGGAACCTCTAATCCCAATTCTTTGAGGTATCTCCATATTGATTTCCATAGATGTTGCACCAGTCTGCAGGTGACCATATTAATTAAAGGGATTTTCTTGCACCTTTCCAAACTGTTCTATGGATGTAAATAAGATCTCACTGTAAAGATTGGGGGCGATCCCGAGGAAGCTATGCACTTTCTTTTATCTGCCTTGGTGATTAAAAAGCTTTAAAGAATATTTTCATTGATTATAAATTTGGGACTGGCAGGTGTCTTTTCTCCTCCTCCTCCTCCTCCTCCTCTTTCTTCATCTCCCCCCTCCCCATCAAAAGAGCAGAACACCCTGCCAACTGGGAAAGGATTTGTAGTATTGTACTATATTGGTCTTCTTTCCCATCGCAGGGACACAATATCTGAAACCCACAACTTAAAGGAGGAATGGTTTACTTTGGCCTGTATTTGCCTGTATTTTCAGAAGATTCATTCCATGATTTGCCAAGTTCAAGGTGGGAGCATCATGATGAAAGGGCATAGTGGGACAGAGCTGCTCATTCACGAGGACTATGAAACAGAGTGGAGGAACAGCACCAGAAACGAAGGTGCCAGGGACCAAATGGAGGGCCCAAGGTCATGCCTCCATGACCCATCCAGACACACTCAGAAATTTATGGGTCCAAATTTATTTAATAAAACCAATAGTAAGAATCCAAGCCAAATGATAATGATGAAAATGTTTATAGTATTAGATAATGGAATTAATTGGCTTATCAAATGGTAAAATTGCTCCCTATTATTGCCTGCTATGCAAATAGACTCAAATTGATTGTTGTATAACATCAGTAAAATAGCCATCTATTAAATTAATATTGAATCTTTGCTAATCTTTCAATTAAAGATCTACTAATTTTTCTCTTATTAACATGCTCCATATGTCTTTGAAATGTATTGTAATATTATATCTAATATTATTTCCCATTGGAGCAAAAGAACTTGCAGCACCAAAATGTTTTATGTGCTGAGGTATGGATCATGGCTGCCTAGAGCAGATTGGGTCAAATTTCCTTACCTTATCTCAGATTTTTCATTTCCTAATCAGTGCCCTTTTTCATAATCTGCAACCGAGGACAACTATGAGTTACAGGCATTCTGTTTATAAACTTATATATGATCCTTGGGTTAATACATATGTAAAGACGTGGAGGACAGTTAGCATATGAAAGAAATGTGGTAGGAAGGCAGCCAGCGGTGTCAGATAACAGACTACGTATGACAAAATAAATAAATAAATAAATAAATAAAGAGATTGCTTGGAGAGTTTCAAATTCTGCACGTTCCCCAGGAAGTGGTACTGATTTGAAGATGAACCTTGATTGAGATGTAAAATTTCAACTTTCAAGCAGTTGAGTAACATGCACATCAGGAAATGTCAGTATCATTTTAATAGATATGTCTACTATAGGTGAATTTCAATGAGATTTCACAGCATTCCGAATCCTATTATCACACATGTTAAGCAAGTAGGCCAATGTTATCATTTATACATAATTTCATTGCTTTGATGCTACATTCTTATGACTAACTTACAAACACTTCACTAAGAATATACACAAGTATCCAGATGATTTTATACTTAAGTTAAGTTATACTTATACTAAGTTATACTTAGTTAAGACTACTTGAGAAGTCTTAACGTTCAGTCCCTGCCTAACTACTTTCTAATCTTTCTCCTTTTTCCAGCTTCCATTCTGCTTCATCTCCCTTTCCCGTAGACCAGGTATTTTGTTGGTCCATTAGCTTCTTTGTACCATGTGAAGTACTATCATTTTTCCTCTATTTTTGACTATTTCATTGTGAAACTCAAGAGCAGCACTAATCGCACACTTTTTGTATCTCAAGCACCTACACAGTGGTGGGAAAATTAAAAAGCTACACATTTATGGAAGAGAGAAAGGGAGGAAGGATGGAAATCATATTTCTAAATCTGAATGACACTTCAAGCCCCATCTCCTTTTTATAATATACAGTACTTTGTTTTTAAAAGCCTGGTGCTCAGACCAAGACATAAACTCATGCACACACTAAGAGGAAAATATGCATTTGGTATATACCTGCGGCTGAGAGCTTTATTTGGTGTGGGAAATAACTTTACATAAGTCACAACCTCTCTCCCATGAGCAGATTTGAAATTAGGAAACTTAATAGTGAGCCAACTGAAACTCAGCAATTCTTTTTGTATACTTTGCAGTAAGTTGTGAGGAATTATCAGAGATATAAGGAGAGGAGAGCACATTTTGTACAGGTGTCTTGTATCATTCATATTGTTGCCTGTAGTTATTCTTGCATACATATCTGTCAGCTGGAAGCACTAGATTATATTGATAATACTCACCAATCATTATAAAATCTTGATATCTGAGTCTCAGGCCTGAGATTCGAGGGGTTTGGGTGGTGAGGGGGTGGAGAACATTCTGCAGAGTTCATAAGGAAGCCAGCAGTATTTTGAAAGAGAATGCATTTCTGCCCTCCTCTTTGGTGATCTTCTGGAGTCACTGAACTTCAAAATGCTTTTTCTCAGGCATTTTCATGTTCTGTTTCATTATATTTAGAAGCAAAATAATCTACTGCAGCATTTTCCAAAATGACCCTCCTAAAATGCTTGTATTTGAAAATGCTGATAAATTCATATAAAATATTAACCTTTCAAAATATATTAAAACCGCATGTGACAAAATGAGAGAATTTAAATAGTTCTTACTATTTCATAATGTGTTTTTCAAGTAGAATGCAGGGCCTGGATGTAGCTCATGGTGCAGAGCCTGCTTGGCAAGTGTGAGTGTGCGGCCTTGACTTAGTTTCCAGGTACCAAAAAAGAAAAGACAACAAAAAAGAAAGAAGTAAAATGCAAAACCAAGAATTCTAAGAATGATTGGAAATCATTCAATAAATATTTTGAGTACTTATTATATTCCTTGGTAGGTACTTGGGATACATCAGTGAACTATATTAATGCATGGCTTTAAATCTGTAGCATTTATTTTAAATTTATTTTAAAAGCCTCCCTATTTACAGGCTTCTGGCTTGTAATATCCTCTACATTACAATGTTTTTGAATATTTATTATGTTCATAAAAGTTTATAAATGGACTAAGTAAAATCATTACACCAGTCCAATTCATTTTATTCATAATTAATTAGTGACCACTTTGTATAGGATTCATTTCATGGTAGTTTTTAAGATTCTCTCACTATGAAATTCAAGAATAAACTTCTGTGACCTCTGGGGATGTGTAATATATGTGAATTAAAATAATATCATGAATTAGAAGCGCCTAATCCTGGCATAAAGATTTTTGTAAGTGAAAGCTGTTTGTTTATGTAAGTGTTTGGGGAAAACTCTTACTATGGGAAAGGTAGAGCAGGTTATGAAACCAATTTAAAAATAAATATTTTATACAATTTAAGCACAATTTGTTTCAGTAAATTTTGTGATTTATTGGAATTTTACACATAGTACATATGTAACATCTCACTTTTCATCAAGCTATCCATAAAATAAAATCCTTTATCCCTTGTAGGTTGACTTGAAACGTTTTGTGGTAAATTTCTGTCAATAGTTCTTTGCAAACAGAGAAATATGTACATAGAGATGAATAGATATATAAAATCACCTCATCTGACTCTCACTTGTTGCATCTGATTGAGCTTTCAAGATAGTTTTCTGTAATTAAATTCATGAAGTTTCCTGCACTAAGGATGAGAATCCTTTCCCACGATTGTCTACAGAGAATAGTCTGCAAATAGCCGTGGGTTTCTCATAAGGATAACTTAAATTTCCCTTTCTTGTTTTGCATGGAGATAGGGTTAGACAGACTTTCAAATACTCTTTCTCAAAAATAAGTATACACTTAAGGAACTTTAGGAAACATTGACATAATAATGGCTTTGAGCAGAGGCTCCAGATCAGACTGATTTGGACAAAGGCGCACCAAGCCACTTATTTTCTTTGACTTTGCTTTTCCTTCTATCACATAAGTATCTTAGTATTTAATACACAAGGTTGTTATGGTTCAAGTCAATAAGATAATCAAACTAGAAAGATCTCGGCAATAGGCTAGGTGATATGGAACATGCTTGCGATCCCATTTCTTCTGGAGGCAGAGGTAAGAGGGCAAGATAGCAAGATAGCAAATTTGAGTTCAGCCTGGGCAATACAGGGAGACATTATCACCAAAGCAAAAAACAACAACAACAAAAAACAAAATGGAAAGGCTGGGATATAGATGAGTAGTTGAGTGCTTGCTTAGTAATTTGAGGCCCAGATTCAATTTCTAGACAAAAGGAAAATATAAAACAAAACACAACACAACAGAAGAAAAGAGCTCAGCTTGGGATGTGCATCATGGTAAGGATTCAGTGAAAGTTAATTATATTACTTATATTAATTTATTGTTAAGCATCTATTATGTGTTAGACCTGGGAAGAATACAGAGGCTATTATACTGAGCATTAGTGTCAAGTAGAGCCTCTATTTGGGAAACTGAAAATTCTATATTTGAATTAATAAATAAAAATGAAAAATAGTGGTATGGATGATAACAGTTTTTAAAATGTGAATTTTAAATTCCCTTTACCTCAACATTGTAAATGGTTTTTGATAAAGCTAAGTGTCTCCATCTATTGCCCATTTATAATGTTCATTAGGTAGAAACCTGCTCTCAGTGACCTTCAATAAAATTTATAGTGATTGTTACCTTTTTGAGGAAACAAAAACAAGAGTCATTTCAATATTTCCAGCTATATCCTCTTTGAACAGTAAAAAGGTGTTACATCTTGTTGCTGCCGAGTGGAGCATATGAAGGGTCAGTACAGTGCAGAAGATCTGTACTTCCAATAGGAGCTTTCCAGCATACATGAGAATCAGCTTTGCTCAAAAAAGTAAAGGAAGAACATAACGTCAAGGGTATTTCTTTTTGGTCCCAATTTTATTCAGCAGCATTGACTAGATATTTGTTTCCTATTGAGTAAATATGCATTAGATGAGATGAATATACAATGAAAAAGAAATCGGAAATAATACTATTTTGCATATCCCAAAGTAATTTGTGATAGCAACATCACCACATTTTTTAAATGTATTTTTTGTACAAAAAGTCTTTGCACCTGGAATCACTATCCTCTACTTTTCTCTATTCTTGTTTTAAAAGACTATGTAATTGTTAGATTCATGTTCATGAAGATTTGTGAGAGGCCAGAATTGAATTTTCTTGTCTATACTACCCAATGGTTGTGTCTAAAATAAGTAACTTGCTCACATAAGCACCTGATGATTTCTGTTATGTAGTCAACAGGAGTGCCACTCTATCGCCACTCAAGTGTCATTTGTGAAATTAATAACAGAGGTTAACAGTGAAGCTCTGATAATTGTTGATAGCCACAATTGCTGACTGTGGAGAAATAACGTACTTTACTAATACAATATCAGTCACATGGTCTTTTTCTCTTGACTCTGTCTTTGGTTTATGGCATTTTAATCACACCAATTGACCCAGTACTTGTTGGTTCAAATGATATCTTTAAATTTCTGGTTTGAGATATTACTCAACTATATGACAATACCAAAAGACTAATTGTTGAAGGCTTTTCTCTGTACTATGAATACAATAAATACGTTTGAAAATGTAAATAAATTACTGAATCTTCTGTACAAAGCCTTCCCACATATATTTTCAACTTTTGTTAAACGGAGCAAAATATGGCATATAGGTTCAACTATATGTGTTTTTAGAAGAGAAAAAAATAAAATGATTCAAAATGAGATTTTGTCTTAATAACAAAGATATTTAAACATTCATAAAGAACTACCCCAGAATGACAAGAAGTCCTAGGAATAGATAAGAATGCTGGAAGAATTAGAAGCTTCTTTACAAAGAAAGAATAATTCCCGCTCATTTCTTTGGTTGAAAATCATTTTGTTTCACCTTTTATTTAATTTGATTTTTAACTATTACAACTTATTTTACTTATGTATTTAATTTTGTTTATGTTTCTTTTTATTGGTGTGTTTTTGTGATACATAACAGTTGCATTCATTTTGCTAAATTATTACATATATGTTATGTAGCACATCATATCTTCATAGTTTTTAATCCCTTTGCCCTCCTTGCTATTTCTTCCTTACCACCTTTCCTGATTCCCTTCCCTATCTCCAGAATGCCTTGCTATTTCCTACCATCTTTCCTTTTACTCTTCAATCTATTGATATTTTTGTTTTTTCATATATGAGAAACCATGCAATATTTAACTATCTGTGCCTGACTTTTTTCACTTAACATGATGGTCTGAAGGTCCTTCCACTTACCGGCTTATTCTAAAGGATACAACTCAGGAAAAGTCAAATGGTAGAGCTATCTAGAGGAAAGTAAGGGAGGGAGATTGTACAAAACTTGCATGACTTCCTCAGAGAATGCCATCTTCCCTGCACCGCCTGTTCTTTTCATTCACATTTAAAAAATGTTAAAGTATCACGAAAGACTCTAAGCTTTATTTCTTTCTCAATCATAGACTCAGAAAATTCCCAGTCCCTTCTGAAAATGTTAACATGAGGATAATTGGCCAAGTGGAAGAGTAGGGTGGGTTATATTAAGAATAAATTATGAGTAGAAGTAAAATGTGATGGCTGTGTTGGTGTTGGGAAAAAGCCCCTATGATGGCAAAGCCCCGTGCAAGAAGACAGCTCTGACAAACTCCTTTATGATGATTTTGAGAAGACATATTAAAACTTGAGGTCATTTATGCATTGTGTTATATTCAGGAAAGCCTCATGTAATAAAGGTGAAGAAAAAAAGAGACAATTCTAGTATCACACGGTCATTTTCTCTGAATTCCATGCTTATTTTCAAAGATTTATGTCAGTGAAATAATAGGTAATGATATGGCTATCATGTTGCACTCATTTCTTTTTTGTATAATTCATATAGAAAACATGGCCAATATTAGATAGCAAATAGTTACTTCAAAGTAATATTAAAAACAGGGAGAAACAAGATAGAAATATTTCTAGAGTGCAAGTAAATTCACTGAAAAACCAATCATGAGCATTCCTTTGAGGAGAGAGCTACGATATGTGTGGTCATGTGTTTTATTTTGTTCATATGTAAAATACGAGTCTATGATGTGAATCACAAGTGATTCCAAAATTTTAATATTATGCATTATTTATACTATATTTTAAAAATCAATACAGACCAGGAGTGATCAATGATAATGATAACAATCTGCTTCTATTCACTAACATGGATTGTTTCATTCTTAATGTGAACATAAGCTCATTTGCAACAAATGGAAAATATGAAGTCTAAAATTAAGACATAGCTTCATTCGGGAATGGCAATTTTTCATTGACCCAATATTTTGTAGCGCTTATTATGTGTGGGCATTGTGAGGGAACTAAAACATTGACACAAAGCCTATTTAAATACCCTCACAATGCATAGAAACAGAAATTTAAATTTAAATTGTTTTATGAAATTGTACTACCTCTTAGAAAATAAGTGGTATTTATTTAATGTCGTGGTCTAGTTCTAAAATGTCCCCTAAAGTCTCATGTGTTGGGAGGGTGATTAGATCTGGGGGGCACTATGTGCATCAGTGTATTCATCTATTGATGAGCTCATAGCTGAATGTACTTTTAGGAGGTGGGGCCTGTTCGGAGGTGGGATCCTGGGCCATGACCTGAAACAGTGCATTCTTCTTCCTGACTCCACCTTTCCTTCTCTGCTTCCTGGCGACCAAGGGTTGAGCACCTTTCCTCTGCTATGCCCCTCTGCCATGTGTGTCTGCCTTGGACCATCAAAATGTGGACTGAAACTTTGAGCAAAAATAAACCTCTCCTGTTTTCGTTGTGGGTGTCATCTATTTTGTCCCAGAGACAGGAAAGTGACTACTAAAATTCATGATTCCTGTAGTCCTCACAATGCTTTTTCTGTGAAATTAATATCATTTTCCCCAGGTTGTGAAGAAACTGAACTGTAGAGGAGTTAAGCAATTTACTCAAGTTCCTCAACCGCTGAGTGCTGGTGTGGCTTGACCCCAGGGCTGCAGTGCTCACCTGCTTAAATACTGCACTGCATGCTATCTCTTCACATACATGGATTGTAGAATCCAAGAACTCTGATAGCAAACATATTTATTCAACTCTTTTGTGAAAATATGACTGATATGATCAGATTTATATTCTCAATTTTATTATTTTTTGTATTATGTACTGGACCAATGATAAGCTTTTTTCTTTGTTTCAGCCAATCTTTTAATGAAATTTAGTTTTACTATACTGTATGTAAGATTATTAAGGTCAATTCCTATGACACCAATTTTATACCAGTTTCATAAATCCAGATAACATTGTACAGTTATTGACACATACTATCCTATGTTATGTAGAAATGTCCACAAGTCATATCTTGTTTAACTATTTGAATGGACTTTTCTTACAAAATCAACAGAAAGATTATGCTTTCAACAGTTTATTGAATCATTATGAAATCATAAAGGTCATAATGTAGAGTTGATATGCAAAGTCCTGTATATTTGTGGTGGAGATCCCTTTATTCAGAGAAACAGAGGGAATTTATTTTCAGTGGACATATTCTATTCCACCACTAAACAACCTAACATGCACCCCAGAGGTGTGGCTCCTTTATTCTAGCAGTACAGATTGTAGATAGGGTGTGTCTAAGGGAACTTGTTACTTGGGAAGAAAACTCACCTCTTCCTTTGGGAGGGAAACTGCATGGCTTTGCTTTAGCCTATGAAATTAAGAATGCATTTTAAACATTGCACGTGAGAGAGCCTTAGTGAATAATACTCTGTAATATTTGAAGAAAAACATAAGTAAAATATATGCACTGACATATATTCTCCAAAACTATAGTAATTAATAATGGTCATTTATTGGAAGCTTCCTGCATTACAATGCATATGTCAGCGCTCTTTAACTCATGCAATGCAATAAACCATTTTACAGGTGAAAAAACAAGATGCAAAGAAGTAAAGTTAAATCTCCTTCAAAGCCCCTGGAGTCAACCCCTTGATACTATGGATTCCTTTATAGATATTATATATATTATGAGTATTCGGGTACTTACTACCCTGAAAAATCTTTTGTCCTGAAGGCAGTTTCTGAATGACTTTTTAATGTTGTCTTTCTTTGTAATGCTTTTTATTGTCATAAAGTTAAAGGAATTTTACAGCCCACTGTAGCTACTTTATTGTATATTATAATTTGCTCATTTGAAATGTTTTGCATGGGACTATAATGACTATAATTATATCATTTCTAGACTTTAATTTGTGCAAATGTAAAATGACTGACATTTATTTTCCAGTTAGGAAATAGGCTCTCAGACTGTTCAAAAGCTTTTGGAGGGACACATTTACCATAAATACACACACGTGCGCGCACACACACACACACACACACACACTTCATATGGAAAGCTTTGGTTCCAGTATGATTATGTAATAGCCAAGATAGTGCTAGTTAAATACAAATATAGTAGTTTTTCTAGGTAGGTTTCGTGAACAAGTGTGTGAAAGGAACATAGTTCATCTGTTTGAAGAGTCCATTACATTGGGTTATATGTGCTATTTTGAAATACAGACGAATATAAAGACATCCAGAGGAAAAGATAAACCCAAATTATTTGAAACAAAAAGATTAATTTTTGATGATTTTTAAAACATTATTTAAGATAAATGTATCTTAATAAATGCAATAGAAACCAAAACACATCTAATGCTAAGATTCTAAGGAAATGGATAAGTGCAAAAAATTTTTACTCTGTGATTAATAAAGATTGTAAATGCTCTAAAATTTTAGATATGGTTACCCAGCTAACCCTGCCATAGAGATTTCCCTGAAAATGGGAAGCTATGTAAGCTCATCTGAAATTCAGAAGGTGGCTTAATTTTTTAGGTTAGAATGTAAGGATGAAAATAGTTAATAAAAAGAAATTTTAGACTCTTGTAAATGCAATGTGAAACTATCCTGTTGTTATATGGAATATCATTAAAAAATAAACGTAGTGAATGTAATATTTTATGATTTTCTTCTTTGAATAAATGTAGCGATCCCAAAAAATTCCAGGGATCTTAATGATCTGACAAATAAGAATAAATAATTTTTATAGTATCACGTAAGATCATAAGTTCTGGGTTTCAGCATAGGCAGGTAAGCAAAAGCCATGGGGTGGGGACTAGCTCTCTGCTTATATGTTATCATCTTCAACTGCAGACGCCGAAAAGATGCACAAAGGTTGAGTACTTGTATATTAAAATACTGACCATGGGGTTGATATTCTTCAACTATGCACTGTTGTTAATACTGGTGTTTGTTTCAATTAGTCTGTGTTCATTACAGCACTTGGACCAACATGAGTAATCGCCTGTGAAAGGATCCTTTAGAGTTGTCCTGAGTAGATCCGGGATGACTATAACGTTTTACTTTGGATTAACTCATTATTAGATATGGAACATACTGTGAATGTACCTCTCAGCAGTTGAAGAAATGCCCCAAGTGGCTGAGAGCTGAAGCTGGTGTTATTAGCAATCCCAAATGATGGGGGTTTCAGGTACCTCTGTGAAGGGAGATTTGGACATGCCATTATGTGTCCATCACAGAGTAGGACATCTTCATTTTGTAGATATTCCACAGTTGAGGGAAGTGATAAGTCACTTATACAACCCTTTCATATTAATGGCTGTGTTTAGAATCACATACTTGGATACATTTTCTTTAGTGGATTGTTGAGGAAAAGTCTGATTTTGTAAGGGGAAAGAATTTTAATCCTTCAACACAGTTTCTTGGGAAATAAGGTACTTTCTTTTTTAGGCTTTATTTTTATTAGTGCATGTTTGCAGTACATACTTACAGTCATCTTGGGGAGTTGGTACATGTGAATAACACATCTTAATTCTTTTTACCTCTCCTTCATCCTTCCCTTCTTCCCCTCTTCCTCCATCTCTTGATCTTCTCATTGGGGAAAATATCTCCCTATTTTCTATTATCTCTCTTTTATTTTTTCTTTATTTATATTTTGGGCTTCTCATATAAGAGAAAGCATTTGTTAATTAAGCTTGTGAGTATGATTTATTGCATATAAAATTATTACCTTAAGGTGCATCAATTTTCCTACAAATGACTCAAATTTATCCTTTTTACTGAAGAATAGTACTCCATTATGTATAAAACCATATTTTATTTATCCATTTATCTACTAGTGGACATATAGACTTCCAAGATTTAACTACTATGAGTTGTGTAGCTATAAACAAGGTTATGCATATATCACTATAATATGATGACTTTAACTCTTTCAGGAAGATACCTAGAAGGGGAACAGCTGGGTTGAATGAAATTTCTAATTTTAATTTTTTGAAGAATCTCCATACTGATTTCTAGAGAGGTTGTTTTAGATTACATTCCCACCAACAGTGTAAAAAGGTTTCTTTTGCCCACTGACTCCATCTTGTGAGTTTTGTTTTAACTCCTTTCCATTTTCTTTTGAAGACTTAAATTGGTGTAAACTACATCTTTACTTGCACATACTGAAATTAACTAGTGAGGGTTCATGTTATATACAAGGCGATGCGAATAAATACAGTTATTTTATCTTGAGGAATTTTCATCCTTGCCAGAAAGATGGATAAACAGTTTTCTAATCTAATAGATAAGAACAAGGAACTGTAAAAAATGCTCAAATTGTATAATTGATAATGTGAAGTAGGGGAAGTGCAAAGGGTAGTGGAAAGGAAAGAGGGAAAAGGAAAAAAATATAAGAAAAGGAAAAATGGAAACAAAGTCTTTGTAAATAGGGAAGGGTGGGTACAAGATCCCAATGATGGATATAATTGTATTGTATAATTAAAAAGTACCAATAAATTTAATGAAAAAAAGAATGTGTGATTAGAGAGGAAATTATTGAAGGTAGAAGTAATTAGAGTGTAACAATAATTTTTTCATGACTGATTTTTATTCTTTTATTTTTCAATTTATCATCAATAAAGCTAAGCATTCTGTGGACTGCTATAGACTTGACCTAGGTTTAAATGGTCCTAACAAATAAATCTTTGTTATTTATGAAATAAAATTCATCTTTCGTCAATGCCACTTTCAGAATCCTGCTGCAGGATGAAGAATACACTCCAAGTTTGACAGCTATTACATGATTTTGCTGTGGAATGTCTGATTGCCTCCTAGAAATCCAGGATTTAGCAAGCCTCATTATTTCACCTAAGCCGAGCACAGTGTCTGACATGTAGGTCTGTTAACGAACTTCTGCTAAATCAGTGAATGAAATGTATCAAATGTAAAAGGCTTGACTTTCATAGCAGGTTCATTTAAAATAGTATTACTAATTTTATAAAAGAACAAGGAAAGACAATACGCATAACCTTTGAATTTCTTATCTTACACACTTTCTCCTTTTCTTTTCACCCTTTTCTGCTCCTTTCTTTTCCTCTTCTGCCCCTAACTCTTTTCCCTCCTTTCCTTTTCCTTCTTCGCTTCTCCCTTTCAGCTCTCCATTTTTCCCTCCATTCCATAGTTCCGTCCCTCTCCTCCCTCCCTTTCTCTTTTCTTCTTTCATCATTTCTTTGGGCAGTGGAGTTCTTTCCTCCAAGAAAGTCTTTACCGGTATCACAGGAAATTCCACCGATAGAGGCAGAGATGCTCTAATTGAAAGATTTAGAGCCTCTGACTCAGCTTTCCTTCCATTCCAAGAGGCGATTCCATGCTTCATCAATACGGCATAGTTTGCCAACAACTGAGGAAAAATATTCAGGTATTCGGAAATCACCACTTTCCAATTAAAAATGGCACCACTAGCAAAGGAACTCCGTAGGAAAGTAGGGCTCATGAGCTAGAGTTTAAAATATTTGCTCGAGCTGAAACATGAAAGTCTAAATTTAGCATATGAGTGGTCATTTCAGGTTGTGATTACATAATGTACAAGAGAAAAGGTTGTCTGAAAGTCAGATATATGAAAGCCAAATACGGACTATAGTAGTAGCCAATCTTGGCACTTAATATTTTCAGTGATTGTCATAAGTAAATTTAGTCTAAGAGCTTCATGTAATGTAATTTTATTTTTAAAAATCCAGAGTTTGAAAAAAAAAGGTAAAAAAATTACACTTAAAATAAGACCCGGTATCCTAGTGAGAATTTTTATTCACTTAAGATAGATTAATTTTATTTTTGTTTTTGTTTTTGGTACTGGGGATTGAACTCAGGTCCTTGTGCTTGTGAGTCAGGTAGGGGAACCACTGAGCTAAATACCCAGTCCTAGATTAATTTTAAATATATATGACACACTGTACTATTTTAATACAGATCGAATTCAATGGCAAACTCTTACTCTCAAGTATCATTCTTTTCTATTAAATAGTTCTCTTTAAAAATCCCTCCTGTCATGATTTTAAATTGTCTAATATATTTTCCAATAGGTGATATTCCTCATTTGTTCAATTTATAACTTTAAAAATTATTTTTATAATCATTGTGGCATTTGTACAGCGAGTGAAATTCTTCTGTTTCAGGTAGCTCATCCACTTTTAAACTGGTATTGCTGTGTCAGCTATTCTTGTGAAAAACTTTAAGATTGAAATAAGACAATGACATCTTTGTTGACTGGAAAATCTCCTGTATAATTCCTTTTTAAAAAACCTGCAAGAGTATCAGGTGGGTTTTTTTCTTGTTCACTTTACTTTAAACTTAATTTTTTCAATTAAATATTTATAGAATAAATGTTTGTTCTATATTAGAAAAATTTGCAGGAAACACAGCCCAAATCTTTTCAAAATAGTCATCCTTCTGACATAGACCTCTAAACATATATACATATACAATAATAGCAAAGTAAAGAAAAATTCTTCTTTAAAAAAAAGCCATTTGAAACATATTTTTACACAGAAACGGAGTTCAATGTGATACTTCCACACATGCCTTCGGCTTGCACTGGTGAAATGCCATCTATCTTTGTCTATCTTCCCTGTATGCTACATTCAAGTGGACAGTTTGTAGCTCTTCCATATGAATGAGATCCTATAGTACTTTTTTCCAAAAGATTTCTTGCTTTGAAATCCTAGGACTGATGTTTTAACATGTATATGGACTTTCAAACTGTTCATTTGGTGCCTAGGACTGATGACTTTAATGAATGCTTAACAACTTACTTAGACCAAACAAATAATTAGGCTCAATTACAGAAGTGTAAATTTGACTCTAATTAATGAACATGCAGGCTTTACACATTGGTTTAAGTGTAATTGATCTTAGGGCCACCATGATCAATTCAAGGGTTGGCAAAATGACAACAAGTAGGAAGTGACTCAGATGTGAGAATGCTCACCACTAGAAAGATTAATGGGTGTATTAGTGATAAACTAGTAGGTGTTTGATGTAATAATGTTATCCTCATATTAAGCGGCCTCAAACTAGGATCACCAACCTAATGTTTTTAATTGTATACTATTAGTCAAATATGCTCATTTAAAGAAATATTTATCACATTCATTTTTCCTCCATTTCCTCTTCACTTCTTTTTCATCATTTGAAAACACAAAAGCAGGCCAGGGATTTAGCTCAGTGGTGCCACTGCCTGCCTTGCAAGCACAAAGTCCTGAGTTTGACTCCTGGTACTAAAAAAAACCAAACTTAAAAAAAGCAGGGAAGCCTGCAATGGTTTTACTTTAGACAATGTAATAATCTCGCTTAGCTGTGTTAGTAGGTCTGGATGTGAAAAGTCAAGTGGCTTCTATTGAAAAAACAATGACCAACTACTAGCTAGCGTTTTTCCATTTTCTCCGCTGTCAGAGAAATATACTTTTTTTGACATGTTAACTTCTCCCCACTTTGACGGTGAAATCTGGAAGGAAAGAAAAAAAAAATAAGAAAAAGAAGGGCGTTCCTGTTATGCTCGTACATTTCTTCTATTTTGAAGAGCTTCTGATATTCTGAATGATGGGTTAAAAAGTTGAGATGATGTTACGAAGCTGAATGGTGGAAAAAGCCAAAGTGATGGCACATTTGCTTCATATCAGTGTGTGAAGAAGGGTCACTGACTGAGGAGAGATAGGCACAGTAGTAGATCAAGAGAACGTGAGGTGGCTGGTGTAAGTGGGGAGTTAAGATGAGAATACTATGGAGACTTTGTCCTTTTTCTCAATAGCCCCCAACTATGTTGCCCCCCCAACCCCCGACAACTCTCCTAATAAAAAGATTTTTTAAAAGAAAGATGTCAAACAAAATAGAATTTTTCAAGAAAGGTGTCAAAGGAAATTGTCGAATGAGGCACAGGGGCAGCATGAGACCAGAGTGGAGGAAGGTGATAAAGGCTCTATTTAGAAGTTAAGCCCAGAAAACTGGGGCAAGAATCAAAGCAACGCTACAGGCGGGGATGAGGTAACAGGGACCTGAAGATAATCACAAGGAGCTGGAGTCTGAGGCAGGAAAAAAGGCAAGGCTGGTTAAGAGGTTTAAGGCAGAGGATGACCTACTTAGAAAAAACATCTTTCAACAGCCAGACTTTGGACTGGAGGGGAAATAGCACAGGAAGCCTGAGAGTAGGTTGCATTTCTCAGAGAGGAAGTCATCCCAAGTAAACAAAAAATTCTAATTACAACAAATTATATAGAGATTATTAAATTAAATAATAGTGTGCAAGAACATTTCCTGTTTACATATTTTTAAAATGCTGTTTTGGGCAGAGTTGTTCATATATCAAAATTTAATTTGTGTTGTGTTGTATAGTACAATCTCATTTAGACTCCTGGGAGATTATTCTGAACCTATGAACGTTCTAAAACAGGCAGATTTTTATTTCTTGTACATACATAAAGAGGATCAGGCTAACCTTCTATACTGTGTGAACTCCTCTGTCATATTTCTGAA
This sequence comes from Fukomys damarensis, assembly GCF_012274545.1. Lineage (NCBI taxonomy): Eukaryota > Metazoa > Chordata > Mammalia > Rodentia > Bathyergidae > Fukomys > Fukomys damarensis. The sequence goes on from NW_022900951.1 coordinate 24,343,539, forward strand.
AGGACGTTTTAAACAGAAAAGTAGAATATGTATGAAAAAGACCATAAGCACTTGTTAATTCAGGTAATTGTACTACTTTAATGTCCTAAGTAGTTGAAGCATCCCTTTCTGATACCTCATTTATATTAATAATTTATTCCATAATACAGTAGCCTGATATATATAAATTCAAATTAACTGGACTGAATTCTAACTCTGCCATTTTGCACCCGTGTAAACTCACTAAGCTTCTGTGTGTATATTTCACTTTTCTCAACTGTGAAATGGGCTACTAGTAGTTATGACACAGTTACAATTTATTATATAGACAAATGTACATAAGTGAATATACCTATTAACTTAGAATAACAGAAACTTCTTATTAATTATCATTACTTGTATTTGGTACTAGAGAAACAGATTTAATGCACGTTATACAAATATATAAGAATTTACAAGACTGGCTTACAATGGCCATCCACAGAGTCAGGCATGGATGAATGCCAAAGAGCTGTCTGTGTGCTGGAGATCCAAAGGATCTAGTCGAAGGCCTGGAGCTCATTGTAGTGTCCAGTGCAAGTCCGTCTCAGGAGGCCAAAGAGCCTGCGATGGAAAGCAAGGTCGGTGCTGGATGGCTGAAGAAGATGTCCAAGGTGAAAGTCAATTGTGGAGCTCCTCCGAAGAAACAGAAGTGAACCTTCTTTCTTCAGGTTCCCTTTCCTACCATCTGGCCACAGTTTTCCCTAGGGCTAGCTATTCACACCCAGAGCCAACAGTTGGGTGTTTCTTACTTAAATTGACACAACTAACTCCCACATTACCAATCCTAGCAATAATTATTTCCCATTAGTACTTGTAATAATACCAATGATGCTAACAGTCAGATGCTAATCCTGATAATAATAGTAAAAATATTTTTGTGTAATGTCCCCCAGCTCCTCCTGCCATTTCTCTCCCTTGCAATCAAACTAGGTACTTATTCTTGTTCTTCTACTTCTGTTAAACCTAATTCAGTTTGAGTTTCAGAGCCACAGTTCCAACTTAACTGTTCTTAGCTGTTCTCAATGTCTTTTATATTGCTAAGTCTAGTGCAACCCTCTGTCCTTGTTTTACCTTGAGCTACCAGCAACCATTTATCGCTCACGTCGACATATATTTGTTTTTATCTCTTTTAGAATCTCGTCTCTTGGTTTCGCTCTGAAATCAATAGTTACTCCTTCTCAGTCATCTTTGTTGATCTTAAGAATAACGGAGCTAGCCTTGTTCCTTGGTCTTCTTAGCTCACTTTCCTAGTCATTTCACTTAGTACCGTAGTTTTAAGTACCACTTAATTGTTGACTATGGGTTAGTTAAGATTTCTGTTTCCGCTCCTCTCAACTTCCAGACTTCTACATGTAATTCTTTACTCATTATATTCACTTGGAGCACTCATGGATAGTTAAAATTTAAAAAGTCCAAAAGCTCTAGTTATTCCATTCAAAACCGGTTCCACTCATTGCTGTTCCATAAAGGGGTCGTTGCAGTTCCATCCTTCGAGTCATTCAGAACAAGTAGCTGAGAGTCATCCTTTACTCCTCCTACCTGTCAGGCTCCACATCAAACAGTCTTCACCTTCTGTTGTCTAGACCTTCACAATAGATCCAGATGGTGACTGCTTCTTACTACCCATACTGCTAGCGCCATGCTCTAAAATTGCTATCGTTTCTCACCTCAATTTCAGTAGTGACAGCTGGTCTGCCTGTTTCTGCTCTTCCCTCTCCCTTCTGATCTATTGCTCACACTAAAGCCAAATATCAGTAGAATCAGCTCAGTCTTCTCCTTGAAATCAATGCCGCAGTGGGCCCCTAGTGCAGTTAGAGTAAAAGCCAGTATTTATAGTGCCTTATACGGAGTTGAAGGAATTGGCTCCCATGGGTTTTAAAAAATGTTATCTGTAGCTTTTCTCCTCATTCACACTACTCCAGCACACCTTCACTTTCCTGAAACATACACCCACATTAAGGCATTGTACTTGCTCCCTCTGCGTAAGATGATTTTCCTATGCAAAACTCCATGATTCTTTTTTCTTTTTTTCCCCTTTTTACGTATCTGCACAAATATAAGCCTTTGAACCTAACTTTTCCTTCAGTAGTAAAACTATAACTTTCTAACCCTCCGCTACTACCTCTGACCCTTTCCATCTCCCTTGCACTGTTATAGAGCTTAGCATATAATCCAACATCACAAAAAACTTACTTATTCATTACATCTGTTAATTTTTAACTACTTTGTCCTATAAGTTCTATTCAGATTGGGAACATTTTTCTTTTACTATTTAGATCAGTACTGTTCATGTAGTAGGCATTCAATAACTATATGTTGGATGAAAGAGCAATTGAATAAAAATTGTATTATTTTTCTCTTCCTTATAAATATTATTGAAGATTATAGATAAATTCAGATGTCACACAGGATATATTCATGACACAGGAAATGAACATCAACTATGACTTTCACTTGCTATGCATGTAATAGTGTAGCTCAATATGAAACTTAAAGACCACAGCATCCAATGTTGCTCTTCTCATTTGGAATGTCTTCCCTTAATTTATTAAATATCACTTCCCAATCAAATTCTGCATTACCCATGAAGATTTTCTTCTTTGGTTATTCTTGCATACAGTGATTTCCAATTCCTCGGAACTAGCATAGGAAGTAATTTTCCTACTATGCAATATAGCCATCATATGTTTTACATCGTCTCACTGTTTCACATGAACATTCTGTGCTTCTTTGACTAGCTTGTTAAATCCTGAAGGTCAGAAATATGTCTTCTGGCAAGACAATGTACACATTCATGCTCCTGCAGATTTATATAGTATGTTTGCTGAGAAATTAGTTTCCAGCAAGATTCCTCAGAATCTTTGGAAGAAAAGAATATAAAAATGAGGCAAATTAATTGGTCTCACAAACAAAAAAGCTATTGCAAAAAGACATTTTTTAAAATTAATGATTTCAAGGGTATTTTCTTTTGTGATTCTTTCCTTATAGGTAAGCAAAGTTCTTTTCCTTCAATATTATAAGTGCAAGTTATTGGTTATGCATAGAATAATATGCCCATTTATGAGCTTTTAAAATTTTAAGATGTTTCATAGTAGGAAAATATTTACATGTTTACTGAATTAAATGAACAAACTGGAAAAATAGCGATGGCCAATAAGAATGTGTATTATCCTTATTTGTTAAAATAGGGTCTCATAGTTGATCTTCACAAAAAGGCTCATTTGCCTTCCAAAACTCTTACTTATTGGTTAATTTATACAGTTCATTTCCTCCAATTGCCTAGAATATATGCACATTAAACATTAAAATGGCTTAGTTTGTGTCCAAAACTTTCAAACCAAATAAAGCCTGTGCTAATGGAGAGCCTTTAACTTTCCTCTTTGTGTTTAATAACCAACACAATTAAACCAGCTTACAAAATTATTCAGCATTTCAGAAGTACAAACCATCATCTTAAAAAAAAGGCAAAACAAGCTTGAAAATTAACTATGGAAATTTCTGTTTGTATTTAACTCCGTGGATTTGAAAGCAAAAATATCTGTCCATTTAAAACATTTAAATACCCTCATAATACCCCATCTACATTGGTTGTATCCCTCCTCCCTCCCTAGGTAACTACTCATTGTTTTCTGAGTCTCTAGACTTGTTTTATTCTGGAAATATACAAATGGAATTGTGATATATGAACTTCTGTGTCATTTCCGTCACTTGGCCAGATTCATTCATGTTATAGTTTGTGTCAGTATTTTATTTATTTACGTGGTAGAATTTGTGTGAATATAACTTATATATGTATGCATATATCCATTTACTTATCAGTCAATGGACATTTGGGTTATTTTCATTTAGGAACTATTACAAAAAATGTGGCCATGAACATCTGTATCCAAGATTTTGTATGGATATATTTTTATTCTCTCAATGGAAATATCTGAAGGAAGTTGCTGGTTTTTAATGTAAGTTTTTGTTAAACAAAATATCTTCATCTCCTCTGGGGCCCCCAACAGAGAAGATGGGAATCAATCACTATGGACCATGTCCTACATGCCAGGTCCTGTCCCAAGTAAGCTTATAGGTACATTTATTTATATTATATCAGTGAATTGGCTGTAATGATTACCTTCACTATTCATATCGAAAAGCTGAGGTAGAAACTGGCAAGACAACTTTCTCTGGGTCACACAGGCGATGTTTAGAAGAGCGAGGACATGAACCTAAAAAGGGCCTGGTTCCTTTCATCATCCATGCCAGACTCAAAGAAACAGAGGGCATGGTCAGGGCTATGAGGGACAGAAGTAAAAAGGTGAAAACTCCATACTCTTCCACCTTAGCCTGATGGAGAGGCACTTGGCTCTACGAAAGCTCACAGTCATGTAGGGAATTAAACCTGCCACAAGGATGTGTGAGTGGGAGCAGAAGGAAAACAGCCATATTTGGGCTTTATAGCCTGGAGGAACTGAGAGTTACATCTGTTCCCTGTGATTTGTAGGGTTATCTCCTCAGCATGAAGTCACCTTGTAGAAACTTTCCATTTGTATGCTTTTTATATCTTGTGCTGTGGATTGTAAGCACAAAGGAAGCAACTTGTACCTAAGGAGACAGTTTGACTTTTAGTGATGTACCTAACAGGGTTCACTATGGACCATAGCCTAAAGTCCTATGCTGGGAGAGCCCAGAAATACTCTTTTGTTTCATGACTTCAGCATGACAGTTTCTAAACCCCAGGGAACTGAAAAGAACACTTTGGATCTCTTGACACCTTCTCAGTGATGAAGATATTTCTGGCCACTCCCTACTCACATGGTTTGCAACATCAGAATACTTGGAATTGGTGGCAAGCAAGGGTGGGGCAAGCAAGAATTCTCGAGCCAGAAACTCCACCAGGCTCAGAAAGTTGTGACTGATAAACTCTGGGATGGAGAGGGCAACAGAGAGGGAAAGCCTGTGTTCTCTAAGACCCTGTCCTATTTCCCACTCTGAAGGTAGTCTAAAACTTTCCCTGTGGCCATCCTTAAATTCCTATCCCCTTTCTTCATCCAGTTACTCACTTCCTCAGAAACTTGTGCATTGTGTTTCAACCCAGGAGCAAATTTGAGACTTTCAGGCTTTCCAGAATGACCAGTACAATACATTTCACTGGGAATTTTTTGAACAAAGGGTTAGGTAGTGATTTTATTTCTAAGTCACAAGGATTCCTCACTGTACCTCCATGTACAAATTGTATTCTCCTTCTCTCTGTGTGTGTCTGTCTCTCTGTCCCCATATCTATCCGTCTATCATCTATCATCTATCCATCCTCTCTCTAATATAATAATAATAGCAATATCTTTCAGATATTACTTCTGGTTTGTAAGTAGTAGTGCTATGGTACAATTAGGAGCACAGAATTGGCTTTAACTGGACTTGGAGTCTAAATCCAACGTGACCACTTAGGGGCTGGGAGACTTGGACAAGTTTCAGAACCTTGCTTTAACTGGATTTGGAGTCTAAATCCAACGTGACCACTTAGAAACTGGGAGACTTGGAAAAGTTTCAGAACCTCTCTGTGCCTAGCTTTCTTTGGCTATAAAGTGGTTGTAACATCCACCTTACCTTGTTTCCACCATATCCAACCCTGTTCAACATTCAGTATGTTAACACTGTTCTTATCTTCACTAAACAGAGAAATGGGAACCTTGGCTCTGGGTCACCAGTCACCTGACATTCGTTTTCCACCTCTCATGATTTCTGTTGGTGTTTCAACCAGCCAGCCCAGCACCACCTCCTTTTATAGAGAAAGCAGGAGGTATAATGTGAGGATAGAAAAGCTGGGGACCATCACAGATGGGAGCTGGACTTATGTCGCTCTTTCCAGGAAGCTGGACTTGATCAGGCAAGGCATTGGCTTTCCAGTATCTAGTAAAAGGCATTCCTTGTATCATCAAGGTCTCCAGCAGGCCTTGATGCTCTCGAAGTACACCTTCTTGCAGTGGCTGACCATACTGTGCTTCAGTGTGCACTTGTGCTTGTAGTACTGCAAGTCCTGTAAGTACTGCACCCAATTCTTAAACTGCTGGGTTCAATGCTCCGGGATAGCATGTAGTTCCTTTACTGTGGGCACCTTCTCCATCAATTGTAGGTCTGTGTGGTGGCCATGGTTGCCACACCTCCTGGCACCTAGGCCTTAGAGAGCATAGGGCTCCCCAGTGTCTGGGAACTCATGGTGGGGTCTTCTTTTTTGTGGGTTCCTGCCTTGGCTCCTTTTGATCCTGAAGCTGCAGTTCATGAGGTGTCAGGAGAAAACATTTTCTATTTTTTATTTTTGTCGTTTGTTTGTTTGTTTTTTTGCTTTTAGGAATGAGCTGTGTGTGGATATTATTTTGTGATAAACTATATGCAACTTGGGATTTTATTAATTTCACATTTGAAAAAATTCCCTGTATTCTCCCATCCATTAACTTCTTTAAATATTATGAAAGAAAGAGTATTATGAATCGCTTAACAAAACTGGATGATTGGAGAAACTGAAGAAACGGGGGGTGACTAATGAACCCTCAATGCTTCTAATGTTCTTCATTTCTCTAATATTAAGAGTCCAAAAATAAGAATAGTAACCCACAAACTTACTTGACTGTTTTCAGGAATTGTTTTATTCTAGTGTGTTTTTTAAACTTTAGGATTTTAACATTGAAATCTCATATGAACTATGTCATTTGTTCTTCAGAATTTCTTTCTTGGTTCTTAGAAATGCTATAAATACATTGAAATTTTGATGTATGACTCTTTCATTATACAATAATTTATTTAGCCAAAATGTTTTGATGTTTTGTGAGTGCAAAACATTCTGCTATTTACTGGTCATAGAAATTGAATGATACAATTCATGTACCCATCTTCATTTTTCATATTGTTCACGTTCATATGGAAATGTGTGAACATTTTTAAAAAAGAAAAGTGGATAAAAGAAAGGCGGATGGAGAGAGCAGAAAGGGCAGGAAGAAAAAGGAAGTGGAAAAAATAAGAAAGATAGATATTTCTTCAGGTAATTGGTAAAGCGAAAGCAAACATGGTACTATGAAATGTAACTTAAAGCCAGTAAGTCACTTCTATGTATATCATTTCGGATTCGAAGTTGTAGTAGTTCTCTAGGGTTGGCAATGAAGACCTTACAGAGAAATAATCATTTCAACTAATCTTTCAAAAGGTGAAATAATCTAGTTGTGTATTAGATCAAGATACATGTAGGTCCAAAGACCAGAAGCCAGGCACTGGGTATTATCAAGGAGCAGGAAGGAAAATGGTGTGTCTGGAGTGGAGTGAGAAAGGGAGGTTACTAGAAGAGGAAGTTAGAAATGTAATAGTGTTGGGAATGCTTTGTAAGGACGTTGGTGTCAAGGATGAAAAATTGGATAATGGCAGGAGGCAGCAGAGGTCGCCCTATTATATCACTGCTCATCCATGTGGGTTGTATCATTCTTAGGCAATAATTCTCATTTGTGATCAGGAGTGTTAGCCTCTTAATTAGCTTTCTAATTAGTTGCTCCAGCTCTTCTTCTTCTGGTCTCAAATAATCCTTCCATGATATATGTCCCATCTTGTTATTCCCAATTTAGGGTCCTCTTGTGACCCTCCATTAGCTTTGCAGAAATGCAAACAACTAAAATGATATTCAAGGTACTTCATAATTTGACCTTTCCAAGATACATATTATTGAGGCTCCTCTGGGCCTTAACTCTGTGGTTTATCACATTCAATATGCTCTTTTCACATCCTTCCCCATGCCTGCTTCCTTTTTCATCATTTAAATTGCTTGTCCAGTGCCATCTTTAAGGAGAGACTTTACTTTCTTACCATTCTGTATAAAATAGGCATCACTCAATTGATATTACTCATCATTTTCATGCTATTTATCTCATCCTCAAAATAGATTATATTGTTACTCTTTTGATGTATACTTCCTAGTATGAAAACTCCATGAGGCAGTAACCTTGTTTGACTTCATGAATCTATACCAATAAAAAAGCTGACATATTCCATACTTATTATTTCCCAGGCACTATTTCCAGACAATTGCATGTACCAACTCATTTAATACTTAACTACAGGAGGAAGATACTACTTCTTAGGCTACTTTAGGCCATTAAGGCACAGAAAGACTAAGTAACTGGAACCCAAGTATGGAGATAAAATAATAGTAAAGACAGCATTTTAATTCAGGTAATCTGCTACCCTACATGCTCCTTCTCATAGTTAATCTCTACTGCTTCCTTGAAGTCACTAACACCTTGAACAGTGTGTGAAACAATGTTCTCAGTAATTATTTTTTAAACAAATGTGATCAGTCATCCTCTTGGCGGAAAAAATACCTAGTACACACAATGTAAAAGAGCACAGGCTTATTTTGGCTCACAGTTTCATGGAGTTCAGTCCATACTTTGGCTAGCTCCAAAGCACAAACATCATGCATCAAAGCAGTAGATAGAGTAGCAAAAGCCAGAGAGGATGGGACCAGGGATAAGATATATACCTCGAGGTCATGTCTTCATGACTTACCCAGACATATTCACAAATATTCTTTACTAATATTTTAGGAATCTCTTGAGCCAATGAGGTTGGCAATCAAAATTAACCATTAAAAAACGGAATTAACCCATTTTCCTTCTAGACCAGTGGGTAAACCTAGGGTACCAAAGCAAATTTTACTATTTGCTCTAGGCAACCTGTGTTTCTAAGGGCTGAGCCATTTGATTGTACTTTCTCTGTGATCATATTTTTAATTTTCCCTTATTGTGGGCATATGTTATTTGATCTTCTAGTTTTCACCTGCCCTTCATCTCATTTCTAAAGGTTTTTATACTTTTTGCTTCTCTTATTGCTATGAATAGGAGTTTCTTGTGCATCGTCTTCACTTCCATTATGTAGTTCAGTAATTATTTTTCAAATTTTTAATTAATGATTTTCTTACATCTCCTATAGCTTGGACCCTCAAGACAGGGATGGTGTCTTGTTAATTTTTATATTCCCACTTCTCAGCACCGCTCTGGGCTTGCAAAGTTATGCAAATAATATTTTTTAAATGAATATGTGGCACACATTTCAACTGGGTACTCAATATTATAGACATCTTACTTGGTTAAAAATGCTAAGATATCTGTACAGTAGAGATCGCAAATCCAATAAACTTGGGATAATAATTTTCAGGGACTAGACATTATCATGATTTGACAGTTTCAAAATTGTCAACAGGCTTATTTTATGTCACGGAAGAGAATACTAAGAAGGCTACTGTCTCACCCATTGAATGTAAATTGGTCAGCTTTAGAAAAAAAAACTAAGAAAACTAAGAATGGGGAATGATAAGGAAGAGGAGAAGTGAGAATTAGAAGAAGGATTGGAAGTGGAGTTTACTTTATATTTTATAAGAAGTTTTCAACAATAGATGAATTTTACGAAGCATTTCTATCTCTTGCACTAGACATATTTTGTTTCTAAGCAAGTTTCAGAAACCATGAAGTATGTGCAGATATTTTATAAGTTAATAGAATATGCTAAAACAATTTTCTAAGAGATTGTCTTATTTTGTTGAATTTAAGAAAGCAAGATGAAGCGAGTCTGTAACATCTGATAATAAAATAAGACAGTCAAATCACACTTACTTGAAATCGTCCCCTTAACTGAGTCAACAGATTCTTTCTTTTGAAGTCAGCATTATCAATATTCTTTATCCTTTAGCTTTCTTATCAGCAGAAAGGAAATAAATTTTGTGACATGATTCTTGAATAAACAAAATATTTTGGTCCAAGTGGCTCTCTATTTCTCTTTAATTAAAGTGATTTTTCTTTGTAGTTTTCACAAGAGATTCGTATGCATTTTTATTTTCCTTTTTTACCGAAAGATTTATACATTTTATTTCCATAATGGAGGCATTATTTGGTCTATCTTATCAGAACATTCCAATTGAAATTAAATCGTTGTGTGTGAGGGCCGGGGATTTTGCCTAGTGGCACCATGCCTGCCTCTCAAGCACAAGCACTTGAGCTTGATCCCTGGTACCAGGAAGGAAAAAAAAAATTGATGTATGTGAACAGTTAGGTGATGAGGAATGGGAAATTTCAGATTTTTACACAGACTGGAATAACATTTCATTAGAACATGATCTGAAAGTAAAATGTGGCATTATGAAAAATGGAAAACTCAACCTGTCAGAAGAAAGCACTCCACAAATAGCTGAAGGGGACCAAATAATTCTAATTAGTTTAGGCTGTGAGAGACTTACCAATGGCAATCAGATGGTGAATGGCACTAAAAAGTTTAACAGAAAATTTATCCATGATAACTCATAGAAATGATTGGAGTTATAGGAACTCCAAGCTTAACACACAACAGCAAGAACTATGTAGCATTGGCTCTTGGAGGTGCCAACTAAACTGCAATTTCTCAAAATATTTGAAATGCAAACATTATTAGAGTGGTTCGTATGAAGATGGGAAAAAGGGTTAAGTCCAAGATATGCTTTACATGTAACACTGAATACATAGTTTGACAACTGGTGACAGCTAATATGTTAGTAGAATGTCATGGTACTGACCATTTCTGTCTTCAAACTGGGACTTTGTCAGCCCAAATCCCCAAGCTGTTCATCTCTATTCTTGAGCAACCTCCTCAGTTTCCCTCAGCCTCTCCTGACACAGAAAGGATGGGAACCACTGGTCTACAGCATTGGCTGAGAGATGTGTGATAAAAATAATGAAAACTGAGTCCTACATTTTTATCTTAATTTAACTTTTGGCTCACAGTAGTACCACTTACTGATAAGGAAAAAGGCAGAGAAGAGAAGGTTGCAGATAAAGGGCAATCAAAATGTTTTTAAAGGTATGTAAAGTCTAAGAAATATAGTAGTCTTTCACATGTTGATGTTAAGTAGGTCATTGGCTACATTAGATTGGAGTTCTGGAGGGCAGTTTATTTTGGAGCTATAAAATTGGAAGGTATCAGCATAAATATACAGTTTAGAGCCATATTTCGGAATAAAATTCACAAGGGAGAAAAATTAGACAATGAAGACAAGTTGTTTTAAGAATGAGCCTTTGCAGCTGACCATGATGGTGCATATCTGAAATTCCAGCACTGTGAAAGCTGAGGCAGGAGAAACGTTGAGTTGAAGCCCAGCCAAGGCTACATAGTGAGATTGAGGCTAGCCTATACTACATCTTGAGGCCAGCCCATACTACATGGCGAGACCCTGCCTTAACCAAAGACTGAGTCCTTGGGAACATAAACATTTTGAAATGAGAATAAAGTATTAATAGTCTGCTAAAATAGTGATGGTACAATAAAGGTAGAGAATTCTTGACACGAATGGTCTTGGGATCAAAATAGAGAAAAGGCTCCTTACACAAAACCAATCCATTTTTGCACCTTTAATTAAAAGTAAAATCATATTTGGGAAGCCTACTAAATTATAGAGCACTAAGTATGTTGAGAGAGGATATCTTCATTCTAGGACAAACTTTTTTTAAGCTCTTTTTTAAAAATGAGGACTTAGAAGAGACATTATCAAAGCTTATAAATTCGGAAATTGAATGAATAGGGTCAATGCATTCTTATTTACCAAAGTTAGAATATTAGAACTAAGAGGCACTCCCTAAGGCTTGAAAGCATCACTTTGAGGATAAAATGAAAGGAAATTCTATTTTAACCAGTGGGTAGTAAACTTGAGAAACTCTTTATCATAAGTGGTGGAATGGGTTGAACATATAAATAGTTTCAAGGTGGAATTCATGGACAATAGATACACAGTAAGTTGTTTAAGGAAATAGGTTATTTGGATTAGTGGCACATCTCTTGTCTTTTAATTTTGATACCCTATTTTATACTCTCACTTTTCATTTCAATCTAATGTTAGAATAAAAGGGATGTAGTCAGACACCATAAGAATTTTTCCATTATGTTTAAATTGTGAAAGTGAACATTCTCAATAGATTCTATTTTCCTTGAAACAACTGCTATAGCATATGAAGTCCGACAAAACACATCTGCAAAGAGAAACGCTTTGTATTATATTTGAATAGTCATTTAGTAGACCATATTTATTCCCAGTGAAGAATTATGTTAAGGATATGATGAAGTCAAAGTAATTTCTGACACTATTTGTGCTTTCTTGAAAAGTTATAGTTGAACTTTGGTTTACATGTCTCATTTCTTTGCATAGACATTCTCCCCTCCTGCTATCTTCTTTCTGTGTAAACAATCATTTTTTCTTTACTTTCCTTTTTATCTTTATACTGGTTGGAGTTGTGTGTGTTTCATTTACATTATCTGAGCCCTTTTATATTAAATATGTACAGCTCATAATGAAGTTATTTTTTTAAACATTGCAAGGACAATAGAATGCTTAAATTATGATTTTCCTTCTTGCATATTCCATATTATTGTATACTAGTATTTTGGACCTACATATATTTACCCCACCCACTAGTAATTATTTTTAGAGTATTAAAATATTTATTTTCCATTTTTTGATTGTTTTTGTTTTTCTTTTGAGACAGGGTCTCTAAATGTAGCTCAGGCTGACCTTGAATTCACTATATACCCCAGACTGGCCTTGAACTAACAATAATCCTACTACTTCAGCCTCTCAAGTTCTGCCCTTATAGGTGTGCACCACTATGCCTGGCTTTTATTTTCCCATTTTTTTTTACAGTGAGATCAGATTCTTCCTTTTGGATTGAATTTATTACTTTCCAAAGTACACATGTCAGTGTTTATTTTTTAAAGTGTATTTTATTTTTATCAGAGAATAATGGTTGAGCTATTACTGGACATTGTATTCTATAGATAATATTCTTTCTCCAATTTTCCTTTGAAGATATTCCATCTTTTCTTTTTATTGTGCTACAGATTATAGTTCTGTATTTCTATGCATGCATGTTCTGAGGATTTATGTTCTGGAGCTAGTCATGAATAAATTGAAATTGATTCATACTCAAACATATATAACAATATATTTTATATGTCATATAATACAAACCGTATGTGTGTATTCCAACTCTATTTTACATTTCACAAATTTGATTTTTTTGTCAGAATACCCAGAGACAGATGAAGTCATCTGTTTGACTTAAAGTGCGACTTTTTTTTTGGTGAGTAGATTTTATTGACCTATATAGTAAGAGACTATACAGTTTGACCCAAGTATGATTAATAAAAGAGTAGTTCATTTTGGGCTGGGGATTTAGCTCAGCAGTTCAGTGGCCTGACTTGCAAGTGCAAGGACCTGAGTTCAATCCCAGGTACCAAAAAAAAAAAAAGAGTAGTTCATTTTACTGTGATTTATAGATAGCAGGTGCTTAATAGAAACTTAAATAGATAAATGATTAATATTTGAAAACTAATCACTTTCTAAATTCTAGAAATTTTGGGATTTCTGGATTTTAATTTTTAATTGCGTCATCTTAGATATCACCCAGTACTTTTACTTAGAGGGGAAAAATCTTTTCTTTCATTGCTGTTTCTAAATATGTGTTTTTCTGTTCGTAGTATGAAGTAATACCAAAAATGTTTATTAATTAAATATGATAAATTTTTATGGCTCTATATACAGCATATTGATTTTAATAGAGAAATTAATATCATATTTAGAGTGTTAGTCCCTGTTTTGTTACTCATATTCATTTCTGTATAGTTTTTGTTAGTCTGCTAGTCATTAAAAATAGTAGCTTTTTATGAGGCCACAAAATTGTTTCTGTATTTTTAAGATAAATCCAGGTAATTTTTCTTTAGTTCAAATAAACAAAACATAGAAACTTTACATCATGATATGTATATTGGATTGATAAATATACTGACTTAAAGCAGTCAGTTTAGAAGTAGTGACATATGTAAGAGAATATTTAGAAAATGAGCCCCAAAATGTTTGGCAGCAATACTGGTTGAATATTGAAATGGTATTTCTTACTTTGTCAAAATCTAAGTTACAGAATGGCTTCTAAGCATTTGTGGTGATTTTGAGCTAGTTTTGCACCTAGATATACCAGTTAATTTTTCAAATCTGTTTTTATTGTTATATTACACACTATTTTCACAGTCCTATCAATTTCTTATAAGTTTGACAGCCTCAACTTTTCATTGTTTTCTTTGTACTTGCTTTACTTCATCTTTTCTATGGTATGTTTTATTCTCCCAGAGGTCCTTTTGACCCTTAAATATTTATAGACATTTTACACTACCTCCAAATATCATTAGCAATAAGATAGCCATTACTTCTTTCCACTTTTCTGAACTCTATTTTAATGAGCTTCTATAAATGTTTTCTTTGCAAGTATGTTTACCTACTAGCTGTAAAAATATTCTATTTAAATAGGAGCTATCTTTCTTCTGCTCGAACCTTTATAGCACAGTTTTGCAGTGCTTAACTAAGGGGATAGTTTCTGAGAAATGCATTAGTAGTTACGAGAGTACCAGTGAGTGCAATTAAAGTCTGGTACTACAGTGCCTCTAAGTGATATAACTTTATGCACTGTAGGTTGTCTGTTGACCACAGCAAAAATGTGAAGCACATGACTGTATCTAAAATTGATACAATGTAATAGACCCAAAATTAATTTGCATACCATAAATTTCTTAAAATTTTCAAATATTATTTTCCTTTAAATATCGCTTAAATTCATTCTTTATGATTAAAAAGTTTGTCTTAAACTTTACACATTAAATGATTTATTTTTTGCTTTAGAGTTAATATTTGATTTCCACTTTCTCATTAATTATGTAATTTATTTCCCCATCAACAAACACTTTATCATCTTCGGTATTGCTACAGCAGTAAATAGAAAATAAGCTCCTTGAAAGTAGGAAACACATCATTCTTCAGCTGGTGCAAAATTGATTTTGAACAACTACATTTAATGAATAAATGGATGAGGAGAAAAGTTCAATTTCAAAAATGAACTTTCAAAATACTATGTAACTGAAATTATTGTACGCTCTTTAGCCTAAGGCTTTTTGACTTCTCCTCCCAGTACACACTTGGCCTTTTTGGCATAGTAGAGCAGAAAGAATGCAAGCTTTACAGCCAGAAAGTTCTTGTTTCCAATCCTGGTCTTGTCATTTAGTAGCTGTGAGACTGAGTCTTTAATTTCTTAATATAAGAAGGGGATAGCAATCTCTTCCTTCAGGAGGGTTTTAACAGTTGCAAAATAATGCATTTCGCAAAGAAATTGCTCAATATTTTGTAATAGTATTTTTTGCCTTAACACTGTGAGACAGTGTGAGTCGCACAGACTGGTACGTACAGTAAAAATAATTAATATATAAGAAAATTGGTCCCAGACATTGTTCACTGTTACTTAATTCTCTGATTAGCTTTACACTCTCTGGATTTTCTTTTATTTCTCTTTGTATTTCCATATCCACGTTTATCTGTACAACTTTACTTGGAGGCATAAGCAAAGGCTCTGCTCTAGCTCATTGTCTCACTTTTACGTCTTTAATACTGCAATACTACTGCATTACTCAGGGACTGGTCCCAAGAAGATGAGATGCTCTATGGATTTCAAGCACTGAAGAGATTTAATAGAAATAACCTAAGTATTTTCCTGAACCACTGGAAAGGCTGGAGGAATAAAATTTAGAGGAAGATAGCACGAGCTCTACTTTCAGCCACAATTCTGAAAGTCAGCAAATTACATAGACCACAGGAAACCACCAGCAATTTTCACCCCTGCTTGTAGCATTAAAGCAAGTGATTTGCAGGGAAATGCCTAGAGGCCGTGAGCACTCATGTCCGCTGAAGCTCACACTTTTGCCTATAACCATCAGGGAAGCCATAATAAATCTTCAGCCTCCCCCTATTTTGCAAATCTGATGTAAGATTCTGGAAATGTGATGGATACTGGCTACTCATGGTTCCCATGCCTGTGATACTGAGCTGCTAGCAGACAAGGTGGTAAAACTTCCCCTGATAATACTGTTCATTTTTTACTCCAATTCTTCAGGCACCCTACCTCGATTTGAAGCTCTGATCTCCATTCTTCCTATTATTTCAATCATGGTTGTTTAAGAAACAAACCACTTCTGTCACAGAGTGAGGTCTATTTGTTAGGCTGGACACTACCGTTTCTTTTGCATCTTTATATCTCATTTCTCTCAGAAACTTATCCTTTTAAAAGATGAGCATGTAGACCAAAGTTAAGCAAACTATGGCAGAAAGGTCAAGCACCCGCAGCTGCCTTTTTTGCAAATAAACTTTTAATTGGAAAACAGCCATGCCCATTTTTCTCTATTGCCAGTGGCTGCTTTCTTCCACATCAGTGGCTTTGAATATTTTCAGTAGAGCCCATATAGCCCACAGGGCCTAAAGGATTTACTTTCTGGCTCTTTATATACAAGGTTACTGACCCTTGCTAAAGATAACATATTAAAAAAAAGGAAAATCTACCTTTAGCACCTTTTCTCACTTACTTGCCAATTGAATTTTTTTCATAATTGATTTAATGAGTATAGACTTTTGGATCTCATGAATAAATTATGGCACAGTACTACCGGTATTTTGTGGAACTATATGGATGATCTTAAGAATTAAAAATATACACCCAGCAGAGAAAAACTTCATTAAAACAAAACAGCGACTGTGTTCTGAAATAACCAACCTCCGTTCGTGTTCATACAGTTTGTAGTTTCCCGTACACTTCCAAACATCCTATATCCAATAGTACACTGTCATGTCATCTTGATTTATAGATTATCATCTGTTCATAGAGCAGTCTAATTCTTAAAACCTATAGGCACTGCTGAGTGAGGCTGATGAGCTTTGGTTTTTAATCACTTTTTAATAATATTGTCAAGCTATGATATGCAGGTAAGTCTATTTTTCTTCCAAGAGTTAGCCCTCAAATCTTAATTAGCAAACTTTATTATGTTGCTCACACTTGAGCCATCCAGGCAACTGTAAATTCAAAGCCTTTAATTCTCTCCACCTTAGGATTTACCCACATTTTTCCCCATTATCATTTTAAAAATCCATTTCTGTCCTTGAAGTTAATGAGTTAAAGAGTGGGAGAGGCAGGAATGGAGGGGAGGGGAGGGGAGAGAGAGGGAGAGGCAGGGAGGGGAAAGATTGCATAAGTAAGCGCCGTGAAGACCTTTTATATTAACTATGTTACTTCAGCATCATCTCAGGTAACTTTTTAATCTTGTGAAACAGTGCATTTTTCTACACACGTGCCTTTTCTCTGTATGACCTTATTCTTTGTGCATCATTTCAACTTACATTCTTCATACTTTTCCCACTTGGCTCTTTGTACTATTTTTGCTTCAATCCTTACAATTTGTTAACCTCTTTTTAAAAAGTGGGTTTTTTTTGTCACCATTAAATACGTCTTCAGATAGAAGTACTATTTTGTAATTTGAGGCATTTCAATATCCTCTTTTCCTTGAATACATTTCTCATGCAATCCTAACGAGCTCCTTCACGATCTGAAATCTTGAAAGGCGAAAAGTTCAGACTTCCTCCTGAGTATATATGTTTATTAATTTTTCTCCCAGTTTCATAAGAATTTATTAGTATTCTGTTTTTAAAAACTGTAACATATTTTGAGGAATTAATATAACTGATCCTAAAATGTAGTCTTTCCTTTACATTTTATAATGCTTATTTTCACTTCACAATTCACGATCTGAAATCTTGAAAGGCGAAAAGTTCAGACTTCCTCCTGAGTATATATGTTTATTAATTTTTCTCCCAGTTTCATAAGAATTTATTAGTATTCTGTTTTTAAAAACTGTAACATATTTTGAGGAATTAATATAACTGATCCTAAAATGTAGTCTTTCCTTTACATTTTATAATGCTTATTTTCACTTCACAAAAACGATGGAAATAAAGTGTTTGTAAATGGGGAGGGGAGGAGGGGGTGAAGGGAGGGCAGGGACAAGGGGAAAAAATGAGAACCAAGACCTGGCATAGAGGTACAATCAAGGGGAAAAAATGAGAACCAAGACCTGGCATGTAGAGGTACAAGATCCCAACAATGAATGTAACTATACTGTATCCTTAAAGTGTACCAATAAACTCAATTAAAAATATATATAATCATTTTGAAGACCATCCAAATCTATGCTCATTTTTGTCATAAACATGACACCAAATATCTAAATACAAGATTTCAAATCCTACAAAGTGATTGCAAATGTGTTGTATTGTGACTATAGTTAACTTCTGGTTAGTTCCAACATTTCATCTGTTTTAGAACAACAGTAGCAATTTCTCTGAAGATACAGAATCCTTTTCTTGGGTGCAATATGGATATGAAATGATTTAGGCATCTATTTATATAAATGTGTAATTCCTGATTTAGTTCTATTTTTTCATATTTTATAATACAGATATTATTTTATTAAATATATTCACAGAAATCTGTAATAACATTATTTTTGTCCCACCAGTACTTATGAAATTAGCTGTATGCTTACATTGCTCAATAATGGCGAATGATAGCCACATGTGTCTGTTTAGCTTTAAATTTATTAAAAGTAAATGAAATTTAAAATTCGGTTCTTCAGTTGTATTAGTCATATGTCAAGAGATTCATGTAGCTAGTAGCTACCACATTGGACAGCTCAGATATAGATTATTTTCATTATTGTAGGCAATTTTGTTAGACACTAAATATTAGAGAACATATTTCCTTCATTTGTAATAATATATTTCTCCCCATTATATTAAGTCCTCTTAAAAATTGTTTTTACAAAGACTGTGTAAAATTGGTTCATTTTTCATAGAATTTATGAGCAGCCCACTAAACTTTAGTTGTCTTTTGCTCTTTGTCTTTTGCTCCTACTTTTTGTTTATTTTCCCCAGTTTTGCCAGTACATTCAGTCAGATCTCTTCCCTTACATTTCCCCTTTTGCTCCTTAGGTCAATGATTCACAAATGTTTATGCGAATCAAAATTACCTGGCGAGTTTATTTAAACATACATTGGGCTAGGGCCAGGGATTTAGCTCAGTAGTTCAACTGCCTGCCTTGCAAGCACAAGGACCCCCTCACTACTAGAGTTTCTGATTCAGACAGTCTGAGATGAGGACAGATAATTTACAATTCTATCCAATTCTCAGGTTTTTGTCTGGGATCTCCCACCTCCAGAAACAATCCCTAAGGAAGGCTTCAGCATTCTTTTCCTTACTTTCTTTTACATTGCAAGCTTTTCTTCCTATTCTTCTTTTGGAATTTTTCTATATAACCTACATATTCCTTCCTCTGTTTACTTTTTTTAACTTATCACGTATTTCTCTAATAACATGAAATCCATCTCCTTTAATTCTACTTAAATCTGCCTGCATGTGCTGTCTGTGTTTTTGAAATTTCTTCCCTAGGAGATGTTCAAGATTTAAATTGTATAGAAGTTTCTTGTTTACTCTTTCTTTTTAATGTTGCATACTGGCTCTTTAAATTGACGTGACTGCCAGTTGTACGTTCCTTTCACTGTGACCTGTCCTTGGGTATTTACTTTCTGTTTTTACTAGTGATGGTCTTATCAGAATGCACTAAGGTATCTCTGTGTTCAAGACGAAAGCTACGGTTCCTAACTGTTCCATACTTAAGTGACCTAGCAAGTGACAGATTTGTCATGTTGTTAGCTGTACTCCATACACCAGCAATAATACTTCTCTGTTCTTTAATGAAAATCTCTTGGCAGGTGGTCAGAACACTTCCCACTTGTCACTTTTCTCATTTATAATTGCTATCTTCAGCCAAGTGTCCAGCTATCTCCTACTTTACCGAGTTGACTCATTCTTATTCACCTCTTGAAAAAACAAGGTCATAGTGTCCTTACTTGATTTCTAAAGTTTTGATCCTTTCTTGTACAGTCTCTGGAAATGTTTATGCTTTTATGTTCAATTGAAATTTACTTCAAGCCTTTTACTTTCCAGCATTTGAATTACTGCATATGTGCACACTAGATTTATTCCAATTGAATTACCAAGTGGATCCCAACTTTATTTCTTGCTAAGCTGTAATTTGTATCCTCTGCGCAGCACCTTTTCTGGATAAGGCCTTGTACTCTTAAAGAAGCCCATACAATGAGAAAACTTGTTTTTACCTCCTGCCTGTGCATCTCACCTTTTTCATCTGCATCATACTAGCATTTATCATTTGCAATCACTGAGAACAAATGAGAGAAGAGACATCACACAATGCCTGGATCATAGGAGATACAAAATCATGGCCATTACTAATGTTGTTATATGGTCATGTTTTCTTATAAGAAGTGTTATTTATTTATCTCTCTTCTATCTTGCAGAAGACGCACTAGAAAAATTACTAGATACATTTGCAGTAGTTTCTAATTTTTTATTATACTGTTCTATTAAATTTCCCTTATCTTAATCTATTTTCAATTTGTCTTTATCTTTTTCTCATTTTCAGTTTAACACTGACCAAAAAAAAAAAAGACAGAATAACAACAAAATGAGAAGACAAATACAACAGTTTTCTCAACACACTTCCCTCTTGCTATTCCAAATGTTCTTAAATTTTGTTTTTTTTTAAATTCATATTTTTATTTCAACCTGCATTCCACATGAGATCAAATTATTGACAACTCTTATCTTTGTAATGACCAAGTGAAAAAAATAGAGCTGAAACTACTATGACTCTTGTACAGTTTTGGAAAGTGAGGGTCAAAATGACAGACATAATTTAGTGATCCTGTCACAACCGTATTCAGTAGTATACACAGGATATAGTTCAGGGCTATACTCATAAACAGTGATATCCCGTGGATACATTACTGATTTTTAAACTGTAGATGTCTTCTGGCAAGTCTCTTGAGGGGAAGCTCCTATTTTCAGTTTGCCCAGAAGTGCCAAATAGGCTCATATTGGCTAACAAAACTCAATTATTTATTCACCATTCTGTACAGTATATGTTGCTAGGTTCTAATTCCTTTTATTCACTTGTCATTAATTTCCTTTGAAAGGATCATGTATTTTTTCCTGTCTCAATACAGAAAAAAGATGGGTATACCATTCAGTTAGAAAGGCCAGGCAAAGGTATTGAAAGCTATGAAAAATCTAGGGAACATTACTGCATGTGATTACATGATACACTATGTAGGGTGACTTCTGTTATAAATGGTACGATGTTATTTAGGGAGCTGTATTTGGTAATGTGAGATAGACAGATTGAAATAGAAAGCCATTTAGGAATATTATAGTTATCATAGCAAAATGCCATGGCACTCTGATATAGTGTACCACAAAGTAACAATGGAGATAATTTGGTGTAGGCTTAATAGGACATTAATTGCCAAATTTTGCAGCTAGTTGACTATTAGAGGACAAGGAGAAAAATAAAATGACAAATCTTTGATCATCAGGATGATGATGTGAGATGGAGAAACAGAAAAAAATTTAAGAGGTCAAAACAGATTTCAGAGGAAAAGACAATATTTTATTTGGTATTCAATTTTTATTTGGTATTCAAGTAGAAATTCTATTTAGGCGAGAGAGAGATTGGTTTGGAAATTAGAGATAAAACTGGTGATAGAGCAAGGCATTATAGGTAACTCAATAGAAGTTCTTTTGAAAGATGTTAAAGAGCTTCACTTCTCCAAGGCCAAGTGGGGTAAAACTGCTACTACCAAAGTGCCCCAGCTTGGGCAACTCATGTAAATTGACAAATAGAAAGATGAAGAGCTAGCACATGATTTGGAGACAGAGGTTCTCAAATAAAAGTAACAATCAGTGCTGAATGCTTCTCATACATTAGAATGAGGATTACTAACACTCTTCATTTTTTGTGGTGATGTGTAATAATTTTAAAAATTTACATCTTTCCTTTTACTATCAATTAAATCCCCACGACAGGTTCCCATTTTGTGAACACCAACCAGAAGTATCCTTTTATATCTCTCTCTCAGGCTTAGATTACCAAATGCCCTCTTTTTCTGACCTAACCACTTCCTATGAAATGGAGAGGTTTGATGTAAAAGAAATGCCTTTCATTCTCCATAGAATAAGAATACACATTATCCTTATTCAATAAGGCAGAGGGTTCTTTGTTTTGTTTTTTGTTTTTTAAAGCATCACAGGAATTCATCAGCACCTCATTATCTCCTGCAGGGAAGAAGCCGCTGGATGCAATGCTGTCTATCTTCAATTAAAAATGAGGACAGAACACAAGTTAAGACAAATTGAGCTTCAATAAATAACAACTACAACGAACTGGGTCACATCAAATATTTTAAAACCCATGAGTTCATAATCATGCTAAAAAAAGAAGCCTCATTAGTCAATTGGAAGTTACCGTACCCCCCAACTCATTATTCCTAAAAGAAACAAATAAAGGGGAGGGAGGGTATATTTGGTCTTCCTTTTCTGTATTTCAGGCTAATCAAATTGAAAATAAAGAAAACTTTTTTGGAGTGTCAAGTACCCAGAGCTTTGTGCATATGAGGCAAATTCTCTTACACTGAGCTACAACCCCAGGCCCCAGGAAACTTATTTTTGAAGAACAGTTTCAGCTAATAAATGCAGGAGGCCTGGGAGAATATCATCATTTTGCAGCTCATAATGAAATGATCATCAAGCAATTAAGTTAAAGGTTGATGGGGCCTTTGAGCATGGAGGGATCAGACTGAAATCTCCTGAACCACTAATAAATCTTGGCATCACTAGGATGGCACAACCAGAAATCAGGAACCACTTGAGGTCTTGTGCCTAGGCGGTATTTTTGTCTATTTTTTTCAAAAAGATAAGTGTCTGCTAGATTATCCATGCTTGACTGCATTAACTCTCTTACTTTGATAGTGAAAAGTTTGAAAACATTATTCAATACTTTTAAGACTCAAATTGTTGAAGTTGTTTCTGAATTTTTAATGGGAAAAATTTTTTAATTTTTTTAAAACCTCGATCTTTTTGTAAATGTATAGAATACAAAATAGGAGGTCATAACGGACAAAAGAAAAGCCAGCTTCACATGACTTCATGGCATTATCCTATTCTTTATTGTTTAGTAAAAAGCTAAAGAAAAATACTGTATGTGCTATTTTTGTAACCAAATATTTGTGTCAAAATGGTCAATAATTGGAAACTGACAAAATATTTATTTGCTAGTGCATGTAAATTCTTAGGATAATTATCTAGCTGTAAGTCTCCTCGAATTTTATGGAATTATAAAAATCCCTTAAGTAATTACAGACAAATGGATAGGAAGAAGGGGTTGCTGACATTTAACGGGCCAAACAACCAAAAGTCATTTGAATAGATCCTTACACTGTCCAAAGAAGAGCACTCTTTATTTGAGGTTGCTAAATGCCAACTTCGCGATGCCTTTTTTTTTTTGTTTTTTTTGTTTTTTTTTTTTTGTACCAGGGATTGAACTCTAATCCTTGCACTTGCAAAGCAAATGGTGGAACCATTGAGCTAAAACCCCATCCCAGCTATGCTTTTTTTCAGATAAAAATGTAACCAAACCTGTAGCAGTCACTAGGGATGCAGTTTGAAAGCAGCAACATAGGAAGTTTTTGGTTTAGGTCTATAATAATAATGCTTATAAATAAAATATAAAATGTGTAACAATAAAGTGTTTTTCTATTTCAATATATTTAATGTTCAAAAAAAGTACATTATGTTCACAATTTAAGGCAATTCCGTGAACAACAGTAGCAAAAGAGATGACTGGATCATATCCAAGAAAATGTAGTTGAAAGAGTCAGTAATATCTGAGTTTAAGTGGTGGCTCTTCTGATCACTAACAAATTACCTCAGATTTCTCATCTTCACTATTAACTACTCTAAGATGAATAGTGATAGTAATACTTAGGTGAGTGTCAGAATAGATAGAAATTTATTTAAATTTCTTACCATGGTGCTAGCACATTATGGTGTAGGGAAAATGGGAAGGGTAGGGGAAAGGAAATAAGGGAAAATAAAAAAAATGAGAAAATGAAAAAATGAATAAAGAGTTTAGCACATTATGGTGTAGGGAAAATGGGAAGGGTAGGGGAAAGGAAATAAGGGAAAATAAAAAAAATGAGAAAATGAAAAAATGGAAATAAAGAGTTTTTTAATGGGGAGGGGAGGAGGGGGTGAAGGGAGGGCAGGGACAAGGGGACAAAATAAGAACCAAGACCGGTCATGTAAAGGTACAAGAACCCAATGATGAATATAACTGTACTGTATACCTAGAATGTACCAATAAACTCAATAAAAAGAAACGAACAAAGAAAAAAAGAATAAGTGGTAACTATTATGATAAACATCTATCATCATAGTGAATTCCAAATCAATTAAACAGAAATTCGAAGAGTTAAAATATAGCAAAAATCAGAATAAAACTTATATAGATCAATCGCTGATCTATGACTGGGAGATAACATTTTAAATGATAGAAGACATCATTGAAGAAGGACATAAATATAGAATCTTAGAAACTTATAAACAAGAAAAAATAACTCCTGGAAATAAATCACTAACAAAAATAATAAATATTTGATATCTTTAGTATAGAGAAATATATTTTGCAAATAAGTAGGCAAATTTAAATCTGCAAAGTAATAGGACATGAACAGAGAAAAAAATCATGACACTCAGAGAACTGAAAAGTACAAAAAATATAAAATACCAAATGACATTTAGAAGAGGATTAGTATGAAGAGGAAGACAGAAGTAACTATCTATAATCCTACCCCTCAATGGTAATTCTGAGTACACATAGTTTGCCCTATATTGACCTTACTCACAAACTATTAAACCAACTCAAAATTAAATGGAAATGCGCTATATTGTTTCATTATTTTTATCAAATGTTTTGTCACAATTTGTACTCCCAATAGAAGCTGTGGAAAGTACATTCTGCCTCATCTTTGCTTCTACTGGGCTAAAGTTCTCTAAAGTTAATAGGGGAAAATCAAATTAATAGAAAAATACTTAATTTAATGAACAAATATAAGGATTGTCAGCTACATTTCTCTTTTTTTGTGTGTGAAATACAGCACTGAGACTGATAGTAAATCAGGATTCAACTTCTATAAATAAAAGGAAAATAAATTGTTAATCTTTTCACACCTGGAAGCCTACAACTAAGTAAACAACAAACCTAATTGAGTTTTTATGGGAAACAAATCCTCAGAAATATACCAGCAACTTATGGTGCTATGCTGGATTGATTTGAAAAACCTCCAAAGGTCTGTATTAATGTACCTAAACTTAGCTCATGTCCATCAAGGTACTTCTAATGTGCTGAAAATTTCAGCGTAATTTAATTTCCAAAGTCAAATTGGATTCCACTATAATTTTCCTAAAAATTTAATTAACTTTAGAAAGGCAATTATGTGAAAATTACTGATGCTTCAGTCATGTACACATCAATTATATTATAAAAATTCCTGCATAATTTGGTGCATAGTAAAGTATGCAGTAGCCATTCTCTTTAGTTGGTGAGGTTAGCTTGTCGATCTGTGAAATTCTGCTTAGGACTTATAGTGTGGTCTTAACATTTAGAATAAAACACTGGAGTATACATTTCATTTGTAGATGCCTCCAAGTGGGCAATTACTTTTTTTATTTTTTTTTTATTGAGTTTATTGGTACATTTAGGGATACAGTACAGTTACATTCATTGTTGGGATCATGTACCTTTACATGGCAAGTCTTGATTCTCATTTTTTTCCCCTTACCTCTGCCCTCCCTTCACCCCCTCCTCCCCTCCCCATCTACAAACACTTTATTTTCATCTTTTCATTCTCTCACATTTTTTTCTTTTC
>NW_022900951.1:24374172-24392310 GCF_012274545.1 Fukomys damarensis
TCGCAGACAGGCAGGCAGGCAGGCAGCTGAAAAAAAACCCCTCTGGGGTCCTTGGGTCCTTCCTGGGTCTGTTGTCGCGCAGGCCGGGAGCTCCCGCGCAGGCCGGGAGCTCGCGCACACGCCGCCGGGTGATCGCAGACCAGTGGGCAATTACTTTGAGAGATAAGTTGAGTTTGCTTCAGTAGAATGGTTAATGAAGTAAACTAATATAATGAATAATTCATTGTGTTTGATAGTTTAAAATACTAAAGGTAGTACAGGCAAAGACCGATTTACTTTTAAAATAAGGAATGTCAATTTCAGTTGATCATTTTAAATATCAGGGGTTTAACAGAGCAAAAGGCTCAGTAAGCCTTAAATAAAATGGCACAAATATCTCATGGTTTCTCTTTAAGAAGAGCCAAAGTAGGAAATATGAGTTCCTCTAACACAGTCCACTTATTTATCACCATCCACAGCTCCAAACATACTTTGTCAACAATCATCTAAGAGAAGACTATTCTTTCTTTATGGTAGAAGAGTATGATATAAGGTGAAGACACCATCAAATACACAACTGCACAGTTACACTAATAGTATCTTGAAAGATGACACTTAGCTGAAAGAAATCTTTTAGTGGAGAAAAATGAATCAATTACTTGTGGGAAAACAATGGATGTGACATTTTCTTGGTGAGTTTAAACCAGGAAAATTAGTTTAGTGATTTATCTTTAGGAGAACTTTCTATGGCTTACTAGCATTTAATAAAGGTTTATAACTTTTAACATATAATAAGACTTTAACAAGTTCCAGAAAGTGTTATATATTTTTTTATTAATATAATCTTTACAACTATCCTGTTAGGTAGATTCCATTCTTACACACATTTTACAAAGATATTAAGACTCAGTGGACTTAAGAAAATCACACCAACACCTAATGGATTCGTATGCAGACGGGCTAAACCCATAGTCCAATAACCACCAAACATCTTATTACCTCAAGAATGAAAAATATGTCTATGAAGTTTTAAGAGTGAGTTTATATTCAATATAGGGGATTGAAGCTGGGGCCTTAGCACTGACCTACATCCTCAGAATTCTTTTAATGTTTTCTTTTGTTTTTTTTTGAGAGAGAAAGGGACAAGTTGTTATTATGTTGTTAATTTGCCCTGTTACTAATGTGGTCAAAGGCAAGATAAGTCCTGGAGAGCTGGAATTACAGAGGTGCACCCTCAGCCCACGCTAAGTGTGAACTTTATATTTGACTACTTTAGGGGGGATTTTTTTTGTGTGTATGAAAGGAATATTTATTATCAGATGGAATGACTTGTTCAAATTTGAAGTTTTTGATTTAGGTATTTAAAGTAATTCTTTTTGAGGGGAGAAGGTGAAGACCAGGGCAAATATCTGTCTTGTTTTGAGTGATTATTGTGTCTTCTGAGAAATCCTACAGTTGGAAGGTTAAGGATTATAATCTATAATGATTTTGCTTCATATTAGATTTGTGGCTTGATACAAATGCACTTTTATAAATATCCAACCTTTTGAAATACACAGCTGTCAACATCTCAATCATAGTAGCTACTCAGTGAAAAAAAATTTTCACTACCATGTCCTAAATAATTTTTTTTTCAGTACTAAGGATCGAAATCAGGACCTTGCACTTGTGAGGCAGGCGGAGCTCCACTGAGCTAAATCCCCGAACTCTACTGAAAAATTTTATCTGAAGTTAAACTGAAAACCAGAAATGTTACTTTCAGATTCCTCAGAGTAGTACCAGGGAGATAGCTGAGTTTAAAAAATTAACCTAATAACAAAAGATTGTCCCATGTCCCTCTGTTATAAAATGTAGGCATATTATTTAACTAATATGTCACAAATAGACATTTCTTTTAAAATTATACTATTATCAAAAGTCACATAATTTTCACATATCCAAATAAATGAAAAGTTTTCTTATTCATCTCAGTCGTGCAGTTGTCAGAAATACTATTTCCTGATTATAATTTTTCTTAAAATTAGTTTTTTAAAACTATACATGTAAAATTTGAAAGCAAAAATGCCTTTTAATTCACAAACATAAAATTGTCCTTAGCATGTCTGAGTTCAGGAGCAGGTTTTATGAAGAACATTAAAAAAGTTAAGGTTCATATATTTCCTATGTCACAAAATATTCTTGATTTTCTCCCTGAACATTTAAAACTAAAATCTATTCTAAGCCTGTGGGCCTTATAAAAATGACAGCAGACCAGATTTGGTCCCTGGGCTATCATTTGCTGACCCTGCTCTAGTTTCTAATATTTTTTTAAAAAAAATATATATATATAGACATTTTAATGTATAAACTTATCAGATTGATAAAATTTTGATGATTTAATTCTCTGAAAATTTTTAAATAAAATTGCTCTGATTCAAATTATGAAAGAATATACGACTGAAAAAGCAAGTGGGGAAAACAACTAATGACAGAATCCAATTGCTATACTTTCAAGTGTTTATCTTCAATCTTTGGACAATATGTGTATTCTTAAAATGAAGATAAGAATCTCATTTGACTTTGAAAACTCACACTGATTCAGGATGACGATGTATCTGTATATTTACATAATATCGGTCTTTTCATTAAAAATTCAATGGAACATTAACTTTGTGGAATTCTGTATTCTATAGAATATACTGCAATAAGAAAAATATTTAGACATGATTATTAACTTTTTCCAATATTCCTCTTGGGTATACTTGAAAAAAATAGAAATAAAGGTTGCTTACAAATTCACATAATGGTATATAGTCAAAATTCTGTTCTTTCAGAAGGTCTCTGCATTGTTCTTTGCATGGGAAGCACCAAAATGTACTCTTGTGAGTACCCAATAAAATAATGCATGCCCTCAATTTTATCTTAATGAGAAGCCATAATATTCACCCTAATGTGAAATATTAATGATCTATAGCTCTTGGTCATTCTTTCCCAAATTGACCTTCTGATAGATCAGTTGGAAAAGGAACTCTTTTCACAAATAAACACAGAAAATTTTGGTTTCTAGAGAGACTCAAGCCTCTAAAGATGGATTTATAAAGAAAGGAGATTTGGAAAGAGTCCAAGTTGAAAAACTGAACTGCGGGTTTATGCAATTTGAATACTCATAATTTTTAGAAAGCTTGTGATAAAATCAATTAAAAATTAAGCCTATAATCATGAAAAGTTCTTTTATAATCAATTTATTTTAGGTTAAACAGGATTAAGTAGAACATTCTTTACCTTATGCCAGTTGTCAGTGACATTAGGTTCCTAATTAGTAATTCAGCATTTTCAGTATCTTTGCCATAAAAATCCACTTTCATCAGTGGGACAAACTGATTCTGTAATGACATTTGAGATGGTTGATATAGAAAATATGTGAATGATTTATTAACAGTATGATCTTTTTAGTTTGTTTTCAAGTGAATTGCCTCAGGAAGAGAGTACAGATATATATATATCACAAAATAACATACATTTTCACATCCAGAATTCCATTTACTCTTCCTTTAGAATCTTACTTGAACACATACCTGAACATGTGTAATGTGTCTGTGCTTATTCAAAAACTAAGCATGAAGTTTATTCCATAACCTATGAAGTTCTCTACAATTGTCCAATGCAAAAAGAAATTTATCTAAAATATAATACAAAAAAGGATAATAAATGATCACAGGTTGTAAGCCATTTCTTCCTGTTGTGATATTCTGAGGATTTTGACCCAGAGTTTATTTTGAATTAAATGAAGAGTATTGCTTAATGCTACTATCATACTTAAAATAAATCTGATCTATAGGAGATATTAATGTTGAATAAATCACTTGCTATATTTTTACTTTCTATATTTACAAAGACATGGTAGGTTATAATTTCTTGCATGTCCTATGTAGCCCATTAATTTTAAACATGTGATGTGGGTTTTAATTTATGATCTCTGGTTTTATGCTCATAAAAATATAACTCACTCTAGTTGAAATTCTAACTATAGGTCTAGTTCTACAAAATAGTGATTTTTCATCATCTTTACTACATTGAATTTTGCACATTGATCTTTATTTGTATTGTATAAAAGTCAATATGTTGATCTATAAACAAATCTGCTGCTTTGATAGTGGTTATTTTAGAAATGGCCCTTTCTAGTTATAGTTCTGAGAATGGGTAGTGTGTGCTCCTGTCAGCTTTTCCCAATCATAAACTTTATGGATAATTGAAAGAAACTATGTGAAGGAAGTAGTGTGTGATTTAAGTCAACATTAGTATATAGATTAAAATTGTGTTGTGAGAAATGTTCTTTTGTTTGTGTACTTCCTTCCATTTTAGAGTATTGATATCACTATAGCACTGAGAGTAGAAATTGTATGAATAGAGCCATATGTCAAATCAATTTGTTAAAATTCCTAATCAATATAACATTACATTTAAGATAATTTTTAATCTGTTGTTGCCTAACAACAGTCTAACTAGAATAGCTTCACATAGTATAAATGCTCTATATTTAAGTGATGGTAGGTTCCCCAAACACTGAGCTGTTAGCCTAAAGAAGCATTAACAAAAAAACGAAAATTAAGAAAGATGAAGGTCTCAAGATTGTCATAGCTAAAAACACCACTTTCGTTGCATTCTGCTGATCAGATGCGCTAAAAGGGCAGCCCATGTTCCAGAGAAAAGAGGAGTATATCCCAATTTTCAATAGAGGGATGACATGCATACATGGAGGGGGAGGAATTGATGAGTGATATGAAAGTCATCTATCTAAGAAATAAGCAATGTTGAATCAAACTTTGATATATTGAATATCACTGTCACGAAAACAAGGAGAAATTGAAAACGCATTGCATGTGAAATCCCATGCTGATCTATACGATTGAAATAATTCATAGAGACCAATGACTTCTTTGACAAAACACGGTGTAACTCAGTGAGTATGTACTTCCAGGTTTCAACTGGATGAGGTAGGCCGAACAAAGTTATCATTTTAGCGTGTGCTTCCCAGATTGGGGTCCTGAACATAGGTGGGCAGAAGGAAGCATGTTTGGCACTTCTATTGCATGCATTTGTTGTAATATGAAATTAAGTCTAAAATGACATAATTCTTAGAAATATTATGATATTTATAAATTTAAATATTCTGTGATGAATTGGTAGTGACAATCTTGTCCAAGTCTTTCATCACAAGTAAGGATCCTAAAACCTAGAGAGGTGAATTGACTTCACAGAGATATGAATTTTAGTGAGGAGTTTATGTAGTGTGGGCTGTGCCCTTGAATTTTGATCTCTCCATTGCCAAGTTACCGCTCTTACTATGATTCCACACAGCCACAGTTCTTTCTAAATGCTTCTGGTATAAACTGCTGATCTGGTAGCACATGTAGAACGGTCTTCATCAAATGGTGAACAAGACTTTGTTATTTCATTATATTTTCAGTGTATTGGGATCTTTAGAACAGTGAAAATGCTTAATCAACTTGACAGAATATGATAGTGAGTAATTTATATGCATATGGTGAGCTGGGGATGATTTAGTTTTGATTGCCTTTGAAGCTTATACAATTTTGGCTCTACTCTGTAAGCAAAAAGGATAAAAAAAATTGGAACCACAAAATTAAGTACAGGGTTTTACAGGAGGCCTGTGTAATATAAGGAACCTCAAGTTCAAAATTTATCAACTTAATTTTGAGAAAATTAAGTTAATTAAACTTACAGAGTTTTGTTCAGGCTTTTGAAAGAATGTGTTGCTCCAAAGTGTGGCTATTGAGCACAAACAAAATGTAATCTTTTTTCTCAGCTTAAAAGTGGTACCCTTCCAACATTTATAAAGAGCTTTACATGCATTTTTACTTGTACACACGAATACAGGCTATATAGTCTCCAGCTCTAAGTTCACAATATTGCCTTTCATAATGATTTAGACAAATGGTACTTCTTTTTAAAACCTTCCAGTCACCAACATTTCTACAAAAAGCAATTTTTAAAAACTCTGGATAGAAGGAAACAAGGGAATAAATCTCTTGCAAATTGGAAGGGATTCAGGATACGGAGGGGAGAGGGGGAGGGGAAAGGGAAGAATTAAGATATGACACACACCGGAACCTAATAAGCACAGTAAATGTAAACATTGTATGTCACAAGCACGAGTTAAGAGTAATAGTAACTGTGACCATAATGAAAATTGGGGAAGGGGATTTAGAGACACAGGGATGAGGTGGATGGGAAGGGGATTAAAAAAAAAACAAACCAGCTGTGTTACGTACATTCACCTACCCCCTAAGATGAATGGGAATGTCATGTCTAGCAAGCATGTAATGATAAATTAAAAACAAAAAATTAATTGACAAATAATAATGGTACATATTTATTTGGCAAGTTGTGATATTTTCATACCAGCATACAATGAACAATGACTAAGTCAAACTACACATAATCACAATCATTTATCATTTCATGTTGGGTATTCCCAGATTCTGTCTTCCAGCTATTTTGAAATATAAAATAAATCATCACTGAATATATTCAATCCACTGTGCTCTAGAATATTACTATGATTCTTCCTGAGTATAGTTTTTACATCTAAACCAACTGGCAACCACTGTTCTGCTCTCTAGATATGTGGGATTAACATTTTTAAAG
Source organism: Fukomys damarensis (assembly GCF_012274545.1). NCBI lineage: Eukaryota > Metazoa > Chordata > Mammalia > Rodentia > Bathyergidae > Fukomys > Fukomys damarensis. The sequence goes on from NW_022900951.1 coordinate 24,380,800, forward strand.
AAGCAATAATCCTGGAAAGAATTATGAAATGATGCATCATATTGATACGTTAAAGCAATACAGTTTATCTATATTTTTTGAAGTTATTAAATTGTAAATTATTTAACCTAAGTTTTTGCATTTAAAAAAATGAAGCTAAGTGGGAACATATTTGTTAAAAAAAGTGTTCCTGTCAAAGTGAAAATCATTGATGCATTCAGAGAAATGATGCATTTTAAAAATACTGTGTTTTAGTCACTGTCCAGTGTTAGCAGTCCACACATGGAATGAATGATAGACACAGAGGCAGTAAGGCTAATATTTTACATTACAGAGTGTTTTGAGGTAGGTAAGGCATTATTATGTTCCCCATTCTTGTAAAGAAAATCAGTTGCAGGATATAAACTTATTTCCCTGAAGTAACATAGCTGGGATTCAAGCCCAGGACTGAAAACACAAAGGGCAGAAGGCTTTTCCTTATGCCACTCTGTCTTTTCCAAAGGCCAACGGAAGTTTATGCCATCACCACTGTCCTGACCCACCAGGAAATGATGGCATTCCCAAGTTCTTATAATTTAGCTTTTTGTTATAACTGCTTTTCCATGAGTTATTTAATTAGAATCTGGATCTTTTGGCAGGGAAATCCTCAACCCAGCATCTTACTAATAAGCAATGTCTTTAGGGGAGAAAGTCAAAGTGAGCAAATAGAAGAGAGCGAATGCATGATAGCAGCTGTTAGAATACATTAGTTGCAGACAAGTTTCAATGGGAGTGTCAGTCACCATGAATTAAATTTTTAAGTGAAGTGGCCTGAAAGGCAAGTATGGAATAGAAAGAAGTGCATATCACAGTGCAGAAGATTTGGAATTTGCCCAAGCCTCTCATCCTTTAATGGAGGAAATTTTAGCAGCAAAAGCAAGGCCTGTGTTGATGATAGAATGATATTGGAAAATGCTTTCCAAGGACACATCTAAGCATTCTTACTCAGATATGATATTCTGAACATTTTCTCCGTTAGATAAATATGGCTCTAAAAGCAGAATAATCAAATATAATGTGGACTAATGTATAACACCATAAAGCATTCTAAAGGCTGAAAAATTACTACTAGGGAAACCTCGTTTTGCTTTTAGAAAGAATTGTTACAGAAGTTAAAAGTTAAATACTAGTTGAGAAAACAGTGGTTTTTACTGTATTGACACCTATGGATGAAAAGGGCTTTCTTCCCTTTTATCCTAAAATATGTTAACTATGTTATTATTGGGAGGTGATGAATGAAGGGATACTGGAGCCTTTTGAGAACTTTCCTCAATAGGGACAGTGAGGTCCTGCTACTTGGGACAATAACACCAGTATTGTTATGCGTCATGTTGTACCCTAGAATATTTTAGATACATATTTTGTCTAATAATGATTGATGACATGCTTTTCTGCATATTAATGAAAAACTATTTTTTATTTAGTTTTCTTGAAGCCCATAGATTTCTCAAAATTATGTTTTCTGCTGGCGTGATTGTGATAACTTCTACCAGAGTTGAAAATTGTGCTGATTTTTCCCAGAAGAAGTTGTAAAACCTATTAAATTGTAGAGTCAATCCTGTAGCTTGCCTTGTGGTTAACGTTGAGGGACTTTCCGACTAGCTTCCAGCCAGAGAATATGAGGCTATTCAGAACCTGTTGTGACTGAAAATATTTTTTCTTAAGTGTAAATAGTGGGTATATGACCCAATGAGTTAAAACTGGGGCAGCTAAAGGGAACTGGATCTTTCCAATCTGGTGAATCATATGTGTCTGCTTTTTACGCATTAATATGAAATTTTCTATGGGACTCTCTGAACCAAGTCAGCTTTTCATTAGCAGGTCTAAACTATTAGAAAATGCATGGTGCCGGAATGAAGATATATACACAATGTATTGGTAGCTCCAGTATCCAGTATCCTTAAGACTCTTGTCTATTTTTCTACTGTACTTACATAAAAACACTGAATTGGAAATAATTGCACCTATCTAGCTGCTTTCCACAGTCATTCAAATTTGAGCCTTACAGAATTACATCATGCTGTTTTTATGTCTTTATGCCCATGCAATAGTGTCACACAATCATCCAACTTCTCTAGAACATTAACTTTACCATGTTCTGAGATGTTATTTCACATATTCGTCTTTATCTTTAAACCTTCTATTCTTTTTCTACATTTTCATACTCAGATATGAAAATGCTAAGTTTACCTTTCTTCCTTCTTAATTTTTTTAAAAAAATAATGCATTTGAATCGAACAAGTTCACATGTCTATTACTGAACTTACCATTTAAACTTTAACTATATTGATGGTATGTAAACTCCGCCTTACATTTATCTAAAGTCAGTTCCAACATTTATTTTCCAACTATTTCTGAAAGACTTCTTTCACTGTCTTTTCTCCTATGCCACCCACAGCAACCTATGTCCACTCCAAAGCCGAGAAAAGTATAGCCTTTTGTTACAGATGTTAAGGAAAGGGTCTCACACTATGGCCTTATTGACTCCATAGAAAATTCCATCTAAGAGCACTTTTCATTGAGTGTCCTTCCTATCACACTTTCCATTGTTTCCTTAGCCAACCTCAGTGCCATTTTCATTCCTTGCAAAATTAAGTTAGTCATTAGAGAATGCTATGCTACCAAATCCAATGGTCATTTCTCATGTCTTACGTGACCCTTTTTATAATTTGACCCAGTTGATCACAACTCCATGTCAGCACTCTTTCTAATGATTTTTTGTACCTCGTTACTTCATAATTTACTTTACATTTTTTTTCTTTCAGCTTAGAGTCATTATACTAGACTTTAAAAATCTCAGTCCTGAGCCTTCTCTTCCCTCCACAAGTAATCTCATCTAGTTCTCTGGCTTTAGATAAAATCTACCTGGTAATGGATGTTTCTTACATATATGCCTGCAGCTCAGGGTTTTTTTTAACCCCATCCTGTCTGCACTGTATTATTATCTATTTGTAAATTAAGATTTATCAAAACCTAGAGTCATAAAACAACGACATCTATTATCTCGCAGTTTCTGGGTCAGAAATCCAGGAATCAATTCACTGGATCCTCTGGCTCAGAATCCTTCACAAAACTGTACTTATTGGCTATGATTTCAGTCATTTTGAGGTTTGATTAGAGCAGTACCTGCTCCCAAGTATATGCCATCGTTGTTGATAGGATTCAATTCCTTGAAAGTTATTGGACTGAGATTTTTGCTGGCACATGGCCAGAATGTCCACATTTTTCTTGCCACCCGGACTTTTCTACAGCTTAGTGTTCAATATGGAAACTGACATCATCAAAGTCAGTAAGCAAGAGAGTGTCAGCAAAATGGAAGTCAGTGTTTGTACTTTTATCTCAGAAGAGACATCTCATTGCTATATTCGTGAGTCATTAGGTACATTTTTCACAGTCAAAAGTAGGGGATTATACAAAGTTATGACTAAGAAGCAGGAATTATTAGAGGCCTGACACATTAACATAGGTTGAGTAGCCCTCATCTAAAAAGCTTGGAAACACAAATGTTTTTAATTTTGGAATTTAAAAAAAAATTGGAATAATTGCATGCACATAATGAGATATTCTGGGATTGGGTCTTAAATATAAGCACAAAATTTACTTACAAGTTACATATACTTATACACATAGCCTAAAGGTTGTTTTCTACAATATTGTTGTGTCTGTCTTTTTACTGTGACATGTCATATGAGGTCAGTTGTGGAATGTTCTTCTTCTGCTATCATATCAGAGCTCAGAAAGTTTCAGAATTTTGGAGCATTTTGGATTTTGGATATTTGATTTAGGGAAAGTTGATGTGTATAGACAATTAACTTGGATATGTCAAACATATCTTAAAGTATTCAAAACCTATCACTTCTTCTTAACATTTAGCTTAACTAGCTATTCCTCTAGCCTTTTCCATCTCAGTAAATGGTGGCATAGTACATCTCTATTCTCTTTCCAAACATGGGACTGGTATTTGATTTATCCACTCATTTCTTGTACCCATTATATGAATAGCTCCTATTGTCATCTCCAAATTCTATACTAAGTCCAATGACTCCATCATTACCTCTGTTGAAACTCTAGTCTAAGTCCGTATTATTTCTTGCTTCTATGCTGCATTTACTTCAACCTTATCAGGATCTCTTTTTCCAATTTGTGTTCTATTATGATGTATTCTGCATGTGGTAGTCAAAGTGAGTTTTAGAAAAGTGGGTACTTTTTATGAGTACTTGTATTATTCTTTAGAGCGGCCATAACAAATGACCACAAACTGCGTAACTTAAAACAATGGAAATTTATTCACTCAAAGTTTAGGAAGCAAGCATTTAAAAGCCAAGGTGTTGGCAAACCCATTATCTCTCTGAAAGCTCTGGGAGTTTGATATACAACCTCTTTCTTGATGGTCTTTTGCTTGGCAAAAATATAAGTTTAGTGCAAGAAGGATATGGATGGTCTTGTTTCCTGTTATTCCTCCAATGCTCCAATACCTTAGGACAGTTCATGGAATATGTTGGTCATTGAGATTACATTCTCATTACTGCTTCATAAATGCACAAAACTTAAGTCGATTCTGGGAAGTAGTGGATACTAAATGCCGACTTACCTCTGATTTTCTGAAAGTATGAAAGTGATAAGAATTGATATGTAGTTGTAAAAAAAAAAACCAGTCAATCTTAGAAGTCAATTCTTAGAAGAACCCCAAGCAAGGAAAACTATATTCTAAGTATTGAAAAGTTAAGAAATAACCAGATCAAACAGGCATAAAGCAATTTATATTCTCTTTGAGGAGATAGTGCAGCTCCAGCGATAAGGAAGTAGGAACCTCAGACAGTGAAAAATCTTTGAGCTGAGTGACTGGAGCCAATATCAAGTTGAAAAACCACATAAATTTCACATGGAAAGAGCTGTAGTTCAAGCATAGACTTTGAAAACATTTTCCAGAGAAGTAGTAGTATTATTCATAGGTGGATCTTTAGGTTAGGATTGTTTATATCCTTATACATGTATATATTTGCATTAAACTCTGAGAACTAACTCCATTTTAATTATTATTGACTAACATTTTGTCAGTTGAAGACATAGAACCTAATTTTCTAGTTTCATGATCCTCGGATAGATACTCTATTTAGACAAAAATAACAACTGCTTACTTAGCAATTTCTAAAGATTAACAAAGATTTCTAAAGATTAGTTGTCCATGTAAAATACTTAGATATGTGCCTAGCACATATTAAGTGGCCGATAAAGCTTAACTGTTATTATTAATAAACATTAAAAATGCAATATAATAGTCAGATATAATATACATAATACCACAGTTACCTGGAAATGCTAATGATAAACCATAATATTCCTGTTATCTTTCCAGATTCTAGCATGTACTAGCTTCCTATTAATATTGTATCACATTATAACAAACTTAGTAGTTCAAAACAACATAAATTTATTCTCTTACATTTCTGAAGGTCAGGAGTACTGTTCAAGTTTGTCTTGATTGTCCGTTTGACCATATTAAGAGACTTCAGGAGAGATGATTGGATGTAAGGTCACTAACCTCATCAATAGGGTTCATAGCTGAATAGGCTGCTGGGAGCTGGTGTCTGGTTTCTGGACCCTTTTTCTCTGCTTCTTCTCCTGTTCTCTGTTTCCTGGCCACCATGAATTGAGCAGGTTACCTCCACCGTGCCCTTCTGCCAATGATGTCTCAGTTTCAGAACCAGCTGACCACAGACTGAAGCCTCTGAAACTGTGAGCCACAATAAATCTCTCTTCTCATAAATTGTAGATATTAGCTATTTTGTTCCAGCAATAAGAAAACTGACAAATACAAATGTGAAATAAAATGTATGGGGCTCAAGTCATGCTACTGGTAGGGCCCGTTCTTCTGGCGGGCCCAGCTGAGGAACTGTTACTTGAAGCTTTTAACTCTTAGTGGTTGCTGCATTTCTGGCCCATGACTTCATTCTACTTCCACCATGGCATGTCATTTCCCCGTCCTTGACACTCTCGTCAGTCTCTTATAAGATCTTGTTATTCCATTAGGCTCGCCTTGTAATCTAGGATAATCTCTTCTTCCCAAAGTCCTTAGGACACACCACTGTAACCCTAGCACTCTGGAAGACTGAGGTAGAACAGTTTTGAAGTTTAAGCCCAACCTGGGCATTTCAAGAACTTAGTGAGACCCAGTTAAAAAAAAAAAAGGTAGTGATGTAGTTCTATGAAAAGACCTTGTATTCAATCCACAGTACCATGAAAAAAAATCTTTAACTGAGTTATCACTGCAAAGTTCCTTTTGTTAAGCAAAATAATATGTTTGGCAGTTCCAGGGGCGAGAGCCTACATTTATATGGTGGCCACTATACACTATACTGTTTAGTACGAATGTATTCAGTCTTTAACTTTTTACTGTTATTTTGAAATAAATACAAAGTTTGTCATTGCCTTTTTTTCTTTATAAGAAGTATGCTTTTGACTCACTAGCTATAAGACAACTGCTTAAATTTTTTTCTCTGCCAATTTCAGCCATTATATTCACACTGAGCAATCCTAGGTGGCTACTAAGCCCCTTTGTAAAAGGCAACTAGTTTTTCTGTGTTCTCTGGTCTCAGAACTGACTTTTTGTCTATCAGGTCTAATTAATCTGACTAATGACTATGCTGTGATCTAGGGAGACCAGCTATTCCACAGATCGTGTGGCAACATGTAGAGACATATCTGTTTTTGATAACTGGGTAAAGAAACTGCTGGTACCTAGTGGGTGGACTCACTCTACAATATGTAAGTCAGCCATCAACAATGGAGAATTGAACCCCAAATATTCATAGTGCTGTGGTTGAAAAATACATAAGGAAATTTAAGAAATTCTATTGCTCAGAACTTTTTTTCCTCCACAGTGTGGTGTATGGACCACCTGTGTTGGCATCACTTAGGCAATCAGCCTTTTGAAAGCTCCCAAAATGATCCCATTGTGCAGCTGAGGCTGAAAAGCACTGCCTTAGCTTTTTCCCCATTTTCTAACTTCCTCCAAAATTGTTATGACTTTGGATATATAGAGCTTAATTGGCGAAATTAAACTTACAAATTTTAATTGCCACCTGCAAGAAACATCATAGATTGTACTTAACACAAAGTCACTTTTTCTTAAAGGTTGCAGTTTCCTGCATATATTGAATTTTTAACACACAGAAATGTGATATGGGTCAGGTTTGTCCAGCTCTCCTTGAAATATATTGGCAGGAAATACTCACAAAGTGGGCAAACCCACTCAGCTAGGATCATGTTTGCTGCCTGCAAGTGCATTGACTGAATATATTTGCTTTTCCTCACCGGCTTTGTTACATGCCAATCTGCTGATTTCAAAACTCAAAGTTTCTTTAGTAGGAGCTTTTGCAGCTGAATAACAGTGGAGGGAAGGATGAATATCATAGATGTAAGAAAAGTGAATTAGAAAAGTGGCACATGGAAACTGTGGAGTGTTTTTATTTATGCTCTCTATTCTTGATCACAGTACACTTTCCATTTTAGCTCGTCAGGTCATCCATTTACTGGATTTTCTCCCGTCACCAAATAAGTATGATTTGTATTGAATTTTGTAGAATTTTCTGGCAGCATATGAAACATTTCAATTTCTCCAGTAATTTCCAGTACTTTGGGTTTGGAATTATGATGCATAATTCAGTCAAGTGTATTGCAATCAACAACCTTGTCAATATTCTGTGGCTTGTAAAAATAAAAGGTGACACACCGCCAACTAGGCACCAATGCTTAATGCTAATTGTTCATTAAGGTATTCCATTTTCACAGTAATCCTCTGAGATTGAAACTATTTTCCCACCCATTTTTCAGATGGAGGAAATGAAGTATGTTCATGTAAATTTAGTAGTAATTTCAGCTTACATAAATTGTAAAACGTTGAGCTGTAGATCAGTGTATATTTCTGCAGATCTGTCTTCATGAAGAAGCATCAGCTTGTTCCAGGGGATGTTCTAAGCTGCATTGGGTTGTATTAACAACATCTTCTTGGCATGAGATAACTCCATATATTTCAATGGATTTTGATATTGTAGTCTTTCTATGTAGGTACATGCCAGCCACCATTCCTCTGAGGTAGGATTGCCTCTGCATTTTCAAAACTGAGAGAAATGTCTTGTGGCCTACAATGCATTTACTTGCTCTTTTTTGATGGTAATATTATGGAAATTGACTTTTTCTGTGCATCTTTGCAATTTTGCTGCCTTGAAGGTGTCATTATATGGTTCACATGGGTTCTAAACACCCATGGTGCTAAACACTGACTAGAATGCAAAATCTAGCACTAGGTAGTTTATCTTAATTTTTAACAAATAATTTATTGAATATTGAGAAGCCATTGTAGTACATTTAGGGTGTAAAAAGCGATACTATTATAAATGTACAAAATGTGGAATGACTGAATCAAGTTAATTAACCTATCAATCATCTTAATTATTTATCTTATTTAAACTTCGGAAGTACTTTCCTTATTCCAAAACTTTCATTGATTAACTTGATTACAATGAATGACTACGTGCTAAAACATTTTTTTCAAAAAAAGCCATGCCTCTCATAAAGATATCAAATAAACATATATCAAAGATGCTATTTATGTCACAAATTAATGAGGGAATTGGGTTAGTGGTTAGAACTGGGCCAGATACACAAGTTTAAGGCATATTGAAATGAATTGATCAAAGCAGGTCCATCTATATGGAGAAAATAATTGCTTTCCAGGGATACAATCAATTTTTATTTCTACAGACAGACAAGAACTATTTGCATTGCTATTAGCTTTCTTTATATCCACTTTATCCTTCTAGTGTTGTAAAATAGCTTGTTCCAAGATAAAGGTATATGAAATGAGAATCCCCAGAGGCTGCAATTTTCAAATGAAAGAATAACCAATAATCTCTATTGTTCACTTCTTTATGTCAAATAGCTCCTTATAGGAGAACCTGTGTGGGTGCACTTGCTTGCATATCTCCTCCATAGTGGACATTTCATTCTTTCCCTTACCCAGCAAATACCTTCTTAGGGTCTATTATCTATGAAAACAGTTTAATGGATATTGTAAAAAAAGTAGGTAGTGTGGGGAGGCACCTGCCTGTTGAGAATCCATTTTAATTTGATTCTGATTTTTTCATGGTGTTTTTATTACTGAACATTTTGAATAGAACTATGGCTTTGAGTATTTCAATTTGTAAGTAGTAAATCTTTTGTACAATGCAGTTTGCTAGGATGACTCAGGTTTAGAAATGTATGTTTTTTTTTAACTTATCCCTAAAATTATCATAGATCACCCAGATCCTTGAAATACTGAAGCAGTTTGATTCCTTGAAACTTTTTCTAAGGAAATTTTAAAATGAAATAAGTATGCATATATTTTCTCAAAAGCAAGGCATATTTTTATTTTTTCAATTGGACAAACATTCAACATTAAGGAGGAAAATAAAAAGAGTATAATTACTTAAGATAATAAAGTTAACATGATAAGCTCTAGTCATTCTTCCAAGTTAATTCTTGCTATCAGTATTTATATAAATTTTGAGGATCGTACTTTCTATAAAACATTGTATTCTGTTTTTATTTTTGTATGTTCTATCGTGACAATTTTTCCAGTTGTTTACCTTCAAGATTATTTGTCTTTGCTAGATATTATTCCACCTTATAGGTACTTTCTATAAATTAACATTGATCTATAGTAAGAATTAGACAATTTAATAATGTTTCATTAAATATATCTTTACATGAAGATAAATATCTATTCAATATGTCTACTGGGATTATTCATTAAGTGATACATTAGCTACCAATAGGTGCATAACAATTTAGTAAAAATTCTGTAGCTTTAAACCACACATATGTATTATTACAAGGTTTCTATGGGGCAGTAGACTGAGCAGTTTAAACTGGGTCTACAGCTCATGGTCTCACAAGCCTTCATTCAAGACATCATCTGGGACTCATGTAGCATCTGAGACTTGGTGTCTTGTTATAAGCTCGTGTATTTAGTTACAGATTTCATTTTTTTATGATTTTGCAATTGAGGCTTTTAGAGTCTGCCTGCCATTACTTGGTAAGTGGCTCTCTCTACAGTCCAACATGGCAATTTTTTCTTAAAAGCCAATAAGAGAAACTTTTTGTTGATTCATACTTTTCTGAATTTAAAAACTTCTTTCAAAAGGCCACTTAGTCTTGGCCCATCCAAGATAACCATCTTTTGATTAACTTAAAAGCATCTCATAGTGATCTTGATTTTTCAAGTACATCCCTTCTTATTGTTAAATATACCTTAATCATGGGCAGAACGATCAATGTAGATACTGATCTTGCCCATCCGCAAAGGAAAGGGCAAATCTCAGGATCTGAGCACATGACCATAGATCTTAGGGGACATTCCAGAATTTTTACTACCACACATGGATTTTTAGAAGGCAATTGAGACATAATGTTTAAATATTTTGAAGATGATATATTGAGAAATTGGTTTCCAGTTAAACTGGACTGATATTCACTACCACTATAAGATTATGAATATACTTGTTTTACTGTATTCACATTAATATAATCATTACAATTTTTGCATTTTCTTTCTCTATAATTATATAAAATATATAATAATACAAATGTAGCACTATTATTTGAAAAAAGTAGAAATTATTTTATTATACATTTTATTTACTGATGAATTTGGTGATTTCAATATGTCCTGACCTTCCATCTTGTATATACGTCTTCTGTTCATTCAAGTTGTCCATTCTCTCTATTCATTCACTTTGTTCCTTTTCCTAATAGTTTTGTGAGAGGTTTGTGTATGTTATGGGTCCTTGTGTTGGAAATATTTATGTGAATTTCTCATTTTCCCTGTAGTATTTTTAGTTTCATGTTGTAAAATTTGACATTCATATTAAGAGTCCTTCCAATGTTTTATAATGGGAAATCCCAACCACACCTAAAAGCAAGATATATAATAGAGATTATTTCTTATAAGTTATGTTAGGTTTAAAAATAGGACACTTGTTATGCCTATTTTGGAGTGTGATATAATGTTTGTTTTCCTGTTTTTCATTTTTTCCCAAATAGCCATGTTTCTTTGTTCAATAGAGTACACACTCCTTACCATGTATTGTTTCTATGTATTCTGCTAGCTTTGGTAATATGTATCTTCATCAATTTGCTTATCAAGTTTTCTTATAGTATTCTACTTCAGTGAGGCTAAAATTTAAATTTTGTTAACTTGAGGTCAACTTCTATTCAATTCCTTTTTTTCTAAACATCTTTCTTCTAGTCAGATTTTAGACCAAATTCATCAAAAATCATGATAGATATTCCATTTCAATTCTGATTAGAAGTAGTGATATCATTGTGAAAAAAATTGAACTTTTTTTGCCAAAATTTACAAAAAAATCAACATTTTCATTTTAGAGTACATTGTTTGTTTTGAAAAGAATAAAGTTTTTAAATTTTTTATGACCATGTCCTACAAACCCG
>NW_022900951.1:24392606-24410132 GCF_012274545.1 Fukomys damarensis
TTTTTTTTTTTTTTTTTTTTTTTTTTTTTTTTTTTGGTACCGGGGATTGAACTTGGGTCCTTGTGCTTGCAAGGCAGGCCACCCAACCGCTGAGCTAAATCCCCGGCAACTGTCATTATTCTAAATATTTTGTTTAATTTCCTACAAATTGCAGTTAAAAGCTAAGTAATAGTAATTATTATCACTAATTGTTGAATATTAATATTATTATTAATAATAATTCTATCTTTTAGTTTATTACATTCCTTATATTGTTTTTTAACAGTTTGGTCAGTTTCATTAATAGATTTTCTGTTTCACAAGCAAAACATGATTTTCTATTTCTGGAAAGTTTGAAATTTTCATATCTATGTTATTTTCTGCAGTAAACATTTTTAAAATTTATCTCAGTAAAATTTTAAAATTTTAATAATTTTTGTTCATAGTTTTATTTCATGAATTTTAGTAATTTATATTCTCAGAAAAATCAATTCTGTATTTCTTATAAATTATTGTAAAGATTTCATATCATTGCATTTTTATTACCTTTTTTGCTTCTAATTTTGTTTATATCATTAGCTTTATTTTCTTAATTGATTATATCGAAGTTTAGCTAACACTTTATACTACAGAGTTGGTTACAATATTTACTATCCTCCACCTTGATGAAGGATAAATTTGGGAATTCTTCAGTGTTTAATAAATCCTCTCTTTATTGAATTCTTCACCAGCTTTTCAGTTTCATATGGTTATGCCTCACCAGTGTGCCAATTTTTCCCTAGTATCTTTGTCACTACATCAGCGTGTAGGTATGATGGATATTCCATAGCATTTTATACCAAATTATTCCATAGCAATGTCCATAGAGTTTAAATCTTAGGACAGTATTTAAATCAGAAACACATTTTGGACAAGGTCATTTGTCTTTTGAATATCATATTCTTCATCATCTTATAGGGGAATCTGTCATGAACCACATAACTAGATATTTTATTTACACCTTGACCTTTTAGTCAGATGATGAATTAGCTTTTGGAAAACAGTATAGAAGTTTGGTTACAGGATTTGGAACCTTAACATTTCTCCTGTGCCTGGCTCCATAGGAATGAATGATCTTTGCTGAAAATTGTTTTACAAAGAATGCAAACACAGAGCTTTGTCTGAGGCATTTTGTAAAAAAGAAATAGGAGTGATCTGAGATTTAATCTAGTTGATGTACGCATCCCCAACCTGCATTGCACAGATTGACAGTATATATTTTCACCAGTGGTTTTCCAAATTCATGCGCATTCCTTTAGTTTTCTGGAATGCTTAAACTTAGCTGTCAGTTTGATTGGGTTGGGAGCTGTTGAAGGGATTAGTAAAGCACACTTCTGGTTGTGTCTGGTTGGGTCATGCAGCCTTGAGTTTAGGTAATATATCTGGTCCCTTGTGTTTTCTCTATCACTGTTACCCTACCTTGCTCTGGCACAACCTTTTCCTTGCTGTTTCTTTCTTGCGGCCAACTGATCATGGACAGAAACTGCTGAAACCATGAGCCAAATACATAAACTATTTCCTCCATTAAATTGTGGATGTCTGGTATTTGGCTCCAGTAATGGGAAAGCTGTAATTTCTGTTATTGCTTGCCTATCATTTTCTACTTCAACTGTAGTCCTCCATGAATCTCTTTTCCTGCTTTAATAGTCAGATCAAATGGAGCTCTGAAAATGATGCCATGACATCTAGAGAGCAATGAGGACTTTCCATAGTTTCTTGAGAGTCCATCTTTTACAACATGTATCTCTATGTTAAAATCGTTGATTTCCATGTTATTATTGACCACAGTGACCACTGCCAAATAATTTTCTATTTTGGCACTTATAACTGCTTATAAACTACCTAGACAATATCTTTTTAAATAAATATACAAAGATATTCAATATTTATATTCTTTTTAGGATTGTAGTCAAAGCTTTGTGATATGAGACAAGCTTACTTGTGACTAATTTTAAATATCACGGCTTTTAGAAACTTTCAGTTGCAGAGTCTGGAAGATCCTCTGTTTATAATCTCTATAGGGAATTAATTTATCTCACAACTTTAAATGCTTTGCTTTATGCAAATTGAGCACTTGGAAAAATACTTTATCTGTGTCATGCATAAATGGACACTTAATTTTTTTCTTGGTGTGAAAATATACTTGCTTTAATCTTGACTAGTGTAAATGTCAAAACTTTAGAGAGTATAGTTAAGCACAGTTAATTATTACTAGTCAGGATTGGTAGTAGACATAGCAAAAGAGCTAGTATTTGAAAATATTTAAAATTAAATATTAAACACTCTAATAGTTACTATAAAGGCAATTATTTAATTTAAGATTCATAAAGTGTTGAAGTATATATTTTCTATTTCAATATACTGTAAACTAGATAATAAATGCAATAAACACATCAGGTTCTTATACTAATTCTTTCTAGATTTAAAAAAAACTTGAATTTATAGAGATGAAGTAACTTGCTTACACAAATAACAAACTCACTGAGAGAGAAATTAGAGAAACAACACCTTTCACAATAGCATCCAAAGAAATGAAATACTTCAGAATCAATCTAACACAGGAAGCAAAAGACCTTAGCATTGAAAAATGTAGTAATCTGAAAAAGGAGGTTGAAGAAGACTTCAGAAAATGGAAAGATATTGCTTGTTCTTGGGTAGGAAGAACCAATATAGTGAAAATAGCCATATTCACAAAATTGTTATACAGATTTAATGAATTCTCGATTAAAATACCAATAGCATCCTTCACAAAAAAGAGAAAATAATCTTAAAACTCATTTAGAACTAGAAGAGAACTAGACTAAGAAAACAATTCTATGCAACAAAGGCAAGGCAGGAGCCATCATAATCCCTGATTTGAAATTATACTACAAAGCTACTGTGATAAGAACAGCATGGTACTGGCAAAAAGACAGACTCAAGGATCAGTGGAACATATCAGAAGATTCAGAAATATTTCCAAACACATTCAGCCACCTTATCTTTGATAAAGGGGCCAAAAACTTTCAAGGAGGCAAGATCACCCTTTAATAAAGGGTGCTGGAAAAACTAGCTTTCCACATGCTGCAGACCAAAACTATACCCCGACTCTCACCATACATTAAACTAAAATCTAAATGGGTCGGAGATCTAAATATTAAAACAGAAAGACAAAATCTGCTGGAGAGAGACTTGGTAGAACTCTTGAAGACATAGGTACAGGCAAAACTTTATAAACAAAACCCAGAGAAATTTACAAAGAATAAACAACGGGGATCTCAATTTATTAGAAAGCTTTTGCACAGCAAAATAAACCACCAACAGAGTGAAGAGACAACCCATGGAGTGGGAAAAAATTTTTGCCAGCTGTTTCCTCAACAAAGGACTAACATTTACACTATATAAAGCGGTGTTTCTTAACCCCATTCTCATTCCAAAACCCTTTGTCTCTACTTTATAAATAGAACAAAACTAATGAGTGTAATTTCGCTCCACTTCGTTTCTGAACTTGACTTCATATTTATCCACTTGTACTTTATTTTTCTGCTTGTAGAGGACGTATTATTCGGCTGTTCTACTAGAGGGCCACCATATTCAGGACCCACGACTTCATTTAGCTTAGGGTTTTAGAGGACTCAGTATGTGGTCAGCGGGCTCCAAGGTAGAAGCGCGCTGTTGGAAGACTGTGGTAAAGTGGCTTCGTTCATGGTTGCTGGGAGTTAGAGCATGGGAACAGTGCCAGAGCGGAAAGGGAGAGGGATGCAATAAGACCCTAAGGGCGTGACTCAAGGTTCACAGAAACACAAACAGCAGTGTATTTTCCTAATCGCCTGGGTAAGTCCCAAGCCAGTCAAGTTGACAATCCATTTTAACTGTCATAGAGGGTTTGTCTTGACCCAACTTCCCCATACTAGTATCTGTTGCCTTAAAATTTCACTTCATCTGGCTCTGTTCATCCTTTGCCTCATTTTGCATATATCTTGGTATTTTTCATCCTCAAGTTATTGTCACCCCTCAAATTCTCTATCCTCATTTGTGGACACTGCATCAAACCATTCAGAAACAAGTAAATGATGCTCATTTTCCACCACATGTATTCTGATTATGCCCTGATTTGTCTGTTGCAGACCCTGACTAATTTTACTAGCAGCCTCTTAAATGTGAAATCAGATGTCTTTATCTTTACAATATATGCTCTCCTGATTGTGTCCTTAAATATTTGTGCTTGCATCATTGGCTGACCTCCCTCCTGATTCACTGTTCCTTGATTCCATTTACTTGTCTGACAGATATATGTATGTCCTAATTGAAAGCACAAGCCCTCTTCTCTTTACTCTCTCTTTTATCCTAATTTGTGACTTTGAATTAGCTACAATCATAATGTTGTTATCCTTCACCACTGTACTAAGCTCTTCGACAATATTTTGACTGAATACAATTCTAGCATGAGATACCACAAGCACTTTAATTTAAATTCAACAAGACACAAATATAATTTTGTGTGTTTTTTCACAATTATTGTTAAAGGTTCTTTTTTATTTCAATATATTGAAGACAGTATCATGATGAAGCATATTTCATAAATTATATGCCTCATATCTACTTTAGAAATTGCCTTTCGATACCTCCTCCTTTAATATCTCCGTGTTTTGTATATTTCTAAATCTTTACTCCCAGCATTTACTGTTACTGGGTTAAGTCTGACTTTGTACCACTTCTTCTTGAACTTCTTCCTGATAGCTAGTTTTTTCAAATTTTCACACTATGTTTTATAGAACAATTTAAATAATTTTATTATGAGCTTCTATTGATCTTCCTTGTCTATACTGCAAAGATTCTTAGGACTGTATGAAAAGAAGGCAGGTGGATCCTCAGGTAAGCCGTTATATATATTCTGAGGAAACATTCAATATGTGTTTTTGTAATTTAAAAATAGATTAAAAGAGTAAAGTTGAATGAAATGTTCTTGGATGATGAAGTTTGATAAAAGACTAAAAAATACATTCTAGGAGTTACAAAGGAAAAATCTGAAGTTTTTACCTAGCGTATCTTGTCATTAATACTGAACATTTTTAACTTCTGTCATTATAGCTTAGTACTTGTAGTCTACTCACATGTCATTCCTGAGGCTTACCATTCACATCCTTGCAGTAATAGTTTACTATTGTGTTTAACAAATCATCACTAATTTAAAGGCTTAAAATTCCCTTCTATTTTAATGTTACATTTATTGAGTTCAGAAGACCAAAATGCAAAAATGGTCTAACATCATGGCGATGAAATGCCTGCAGTTCTTCTGAAGATTCTACAGGACAATGTTTACCTAGATGTTCTTACCCTAGAGGCCACAGATGTTCATTCACTCATGGCCTGTTCTTCTATCTTCAAAGTATATCAACTGAATCTCTGACTTTGACTTATGTTCTCTTCCTCTCATTCTTCGACTGTCTTTTTAAAATAGAGTTTGTAGTTACTTTGGGCATACATGAATGAGCATCGCCCCACTTAAAAATCCTAATCACATCTGCACAGTGCCTTTACTTTGTAACAGCATAGTCACAAGCTCCAGAGATTTGGATGCGTACATGTTTGGTGGTGGGAGGGAGTGTCATGTAGGTCCCCATGCTATGTCAGTCATTCTTTATTCTGGACCCTAAATTCTCTTTCTATTTGAAAGTCTATCCTTCATGGTTTAAGTGAAAGCTTCTTCCTTTGAAAGGCTTTTCCTTGATTCCATCAAACTTAACCTGGAGCAGAATTAGTAGATTCCTTCCTCTACTCCCGCAGCACATTTTACTCACCATATAGCAATAGGATCAGTCTAATTAGGTGAGCATTTGTCTTTTTTATTGGTCTGTGAGCCTCCTTTATTAGACTGCCTTGCGTCATCCTTGCGTTCCCATGGCACCATAGCACCGCATTTTGTAACTAGTGTACACTCAGTAAGTGTTTATCAGATGATGAGTTTGAATGATGAAATTGAACTCTATATAAGAGCAACCACACTCAATCTTTCATTCATTAATTTATTCTTTTTTCTGATAACATTTATTGAACATTGAAAATAAAGAGTTAAATAAAACACATTTACCCTTCAGAGACTTCAAGTCTAGAAGGATAAAAAGCTATTTAAATAAAGACATAAACTGATACTGTGCAGTTGGATGTAAAAAAACCAGGCATGCACAAGTTTCAGAGATTAGGAGTGAAGTCTATCACAGTATTATTGCTGCTGCTGCTGCTGCTGTCAATAACAAGGAACCACAGTAACACAGCAGTAGCTTTTTTATATTGAGTGCTTTCAATGTGACAGTATTTTTCTAGCTACTATGTGCATGCTTTTATACTTATTTTGCAAATAAAGAAAGTGGCCATAAAGTGGATGGACAAGTGATTTGCCCAAAATAATACAGTTGCTAGGTGGCAATGACAAGATAATAACCTAGCCGAGATAAGAACTTACTGCTCTTTACACTATGATGTCCTCATTGTGCATAGGATTTAATAGTGGTTTATGTAAAGCCAAGAGAGGAATGGTAATCTCTGTAGGAATTATTCCAGCAGTTTTAGGCCCTTCCATCCAGATATGAAAGCCTTTTAAAATCAGTTCACTGACAGTAAGAACTACTATGCGACAATAAATAAATGCATGAGAACATCAGGAAATGTTTGGAGTACGCCCCATCCACAGTTTCACTTTTCATAGCTTCAGCTGCCCACAGGCAACCATGTTCTGTAAATATAAAGTGAAATTTCCATAGATAAATAATTCATGGGTTTTAAATTTTGTGTTCTTTGGGGTTATGTGATGAAATCTCACATTCACGCTCAGTCCTACTTGGGATGTGTGAATTATCCTTCAGCCAGCACCATCCATGATGTGTATGTCACTCACCTGGTAGTCATTTTGCAGCTATCTCTGTAATCAGATTGCCCGTGATGGTATTGCCCTGCTTGTATGCAACTCACCTTTCCGTAGTTACCTAAATCTGACTCACTGCCCACATTATTTACTTCACTTCATCACAATGCATAGGCCTTGTATCATCTCACATCCCCACAAGAAAGGTTAGTGCAGTAAGATATTTTGGGAGAAAGTCAAGTCATATGACTTTTATCATAGTATATTGTTTTTAGTACATAATCCCTTCATCTAATTTGTAAATTAATCTATCATCAGTGTGTACATGTAGGAAAAACATAGGATGCATACTTTTTTGGTACTATCTGTGACTTCAAACATCCACCGATGGTCCTGGAACACATCCCTTGCCATTAAGGGGGAATTACTATATAGTGT
The DNA here is from genome assembly GCF_012274545.1 of Fukomys damarensis. NCBI lineage: Eukaryota > Metazoa > Chordata > Mammalia > Rodentia > Bathyergidae > Fukomys > Fukomys damarensis. The sequence continues at coordinate 24,399,904 of NW_022900951.1, forward strand.
GCATGGCTATTTCTAGGTTACAATATAAAGTTTTTCACCAGAAGAGCAAAGCTTGGATTTCTGTGACTTGACACATTTAATCTTTCAATTTAACATACAATTAATTTCCTCAAAGATGTTTGTAAAACTCATCATAGACTGACAAAGACACTAAGTACATGTAACCCCCCCCCACATACACAGTTTCAAGAGATTCAATTAAGGATCTTGATGTTACCAAATTGATACTTTCTAAACTAATTCAATTTTAAGAAACAGAACTGCAAACTCACTGTATGCCTTATAAAAATGAAATGAGTAGGAAATAGTATTTTGAACAACTGTAAAGTAGTTAAGCTAGATAGGGCTTCCAGTATGTAGTTGAATCCTCGAGTTACTTGGGAAGCGCTGATTAAACTCACACTGAGAAAGAACTGATTCTCACAACTAACCTGAAGGTTGAAGATATCAGCCTGAAGATTTCATGCTGCTCCAGTGGGTGCAGTGGCTGGAAATGGGACTGAGGTTTTAGGAATACATGACTCAGCCTTGCACTTGAATGTGGTAGTTTCTATCTGATGAATCAGTTCTTTGGGCTAGGTTTCATTTATGTCTTTATATGAACCCAAGGTCACTGGTTAGAAAACTGAAGCAGGCTATGACCATTTAAAGGTATGCTGGATTTTTTTTAAAGTTTTTTTTTTCTCAATGCTATTTTATAAATTCTCTGATTTTCTGTCAAAAGTGATGATGATCACATGTTTTTACAAGTTAATGGATTTCACTTTTTTGTGAATTAAAATGTGTATGAACAGGATTTTATTAGTGTGAATAAATTAATCACTTAAAATATTCAGAGGCATCTACGACTCTGGAAGAGGAATAAATGTGACTGTCAAGCCACCATTTCAGGTCCCTTAATAAAGTCATAGTGATAGAAAACTGGATATGATCTGTCTTTCAGAGAATCTTGTGCTGTGTCATGAGTTATATTTGAACTATTTTCTGACTTGCCACTTTTTGGAAATTCAGTCTCTCAGCTCTCCTGTCTTAGTCTTGCATGAAAAGAAAAGAAGCAGACAGTAGAGTTGTGGGTGGCAAAAGCTGGGAGGAGAGGTAAAGAAGTGGGGAGACGGTGAACAAAAGGTTCAACCTTACAGTTATAAAAGTAATAAATTCTGGGGATCTAATATACAACATGGGACTACAGTTGACAACTGTGCATTATATAATTGAAATTTACTGACAGTGGATGTTAAGTATTCTGCCAACAGGTAAAACAATAGCTATGTCAAGTGATAGATATGTTAACTAACATGATTGTGATAAGCATTTCATAAGGTATATATGTATATGTCCATCACAGGGTATGACTTAAATATGGATAATGTTCTCAACTATATCACAAAATGTTGAAAAAAGAGGGACACTTTTCTGAGGAAGACAATGTAAATATAGCTAATTTCAAGTGAAATGTTTCCTCCTTTTGAAAGTCAAACACTAGTGTAGTGTCTCTTCTGGTAGCCTGCCGAGAGAACCTTGTAATAAGAAGAAAGGCTGCTTTTGTAGCTTTCATCAACAGTATACCTTCTTTCAGCAGAAAGAAATACCTTAACATTCTCCGGCAGTATCTGTTCGAGTTTTTTGAAAGATATTTGCAAAATCATAATTAAATCTTTAGAGGCACAAAATTTATGATTTCACCTTCATTGGAAAGAAGGACACTGAACATAATTATATTGTATAATAGTTCTTTTGAAGGGATTGTTTCCACCAATTTAAATATAATTCAAGCCTCTAAATAAAGAGAAATCATAAACCTTAAGTGAGTATAAAATTTTAAGCATTTTTGAGAAGCCCACGGAGACATAATTTGGCATTACTGGTTTTGACTTAATTGAAAGACCACAACATATGGGAAATGGAATAGAAATCCTTTCCATGATCTTCCTTTTTGTGTAATTCATTGCCCCAATCATACTTCATCAAAAGTCTCAGAAAAATGTTATAATGTTGCTATATATCTTTAAAAATGTATGCTTTTCTTTTTATCTTTTCTTTAGGGAACAGCCTTTAAGAGCTGGAAGATGAAAGCTCCGATTCCGCATTTGATTCTCTTATATGCTACTTTTACTCAGAGTTTGAAGGTTGTGACCAAAAGAGGCTCTGGTAAGAAATGCCCCCCCCCCGTTTTAAGGCTTAAAATAATGATGCTGCATTTACACATGTGTCATTATTGAGAAGTTAAAAATTGCTGAGAATCTATCTTGTGGAGATGTAGATAAATGGGTGAGTAGTGGAATTTAATTGTGAATTATAAAAGCGAGAATGGGTTGGAATTAATGTGGCTTTTTGTTAATTACTATGAGCTGGAATGGATTCAATACCAAAAGCTTTCATTTTAGTGCCACCATATAGCATGATGTTCTACATTTTCTACAGAGCATCATTTTAATTTCTGCTTAGAAATACTGTGGATTTTTGTTATGTTACTGTTAATGCTACCACTTTGTTGTCAAATACCCTTAGGGAAGATTCTTTTAGGATAATACTTCAGCTGATATGCTGAATTACTTGGAACTATTTAAACAAAGCAACAGTGTTCTTTAAGAAAATGTCACAGGGACATATTGCCATATTTTAGTAGGAAGTAGGTAGGGTAGCACAGTAATGAAAAGAGCTGCTGAAAAGATTAATGTTGTAACTTAATGGAAATCTCTACACTTTATTAAGCATTTGAGTTTTTAGTTGAATGTTGCTACTTGGAATTAAGAAGGATGCAAGGCAATTAAACACATATTGATAGGAATCTATCTCTGATAAATCACTGATAATTTAAAGCCTTGGCAGATTCACACTATGTAGGGAAAGAGAAGTTTTGATTTTATAGTGTTTAGGTATGAAGGAAGAAAATTTGTATTTCACTTTTAGAAGTAGAATTCTAGAAAGATAGTGGGGAAAAATAGATAAGAAAATGTTCAAGAGTTTGCACAGGGTTGGAATATTAGGAATTGCATCGTAGAATTCAGAAAAGAGAGGAATAAAAAGGTTGAGATGGGACAGTGCAGCCACCATTTCAGTCCTTTATGCTGAGTGGCTTCAAACTCACTTTGACGATCTTTTGAAAAAGTCCATACACTAGAGAAATGAAGAGAACTTCTGTATTCATGAACCCCTTTTATGGAGGAAATTTAAGAGAAATTTGAAAGTACTTTGCACACAGAAAAGAGTTTCATGTAGAGTTAAAAGTCAAAGGAATTTTACTGAGTCTACTGGTGGTTCTAGAAAAATTTATTATTGCGTAACTATTCTATGTGCTATTGATGTGATTGTAAGCAACTATTGTTTCTATGTTTACACATCACTTTGTCTATATTTACTGGATATTTTTAAACAAAAGAAAATTGGAGGGTGGGATTATAATTATTGATTGAATCTTGAAAATTTTGTTTTTCTGTTTAAAATACCTGATAACATAAAAGCTGGTTGTTTTCCAATTTTATGTATGTCCGATCTGTGATTTATTTATTGGAATACAAATGTTACCTTTTTTCATCATAAAATAGTAGTGGCAATCCATTCTATATAAGCTTTAATTTGAGGGCAAGAAGATTTATGAAATTTGCCCCTGCTTTGTATGTTTGAAAAGTGTGGAGCAGAAGTATGAACGTGAGACAATTGGAAAATTCTTATCTCATTTTACTCTAGAGACTTGAGAGAACTCAACAGCCCACTTCAAGTTAAATATTCATTTTAAATCATGTAAATATAATTGTTTTAGCTGTGCATTACTAAAATGTGGTTGTAAATTATGTGAAAATTGTGAGACCTTGCTCTCTTCTGTTTATAAAGACAGTTTTCACATAACTAATTATCAGGGTACAAGCCAAATATATTTTTATGTCCTAAAGTAACAATGGCAAATAAGGCAAGTGCTAGGGTCTTGCAGTGTGCTTGCTATTTTTATCAGCAATTTGAATCCTCTGTGTCCGTGTTAAGACCCAGATGAGTGGAGATTTGATTGTTTGGTGTGCAACTTGTGAATGAATACCATTTTATCTATATACTTTCATAAATTGCTCTCATTCCAGCTGAAATCTGTTACCATGACACATTTGTTTGTGAGAAGCAGATACGTAGCTAACTGAATAACATTATTACTGATCTCCTTAGATCAAATAGAAGAGGAGTGCACTTGGCATGCTCTCCTTAAAAGATTAATGGCTCAATCTTCATGCTCAGCCCAACCTATAAACCTAAAAATACCGAGGCCAGAGAGTCAAAATCAACTCTTGATGTTTGATCTTGCATATTAACCAAGACAGCTACTTTTCCTTGTTTTTACTTCTTATTATTTACATCTTCTTCTTTCTTATTAATCTTTCTTAATGTACAATAATTACAATTTAAAACCCAGGGCTTTTCTCATGTCTTTTACTGGAATGTAATCTTTAATTCACTGTAACCTCTAAGAAACCATAACTAGATATTGCAATAATTAAGACCATATTAAATAGGAATATCATGCACACTCTCACATTGAATTCTTTATGATATGTTGATTGTGTATACTGCTTACTTTAGATTGAGTCATGTGGTCATTCCATAAAAATTTAGAAGCATTGGTTTCTTTTAACAGAACTAATTTGAAAGCAATAGGAGTACTAATTACACAAGATGCATTATTTTTATCGCATTGGCCTACACCCCCATTGCTATTAAATTAAGGAAAAAATTAAACCTTTAAAATCAGTTATATCATTGTAACCTCCTTGATTGAAATATTAAAAGTACAAAGTTATAATGTTGATATTCAGCCTTTGTTACACAACAGATTTTTCTCCTGAAACAGTTTTATACTTAAAAAAAATTATAAGCTGTACTTGAAGAAAGGCAGACTATCAATATTAGTTATCCCCCTCAAGTGTGTGAAGTGTTACAGGAATTTGGTAAGTAAACATCTGAGCTGCTGTCATTTATAGGATTTTGTACAAAAACATGCAAAGCACATACTCAGTTGGAGATTTGCAGTGTAATCAATGTGGAAAATTTACCTTAACTTTGTTATTTGTCTCTTCCTTTGCTTCTTCCCCTTGTTTCAGTCTTCCTTTCCTCTCTCCTTTCCTTCTTTATTTTTTACTGTATTTGTTTGCAAATGAAAATAATGCATTTTGATATTGCCACTGACTTTGAAGAACCTTTTTAACTATAAAAATAGTGTTTATTTATTTAAAGGCTCCACATTTATAAAATGCTATATCTTTACCAAGCCATTCAAAAAACTTCTGTATGGGGTTTTAAAATTAATGGCTATTCATGTAAAGATTATCTGTCTATATCAATCAATGCAAGTATCTCTATCCATCCAGCTAGATGGATGGATAGAGCTACATTTTGAAGAAATGAGAATTGGCGGTAAGTTCTGCGGGGCACATAAACAATATGAACTGTTTGTGGACTATACGGACAAGCACTTTGGAAGAAGTAATGAGTGAGCTCCAATCTGGTCCAAGCATTTGGGGTGCTAAAGAGAAATGAAGCGAGAGGCACTTGAATGTGTAAATTAGAAGAGAGGAAGTTCCGCGGTGATTTTTCCTTTGCTTGTTTCTCTTTGCTTTCATTTTCATCCTTAGAATATTACAGGGTGAATGCGTGAAGCATGACTTATGAATGTTTTTAGTCTCTGCAGTGCCAAATACAAGCAGCAATCGAAATATTATAGTGAATGTTTACATTTGAAAATGATTATATTAAAAGGCAGTTTCTCGCTAATCATTCTCAAAATATTTATCTTCACTTAAAACACACTCATCATTCGTGGCGCTTTCGGAAGCCCTTCTGGAGGTCCTCTTTCGGGAGGTTTTTTTTTCATGAGCTGTAATCAGAACTATGGTGAATGCTGCTGCAGAGTGCCATTCAGTGGAAAGGCAGGCGCATGGGAATATTACTGTATTCACCGAACTTGACCCAGTGCGACTTCTGGCTTTTCCCCCAAGTCAAAATGACTGTGAAAGGTAAAGCCTTTGGAATTGGTTCAGAATATAGAGCCCACGCCAAAGGTGCAACGGAAGATTCTCGTGGAACTGTACTCCTTCAGAAAGTGGCAACGCTGATGAGAAAAGTGTGTTTGACGTGAGAGGGAGGATTGTGAAGGAGATCAATGGCAATGTGTCTCTAACTGTAATGCATTTTGTTAGAAATTGATACATTCATTGTATTTGTTGATCTCACATTAAGTGGTGTATTTTTCAGATTCAGGGTTCACAGAAATGTTTTAGTGAATTGATGATTGCACAAGTGAGTGATTTTAATATTCAGGCTGAGTTACTCCAGTGAGGATACCACAGCACCATGACGATATTACAAAGATGAAGAAAAAGTAAAGTAAGAGGCTTGGAAGAAAGTGGCTTTTTAAAAAAGAAAAATGAGTATAATTCTGTATATAATATGAGACTTTTGAAAGAAATGTCTAAATTCAGAATAAGCAATATCTAGGACCTGTTGAGTACATTAGATGAAGACAGTGAACCATAACAATTCATGAGTGTTTTCAGTCTTGGAATTCAGTTAAAAATCTGTCACAAGTAAAGGAAAATGAATCCTCAAATATTTCAACATTGAGATTTGACTATACCTAATGCTGCTTTACAGAAGTCCTAACATTGATGTGTAGATGCATTGATTTTAATGGTATTGCTCAGTAGTCCCATTAGGAAAAGGGTGTAGCTCATGATTGCCAATACCTAATAAGTACGCAAATGACTTCAACATAGAAAAATGTATTAATTATTAGAGCATGTGGAGAATGGTAAGTGACTAATAAATAACCCAAAGACTACAAGTTTTAGAGGGGATTAAAGATATATAAAGCTGCCCTAAACCACCTTGCTATTAGACAGTAAAAGGATTGCCACAGGGAAATGATCTTCTCATAAAGAAGAAACTGACAAGGGACACCTGTTTGTGGGAAATGATTTAGATGCAATTCTTACTGACAGCAAGAGGAAGGCAAGCCTCAAGAGCTTTTCTGAAACTTGTGACTTTAGGCTCAAATAATTTATAAAAGCCAGCAGTAGTTAAACCACCAAAGACACAGTTTAGGTTCTAATCATTGTTTGCTATCTTTAGATCTCCATTTCAGTAAAAGAAATTATAGTGCTGTGTAAAGGCAGTGAGATTTAGCTGAGTGGGAAATGAAAGTCTAGTGGAATACTTGCATGCCATGCCAAAGTGATTTATATACATCAGATCTCTCGGGCATTCTGGGAAGTCAACGAGCTTAATTCCACATGATTAAGAGACAACCTAGTCCCCCAACATCTGCCTTTTATTATGTTTCCATGTGTTTATTCTTTGCTTGACAAATATGTCAAAAAGTATGAGGCGTTTTCCTTATTTTCCTTTGGGATAGTTTGCAAGTCCAAACTTCTGAGGGTTTATTTCTTTACTTTTTGAAGTGAAAAATGCAGCTTAGGTTTTCTGGGGAAAAGTTTATCTTTATTTGTTTTATTCTTTATAAATTTTGAAATTGTATCTACAGCAATATGGGTATTCATTTGTAATGACATCTCTATTTGCAAAAAAGGCTAACAAAAACTCTTATCTAACAATAAAACAAAATTGTTTGCTACTATTCTGTAGTGATCATCTGAGGTATCTGTGCATTTCACCATGAATTTACACATTCAGTTCTATTTGGCCGTATAATTTCAGAGAGAATCGGTGCAGATTAATGGCAACTGTGAAGAGCGGTGCCATGTACACGGTCAGTTTATATGAAAAAATAAAGGTCAACGTGGATGAATCTTCAAATTTGACCAAAGTTTAGCGAAGAAGAGAATATCCTAAATTAAGAAATGCGGTACTGCAACACTGTATTATTAGGGTGAAAGAATATGCTTTATATATGTGATGGGAGAAGCAAGGCCTACAAAACAGCAGTAAGGAACCAGTCAGTGGTAGACATTTTGAGCCATGGTAATGTTTCTAATGTTTTTCTGGAAGATACAACCCATTGGTAGCTACTGCTTGTACCAGAGGATGAATTCCTGATAGACTAGAGAAGTCAAATACAGCTTTTTAGGGGATCCATAGGAAGATTTAAAAAATGAAACAATAGTATTTCATGTCCTATTGCTGCTTTAACAAGTTAGTGGCATAACCATTACAAATTTCTTATGTTTCTTGTGGTCAGATATCCAAAGTCATTTTGAATTTGTGGACACTACAGCGCATCCATTTTTGTGGCTTTTACTAGTTTCTAGTATCTTCCTGCATTCCTTGTTTGGCTCATGGCCCTTCATCCCTCAAAATTCAGTATCTGTCATTACATTTTCCTCTCTGATTTCGATTGTCTTGCATCTCTCATTCTCTTTAAAGGGCCCCTTAAATGATTTCAAGATCCTTAATTTAGTAAATGTTACAAAGTTCCTTTTTTCATATAACATAAGGCAGTCACATATTTCAAGAATAAATATGTAGAGGTTTGGTGGGAGGGGCTTTGCATTGCCTACCAGAGTTTACAATTAGTTACCTCACACAGAATTCTTATTGAATTGTATTGGAAACTAGAAAATGTGTGGTCATGTAGGAACCAGATGAGAAAGGAGGAAATAAAAAGAGGGAAGTTGAAAACTTTTGCTGAAGAAACCAATTGATTTGTGCTCCACGATTTAAAAAATAAATAAATGGTGAGGGCAGCAAAGGAACAGGAAAGGAAAATAGAGAGGGAAAACTAGACACATGTGAAGTCTTGGGCATGAAAACATTTACGATTCATGAACACTACAAAAATATGCTTTCAAAATTACCTTTTTTTTCCTTGAAATTCCCTAAAGCAGTCTGTATACTTTTCATTTTAAATAAAAAACTGATAAAAATAATTTTCTGAATCAAGGTAACAGCAGAGAGAACAGAGAAGGCAGAAAAGAGAACACTTTTTAAGTTAGAATCAATTGAGTTTGATGATCAATTAAATTTGGGAAGTTAGAAAGAGAGTAATGAAAAAAAAATCATTTTGTAAGGAGAAGCTTGTAAAACTATCAGTCATGTGAAAGATCCCCAAAGCAGGGAAACTTGAAACAACCATTTGTTCAAAGCTAACAGTAAGAAGGCCTTTGTGATGAAGACAAAGATCAAAAGGTAGGTTGGGGAAAAAGTGTGAATGACATTTTACATCCTGCAAAGGATTTTGGATTTTATCTTGTAGAACAAAAAGTTTGGGCTGAGGTGTTTAATTACTTTAAAATCCCTTCAGTAGAAAGTTCCGCCTGTAAGATGGAGCCTCTGAGTTGACAGATGTATTCAATCTTTTTTTAAAAATTAGTACAAGTTTGTGTACATAATGAATACATTCATCATGGGGAACTGGTACATATACATATATTCTCCTAATCTTTTCTACTTTCCCCTTCTATTTTCTTCTTCCTATTTCCTTTCATCCCTAGATCCCTTTCCTATTTGCACAATGTCTACCTTCCTGTTGTGCATCATTTATCTTTCATTTTGCTCTTTAAGTCACTTGTAATTTGAGTTTCTTATGTATGAGAAACCATGTAATATTTGATCTTCTGTGTTTGATTTATTTCACTTAGCATTTTGGTCTCAGTGACCATCAATTTTCCTACAAATGACTCAAAATTATCCTCCTTATGGCAGAGTAGTACTCTATGGTGTATACATGTCACAATTTTTTATCCATTCATCTGTCGATGGGTGTAGGGAACAATTCCTAGATTTAGCTACTGTGACTTGTGCTGCTATAGAAATGGTTATGCATGTATTACAAACATGATTTTTTTTTAAGTTTTGGGGAAGATACCCAGAAGAGGTACAGCTGAGTTAAATGGATATTTTTTTTTCTGTTTTTTGAGGAACCTCCGTACTGTTCTCTGTAATAGAAATACTAGTTTACACTTCTGCCAATAGTGTATAAGTATTCCTTTATCCTACACTCATCAGTATTTGTTTTTTTAATTTTTGATGATAGCTGAAAACTCTTTCTCAAGCAGAATCTATCATATCAGCTGAATGCTTGGAGTTAGATAGTGAAATACTGAGAAGTTAGTGTCTCCAGTTCCAGAGAGGAGAAACAGGAGGAGCTGTTCATTCAGCCAGAGGAATTCCTGCTGAGTTCACTTTGGGCACACATCAGCTGTGGTGATCACTGGGTAACTTGAGCTAATGGAATTATTGAGCTGGTGTTATTTTAGATTCCGTTGCCTAACATCAAAAAAAAAAAAAAAAAAAAA
>NW_022900951.1:24410407-24433079 GCF_012274545.1 Fukomys damarensis
ACAAAAAAAAAAAAAAAAAAAAAAAAAAAACTACCACAGAACAGGTAACTTAAAACAAGAAATTTTTTTCACGCTACTCAAAGCTCGAATTCTAAAATAAAAGTGTGAGCAGGGCTGAAGTTTTCTCTGCTAGTGTCTAGTAGTTGATCGTTGGTTGATCGTTGGTTTGTGGCTCTGTCATGCAATCAGTGTCTGTCTCCACTTGGCTTTACCACCTGTGTCAGTAACATCCCTTTGCTTCTCTCACATGGAGACAATTATCATTGTATTTAGGATGTAGGACAATCCCATTTTTAATCACATTAGCAAATGCACTACACAAATATGTCATATTACCCAGTCTGGTTTAATATATCTTTGGGGGGGTATCTTCCAGCGTACTTCAAAAGTCAAGGCAGGATAAGGATTTGGAAATTATCCTCATAATGAATGTAGAATTATGCAGTGAGGTCATCCAGAGAGTGCATGCATGGAAAGCAGAGGAAAAAGAAAAGGAAGGAGGAAAGGATCAAGTTTTCAGTGGAAAAATCATCTTGAAGAAGTTGGCAGAGAAAGGGCAGCCAGGCAGGTAAAGTGATTAAAGGAGAGTTGAAAGAAAGAGAATTTAGTTTCCTGAAAACCAAGAGAGGATTTAGTTGCAAAGTGTGAGAGTGATAGTGTTAAATTCTTTAACTTTGAGTCAGCTGACTGGAAATAAATCACTAAATCAATATTCAGAAAAATGTAGAGGCAGAGAAAAAGGGGACCTGAGGTTTTTTTTGTTTCATCCCGTTCTTCTCCACTCCCTACCTCTTCCATTTCTTTTTTAAAAATCTTATTGAGTTTATTGGTACTTTTAAAGAAAATTTTTGATTTTATACTTTAAAATGTGTATATTATGCAAAATTAGTATATCCGAAGTACTGTTTATGTTTTAAAAGTTTTACTCTTGAAATTATGCTTCTTTCTAGTGAGGTAAAACAAGTGTAAAACTTTCAGTCATCAATGCTAACGATAAGGAATTGCACTCTAGAAAGGAAAAAAATTCCAGTTAAAAATTCTTTCAACTAGATGTGAAATATGTTAATCATAGTCTAACCTCCTGAATGGAGGGTTATACTGATTCATTCTTTTAGAATCTCTACAAACAGATAGGGAAGGTGACTTATAAGTGTATTATATAATTTTCCTGCCTTGGTTAATCCTCATGTTTACTATAGTAAATTACCAGATGTCTCTACAGAAAACTAGTATTGACATTCCACATTTTATCTGCAAAGTGATCACTAAAAACATATGTGTTCTGTTATTTTTAAGAAGTGGATTAGGTTGGTCTGATACATTTTATAAAACCACAGCACTGTCAATTAAGGGACTCAAGTTTCAATCTAGCTTCTAATAAATCAAACCATAAAGTAACAGTTTCAAATTATGATCAGTAAAAATAACAGTTCATTATTTTATTCATTCTGCAGACATTTTATTAAACACTTTAAATACATACAACATTATGTAAACAGCACCTTTCTTGTGCAGCATATTTTATGTATTTGCAAATTGATCACATTTAGGTGAACAGTTTGTACTCACACTCTTGGAACATTTACCTTTGTGCTACTATTTGTACTAACTCCACAAAGCAGAGGGTATCTGCTTAAGACATTCAGTTAAAGAAAACTATGGTTTTTAGTTCTTGTTGAAAAGCATGTGCTACATTATTACTGGACTAAATTAAAAATAAAATTGTCTCCCTTGCAGATGGTTTTGTGTCCAGATGAAATTGGGTTTGGCAGTTCAAAATACTAAATTGTGTTTCAGTCTATTTTTGCTGATCTAAGGTGAATTTCTTTTCGTAGGTTTGTGGTTTTAAGAAATCTACGCAAGACACCTTTCATGGAAAATGTTGCCTTTAGGCAACAACAATGGCTAACTTTGCCAAGTTTTAAATTCTCTGAGGGCCATGTACAAAAATACACATTTCTTGAATAAGTGTCAATGAGCTAATCATGGGTATTTCAAACACTATTCGATTGTCATTTGTATTTTACTAACTGTGCTAAAATATTTTCCAGTTAGGTTTGCTACCTTGATATCAGTAAAGTTCTGCAACTGGCTTTTTTTTTTTTGTACCGGGGATTGATCTCCAGTCCTTGAACTTGCGAGGCAGGTGACTGAACCACTGAGCTAAATCCCTGGCTGATATTGGCATTTCACTTTGAGCTCTAAAAGAATATCCCAGTGACTCTATATTCCATATATGATGGAATTAATCCTTTGCAAATGATAAGGGAACATTACTTTATAGATGTTGAGAAAAGTTTTCCATGCCCTAGTAAATGAATATTTTTTCAATTACAGTGTGATGTCAGAAAAAAAAAGGAAATTACCTGAGCAGAAAACTCTTATTTTTTTTTCTGTAAACATGTTCTATAATTGGACTCTCCAATGCCATCTTGTGGTTTTTTAGGGTTGATAAAAATACAGTAATAAACAGAGAATGCAGAGAGCAAATAAACATGGGTAGAAAATTTCCAGTGAATTACTTCTCAGAGATTTTTTTAAATTGATCCCAACATTTCTCAAATATTTATTTTCTCCAGTTTATTTCACTAGGTTTAAAATATGTAAGTTTCTGTTATATATTTTGGTATATTTTTATAGTAGAAATTTTCACTGAGGTTGTTTTAAGGAATCAAACCTATGGTCTTTTCATAATATTATCATCATGTCAATATATAGCCCCATAATTATCAGGGTTAAATTCAAATTATGAGGACAAATATATTCATATTTTAGAGTATTAAAATCTGTTTTTAATATGGTTCTGCCATTAAGGTCTCATCACTTCAATAGTGTACCTATCAAATAAAGAAAAAGACGTCGACGTTTTCCCAGTTGCTCAGTAATATAAATAGAGTTTTGTTAGAGATACGAATGTGAAGAACACATGTGGATGGACATCTGCTTTATGGCTTATGTTTTCTCATGAGTCTGGACAGCTAAGTGTGAAATAGGGGATAAGAGGGACTAAGGACTATATAGCTAAATGGAAAACACTAGCCATGAGATAAAATTACCTGCAAAAACAATTGTCATTATCTGCCTATCCCCAAACTGTGAAGGCCAGGAGAAACTCTTGGTTGATGATGTTTTATTTTATAAAATGGACATCTTCCAAAGGATCTCAGTTGTCATAAATGCATTTACAAATAAAAGGTCTATACTACACATATGCTCAAACACAAATATATGTATGTATACACACTCAAAGTCATATGTGAATACCAACCTAATAACAATCTTTCCAAACTTTGAAAAGAATATCTGTTTCCATTGTGAATATATTTGGTTATGTTTATTTCTCTTAAGGTTTTGCAAATGGAAACATATTCTCAAAGAAGGACAAAGTACTCGGTTCTGTATATGAGCACTAATAAGCATTTAGTGAATTCCTATGCACTAAAAGTGCTTGATCAGCTCTGCCTGGATATAATAAAGCTTAAATGTTTAGATTTTCGTTTATAGAAATTTGCCATTTGGCTTCCTTATTTTAAAAACAAAATTATGGGAAGACTTAGAAAAAGAAACAAGGGAAAATGGTTTATCTTTGCTAGTTTTGATCAGTTCTTTCTTAGTTTTCCATATTCGTGAGACAAATTATGAAAATTATTTATATAATTTCTCCATAACTTTGCTGATTGGTTTTACTTGGAATCATATAGAAAACTTATTTTTGTAACTGCATGCTTTTTCACATTTCTAAAATACTTGCACCAGTCATGACTTCAGAACTGGTGATGCTTAGCATTATATTTTCAATTTAATAGTTCTAGTTACTTTTTGTATTTAGTGCATATTTATTAGCAAAGCATACCGTGAACATGCAATTAGAAATTGGACTGAAACTTCAAGGTTTCAAAAGATTAACATTTATACCACTTGCTTTAAAGTCCTGATCAAAATAATTAGCAATATTTGAGGGACAGATGCAGTATATTTATTCTTATTGCTATTGTAACAAACACCCATACATTTAGGTGCTGAAAACCACACAAAGTTATTATCTTACTATGCTGAAAGTCAAAAGTCCTAAAATCCAGCTGACTACAGAATTGCATTCCTTCAGGTTACCCCAGTGGATATCTGCTTCCCTGTTTTTGTCCCAGGTTTTAGAAATCACCTATATTTGTTATCTTGTGGGTGCTTCCTGAACTCAAACACTGCAGTATAATATTCTCTCTCTCTCTCTCTCTCTCTCTCTCTCTCTCTCTCTCTCTCCTTACTCTTTCTCTGACTTCTAATTTGTCACACATCCTGTCCTTTTCTGACTCTGATATTCCTATCTCTCTCCTAGAAGGATAAAAAGATCCTTGTTATTGCACTGGGTGTACCAGGTTAGTCCAGAATAATTTCTCATTTCAAAATTCTCAATTATATCTTAAAAATTCACTTTTCTTTGTATTATAATGTATTCACAGTCTTCAGGAATTAGGGCATAATATCATTGGAGGGTCATCATCACGTCTATCATTATTGTGTCTAGCTATTAGAGTAGCTTTCACCTGAGGAGCTTCATATGGCTGAAATATATTTGCATCTGGGTACAGCAGGGATTAGAAGAAGAGCAATTGTGAGAAGAAAAGTGTTGAGAGAAAGACAGGAGGCCAATCACAAAGAGTTTATAATAATGTGATACAAATGCTAATATCATCTTGCAGGGAATTGGAGATGATTGAAGAAATTGAAGCAGAAGTGTGGCAGGTTTAGGCTCACCAGATAAGTTGGAAAGAGCTCTCAAAGCAGAGGGTGGGAAACGAGGCCAGTACTTCAGGCAAGAAAGTCATGAATTGAGGTAATAGTAAGAATAGAAGGGGAGAACAGTTGATTTGGTTTCCAGCAAAAACTACAACTAAGAAAAACTAGTAGCTCATTGTATAATTGGGAGAGCAGTCTCTAAAGGTGATTTCAGCTATTTTATAAAGTTAAAATTTGGTTAAGAATTAACAGCTGGGGCCAAGTGTTTAGATCAGTGGCTCAGTGCCTGCCTGGCAAACGCAAGGTCCTGAGTTGGATCCCTGGTACAAATAAAAAATTATTAGCTAATGTTTCATTTCTGGTTTATAGGCATTCTTGTCCAATACATATGTAAGTTTTCAAAATGATGTACCTTTTATGGTTCTGGTTCAGATGGATTTACTGTATATCTGCAATACAAATCTCAGGTTTGGAATCAAACCTGTCTCTTATAGTAGATTTCTCATACAGAGCATCTTCTTAAAATCAGTTGTTCCTCTTTGGGGTTTTCTCACATATCTTGCATCTGTGTGCTTATAATGGAATAGTGTATCAATGAGTATTTCCCTGATAATTTGTGTGAAATACTTCAAGTTAATACAGGGTGGGATTTTTTTTTAAAGGTAATAAGCCTCATTTGAAATATAATGTTAACTTATGATATACATATACCTACATACATACATACACAAATGAACATGTACATAGAAAAATATACACAGATTATCATCCATTTGTAAAAAATACCTATCAATGCCCTACTATATGCCACGTGGGAAGGATTGAAAGGCGACTAGGATATGTGTTTGCTGCATTTTTCATTATCTGTTTTTTATTTACCCAACTAAATAACAAGCTCATTGAGTGCTAAAATATCTTATACATGTTTCTGTAGATGTCTTTGAGAATCAGTGTGCTTAAAGGAATGATTTCATAATTAGTGCTTAATACATATTTTTTATTTGATCGCTAGATTTTAGAATGTTGATGAATCTTATCACAGCACTCCATATTTTCTCACGGTGATTTATGTGCTTGTCATTCCTCTTCTCAAATGTTGTAAATTATTTGGGGAACAATCTGTATATAGTTTAATTTCATAACTTTTACAAGCCTTCACCCAATGCCTTGCACATAGCATTTTCTAACCAATTATTACTTGAGGAAATTAATGAATTTAACACATGAAATGAATAGTTTTATCTGAGTTCACATTTCTCTGAAGAGCCAGAATTAGCACGGTCCCTTTAGCTCTTGGGGTGAAATAACTCCATATTAGATATAGTTCCTAGAAGGCTAGATGGAATAAAGGAATTGAGAAAGAAATCTTGCATAGAAGTGTGCCTGTGAGGAATGAGGCATGAGCCAAAGCAGCTGTTCAATGCCTCCATTTCTCCCAAGATGGATCACAGCAAACCCTAGGAATGCTGGTGAATAGAAGTGGCCTACAACATCGAGAGTGTTTTATTTTAATTCAGAACATGAATTAGTTCAATTTGGCAACTTGCAAATTCATTCTGCCACTCTGTCACTGACATGCCACTCTGCAATGAACAGTAGTGACTTACTGTTTGTTTCAAAGGCAGGCTTTTGCTTTCTTCGGGAGACGTGCTTGGTTTGTTTTGTTCAATTTTTAATGATACATGATTTTATTTTAAATTTCTTTGGAAACTGCTTTGTATCCTAGGGTTTCCGGCTTTCTATGAATTGAGAGGAGGTTATTACCTTCTAAGTTTTCAATTAGGAAAACAAAGCAAGTTTGGAAGCTCCGTTGGGATCTTGTAAACCCTCTCAAAGCATGTTCTGAATGAGACAATTTTTGTGCAACTAGCTCTAATTGTCTAAGATGAGACAATCTACAGAAGCTAATTGGAGAGCGTCTCATTCTGCAGCATGTATGGGGGGTGTTACAACAGAAGTTTGGTTTATTTGTGTTGATTTTTGTTGTTGCTCTTCTGTTGTTCAATCCATCCTTCTTTTCTACATTTTTGAAGGGACTTTTCCTCAATATTTAATTATGAATTTTTTACCAGCAAGGTTTAGGTCTGACATATATAACTTCCACAAGCTGCCTAATATTGTCCTGAATCCTTACCATTCTTTATAGCTATATTACAATTAGTAAATTATGGATGGTCTTGTATCCCCTGTGCTTTCCTAAGATGTGATACTGAATTCTGTTTCAATTTTAAGGTTTGTGTTTGAATCGCAGCTGGTAGGTACAGAATAGTATTTATCACATTTTTTTTCTTTTGATCACCACCTGAATGATTACACTGTTGACGTATTTTGAATTAGACAAGAACATATGCCTGACTAAATTGATGCCTCACATGGAAACTCGCATATAATGAACTTCATTTATGCAGTTATTTTAATTTTTGATTATATTCTTTGCTTTTAGTTTTATGTTTTTTATACTTCTCCAAATCTGTTCCCTCATGGCATAAAAATTAGGACTTTTCTTAAACTTGGAACTTTATTATGCAGACTTTATATCATCATAATTTGACGAAGCCAGGCTGATTATAATTAAGGAAAACTAGTTACATTTTATAGGTATTTGTCATTAGTTTTATTATAATAAACTGGCATTAAGCTTGTGATCTTGCATTGGTTATGGCTTTCTGGAGGAATATTACATATATACATATACACACATACACACTTATCAATGAGATATATCATATATACATATATATACATATACATATATATATATATCTATATATCTATGATATTTATTGGATGGGATTATAGAAACAGAACTGGGAGAGTTCCATATTGGCTACTGTGCTAGAAAGGTGGAGGATCCATTAGTTTCTCAGTCCAAGAGACTAGAAGCCACAGTGCAGGAGCGTGAGCAAGGATGTAGCACCAGTTGAAGACCAAAGGCCTGAAAGCAACCCGGAGTACTGCTGTGAGTTGGCGTTGAAGAACCGAAGGAAGCAGACTCTGATGTTTTTAGGTGATACCATCAGAAGGTGAACCTGATCAAGCATGTTAGAACTTTACAAAATGTAAGACAACCTCCCCCTTCTTTTCCTTTTGCTCCATCTAAGCTTCTAGCCTGTTGGATGGTGCCCCCTACAACTGAGATGGGTCTTCCCCTCATGAGTTTGCTGGCCTACATACTAGTCATCTGCAGAAACACTAGCATTTCTTAATTTAATCAAGCTAATATGTCATAGATCTTAATTTGATCAGTGAGAAAAACAGAATCATATTGACACCTTTTGTATATTAGAATGTTTTCGAAAAGCACCTGCTTTTGATTATCTCCTCTACAATTATTAGGGTGATAACCAAGAACTCTGGAGAAAACTCTTCATAAGATGGAAGGAAGGAGAGGAATCCTAACAAGGTAGCAACTGGCAACACAGAAACAGTTGTGAGTCAGAGTATGAAGTAATAACCGGGGACAGAATAGAAATCTGTGTCTTCTATTCTAGCTGCACACCAGCTGTTTGTTCATTTCTTTCTTCATCAGTTTATTTGTTTATGCATTTATTTATATTTTGAGAAAGGATCTCATTATGTTGCTAAGTTGCCCAGGCTGGGCTCAAACTTGCAATCTTTTGGCCTTAGCTTCCCAGTGCACTGGGATAACAGGTGTGTGCCACGATACCCAGAGAGATGTGTGGTTTTCATCTCTATTATCTGTATCTGCAGCGACACTTTGCCATTATACCATTTTGGCATAAAATATTGTCTGTTCACCTCACTGTAGAGTGAGTTAGAAATTATGAGTATAAAGATGGAAAATGCCAATATGGCTAAAATTAAATTTGTTTCTATTTTGATGAAACCATGGGACAAAGTATGACCCTGGAAAAGTGATATTATAACCATATATTTTGAATTAGGGAAGATGGCTAGATGCTGTTTGTGATAATTTTAAAATGGAAACACATACTTCATGCTGCAACTTGGTTATACCACATCACCTATAATTTAATGTTCCATGACAAATTATTAAAACTTACATTTAAACTCATGGTTCAATTTAACTTAGATGCCCACTTCTCTAGGAATTGAAGGATAAAAAATTGAAATTATCTTCACTAATACTTCATGAGTTAGTGAAAAAGCGTGTTCCTGTGTTTATGAATGCAAATGCATTATCTTCTCTTTTATATAGATAATTTAGAAATTTTTATGTGTTTTTTATGATTATATAGTTACATATTTATATAATGTAATACTTGAGTTGGCTGAATATTAAGTAAGATATACTTTAACATGAGAAAGTTAAGTATTTTCTGAAAAAAGGTATTCATTGTTAGTATATAAATGAGATCTTTCAAATTTATATCTTGCTTTTCAAACTAAAAGAAATTATATTACCTTTGCAATGCTATTTTTTGATGAAGGAGAGTATTTATTTTGCTCCTGTTAATGCTTTTACTCAGCAGTTTGGAGTAAATAATTAGAAAACTTTTAGGTAGTGATTTTTCACTTTTAAATATCTTGCTAAGCTATTATAGAGATAATGATTTTAAAGAAGTATGGATTTTGAACAAAATATTTTGAGACATATATTAAAAAAGAGTAAATCTATTTTTCTATGAGGTTGTAAAAATTCTTCTTAGAGTTTTGCAGTCATTTGCTTTTATGTGACAGTTTGAGTTGTATTTAATTTAACAAAATGTGCTGGGGAGGGGAGGTTACTAACCTTTGTGAGGCAGTTCTTTTCTTCACAAGTGTTAGACGTAGTATTTTTTTCATTTAACACCCATTCATTATATAATGTTTTGAGCCATCCACAATGTGCCACCTACTGTTTTAGGAACCAGTGATGAAACGATTTCTTCATGAAGAGCATAGCACAATGGGCTTAACTAAATGAGATAATTTCATCATACTTCATATTGTTAATAAAATAAAGTAATGCAATAAAGATTGACAGAGCAAGTTACTGCAGATAATGTGGTTAGGAGCAGTTTCTTTCAGAAGATGCCTTTTGAGTTGAGACTTAATTACGGACTAAAAAGAGCATATTAAGGGAGAATTTGGAAGAAGCTAAGAAATATAAGAAATAGAAATCAGATCATTATGGTTGATAGGCTTTAAGCAAGAATCACACAGTTACCCAAACAATGGAGTTTTCAAAGTGTACAGAGCAATCATTGAAGAGGCGAGGTAGAAAGAAATGCGGGAGAATTAGTTGTGTCCCCTTAGGTCATGCTTCAGAGTGTGTATTTTATTCACAGTATTATCTAAAGTCACTGGAATCAGTAACTGGAAGAATGATAGGATCAGATTCAACTTTCAAAGATTGCATAGGTTATCCATTGGTTATCCAGTGAGAGGCATTTTAAGTCTTCCTAGCAATAAATGAAAGCTATGAGGTCTCAAGTTGAGAAATAAAGACTGGTTTCAATAAAGGTTAGAAGTAGAATCTAACAGGACTGGATGATAGAGGAGATGTGAGGGATGAGGAATATAAAATACCACAGAAAATGTTTTGGGAGCATTTCTGTGAATAGTGGGGCTATTTAAAAGATGGAGCCAGTTAGGGGAGGCAAAAGATTTGGTTTTAGAGGTATTAAGTTTGAGATTTCCATTCCAAATTCTAGTGAATTTTTCAAGGTGCCTACAGGCATCTCAGTGGAGAATTAAAATTGGATATATAAACAGAAAGAGCCAGTGGCAAGTAAACAGGATTTAAAATCATTTGACTGGATGTGCTCACTCTAGCTGAGTGGAAGTGTGTATGAAAAATAGAGGTTATATCACATAGGGTCCTGGGATGTTTCAACCATTTAGTAGCTTGCAAAGAATTGAGATGCAAGAATAGTGAGATAGAAAAACTGACTGTGATTTCATATAGGAGCTTAGAAAAAATTTAAGAAGGTGAAATCAAGTATATTTAATGGAGATGAGAATTACAATAATATAGAGTGTAAATCATTGCATTGAAATACATACAACTATCAGTGATGTAAAACAATGAGTAGGACAGAAAAGAAGAATAGTGACTAGGCAGTGCTCAACAGAGCTACTCTTATGTTGGTTTTATGCTGCAGCATATTTAAAGTTCTCCTACATGTTGCATGTTTGTGAGTATTAATACATTCCACTAGATATGCAGAAGTTAATATGTATGCCAAATAGAAAAACAGGTATCAAAAGCGTAGTGATCACTGACTTAGCGAATTGAAAAATACTGGCTCACATCAAATTGACTGAAATCTATTTCACGAATCCGTGTTCCTCATGCCCACTGTCCTGTTAGATCTATTATGTAATGATGGGCTGTGCTAATTATTTCTGGCACCTGCATCTAGTGAAATCAGATATGAAATTTTGGATAGGTACAGATGGCCATTTGAAAAAATACTCTTTTTTTCTATCAACTGATCAAATCTCATAAGTTAGAAATGTTCAGACTATGAAATTAGCTGGCAGCCTTCTTCATGAGTATAGATAATAAGGACAGACAGTATTTTTTCTCAAGTTCAAATGAACTTGTTTTGTTTAGATTTAGATCTCAGGCATGTACCATCCTGAAACATAATAATTTAATACTCTCCGAGGTAGAGATTTTACCCAGAATAATTATTTCAGCTTAAATAATTATTTTGATCTTAACCCTTTCTCATTTTGACTCAGTAAATTGTATATAAATATATTTTAATCTGAGAAAGTATATAAAAACATGACAATAATGCAGAATGTATTGGCAATTAATAAAACTGTCAGTGTTGTAATGAAGGTCTTAGAACAGGTATTCCTTACAGTAATTACTGATGGTGCACCTGGACAACAAGTTGCTAAGCATGAATTATCATTGTAAGGAAAGAGAATATGCGGCAGTGATGGTCACAATTCTATTCCTTTTGCACAGACTGCTTCCCATATTTTCTAGCTGGAATCCATAAAAACACGATATAGATGGCTATGGCAAAATGCAGATTGGAAGGTCGGAGTCTGGCTAGATTCATATGGTCAAATAAAAGCAGGATGACAGGATAAAGAAGCAATGGCATGGCTTGGCTACTTGAATTGGGTAGATAAATAAAAATAAGTTGACTTGCATCTGATGATTAAAACTAATGTGCTAAGTCTGAAGATAAGGAATGCAATTATTTAGGAATATGTTCAAAAACAAATGTGTACCAGATGCGATACATGTCAGATATCTCACTGTGAAAGCCTGGGCTAAGTTATCTAAAAAAAAAATATTGTTGAACAAAATAATGAAGTGGCCCCAAATGTCAGTGATCTTCTGTCATATGAGGTGAAATCATTTGAGATTTTGCAGCTCGTTGTATGGCTATTTAAGAGAATTAGATGTAATATGAAGAGAGGAATCCGCTGTGAGCTGGAAAATAATCTTTGTGAATATTCCCTCTGGAGGGTAGCAGGGAAACAAAGCAATTGTGGACTAAGGGGAATATTTCAATTACAAAGCTCAGCAATAGTATAGCTATAGGGGGGAAATGTATGCATAATGAAAGTTATATGTGTACTTACATAATTTCTTTAGCTTTGTCAATAAAATGAAGCAGCTTATCATATATAGTTTCTTTTGACCGCACCCAATTGAACTTTAGAAATCAAAATGCCCACATATTAGCCTTGCTCTGTTTTTCCTAAAGAAGAAAGATTTATTTTGTATTGCAATGATGAAGGTTTCAGTCAATGGTCAGATGAGCTCATAGATTTAGGAACATGTGAGGCAGCATAGCCTGGTTCTTTATTCAGTTATAGTCTTTTGCCATGGACTTATTTTCTGATAAATAATTTTGTCAACACTCTGAATTTTTCAAAGATGTAATTTTGGGCAAAATTAAGCACATATTTTTGGATCTACACCATTTTCTTCTCTTGACTATAAAAGATTTGGAATGTGCTTTGACTATTTTTCCTTGTTGTAATTAAAACGTCACATTTAAAGTTGTTAAAATGCTCATCTCTCTGATACTAGTAATTCCTATTTTTCAAGCACTTGTCTGTAATTTCATGTGTCTAGATTTGCTTAGGCAAATGCACAAGTGCCTCTTTTTAGAGTTTACCCAAAAGCTAACAGAGTTTAATGTTATATGTACATATATGTTTCAATGTGTAAAATAGATACATGTTCCTAAGGTAGGGTATAAAAAATAATTACAGACAAACAAATCTCCTAATACCCTAAGGCACATTCAGTGTTCACTCCATTGAGTGTTAACCCTTCCTCAATGCTTGTGACTTTCCCAAGATCCATGTTCTTCATACCACCCCATATCTTACTAAAAGGATTTTATTTATTCATCTACTTGTTCCATTGCTCCTATTGAAATAGAAGCTCAAACATAGCTGCGATTTTTGTTACTCACACCTCTAGCATTAGAGACAAGAACAATGCCTGACACATGAATATTCAAGAAATGTTAACGCAATGGATGATTGAATCATGACATTTTTGCTTCATTGCATTTTTTTAAAAAATCCAACTTTATTTCCATTATTTGTACATCCTTTTTCACCAATATATATTTTCCTTCAACCTCTGCTTTCACTGTAACTCAAAAATTTTGATAAGGTGTATTTTCATATCCTTTTAGTCCAAACATTTTTTATATTTTTGAGAGTTTTCATTGACCATGGATTATTTGGATAGATGCTATTAAATTGCAGATAGTTTTGGATTTTCCAGTTTGCTTTCTGTTGTTGTTGTCTAATTTAACTGCATTTTATTCTGAGATAACACATTCAATGATTTTTATTCTGTTTGAGTTTTTAATGTTCGAAAGTTTATTTTTTGCAAGCAGAGGGAAATTTTTTCAATTGTTTTATTGGTACATGTTTATAGTACATAATGATTACATCCCTTGTGCAGGGTTGGTACATGTACATAACATTTTTAACTCTTTTTGATTAATCCTCTTCTCTATCTTTCCATCCCCATTTTCTACATCGCTTGGTCTTCTTCCCTTTTGCAAAATATCTATTCATTTCCTTTTATCTATCACTTATTTTACTCTTTACTTATATTTTGCATTTCTCATGTAAGAGAGACTGTGCAATATTTCAGCCTCGGTGTGTGTATGATTTATTCACTTAATTTTATGGTTTTCAGGTGCACCTATTTTCCTACAAATGACTCAGATTTATCTTTCTTTATGGCTATGGCAAAGTAGTACTCCATTGTGTATAAATACCATACAGTGCTTTTTTAAAACAATCTATTCATGCTCTGATGGATATATAGATCACTTCCAAGATTTAGATGCTATGAATTATATTGCTATAAACATGTGTATGTATGTATATGTCACCTGTTTTTTGTTAAGATTTTTGTGTGAGGTTTAGGCAAATGTAAGAATTCTATTGCTATTGGATGGACAGCGTTATTGGATGGTGCCAGTGAGATTAAAAAAACGATACTGT
Organism: Fukomys damarensis; assembly: GCF_012274545.1. Classification (NCBI taxonomy): domain Eukaryota; kingdom Metazoa; phylum Chordata; class Mammalia; order Rodentia; family Bathyergidae; genus Fukomys; species Fukomys damarensis. The sequence goes on from NW_022900951.1 coordinate 24,424,559, forward strand.
GACTCAGGTTATCTATTTCCTTACTGATTTGCTACTTTCTTCATTTATTGATCATTGTCATAGGGTCTTTAAAGTCTCCTAATATACAGTAGGGCTTCTATCTTATGAGAGAAGGAATTGGGTAGTAGAGAGGGATTATCTCATCTTTTTGATTGCACTTGAGAGCAGTTCAATTTATTTAACTTGAACTTGGAAATATTGAAAAATCCTGGCAGCCTTCATTATGTTAGCTTTCATTGGGAGCTGGAAAGTTTACCCATTTGTTTGGCTACATCCTTTGGGAATGCAGGTTATTTTATAACTGAAGGATTCTGTAGGCCCGAAACAGGAAATGGTGGCTCAAATGCTACCGACTTTTGTTTCTTATCAATCTTTACTATAATTTCTTCATAATTTTAGGTGTGTTGATCAGTTTTAAGTAGTTTTTTTAAGTAGTTTAACCAGTTTTGCTTGTGTCACTAGGGAATGGGCCACAGAACTCACATTGTGACCTCAGATGTTGAACTCTCTGATTTTGTTTTATTTAGTGAGCATATCTTCTTTTATCTTTTACCTGTAACATAATGAATATTTCTGTTTAAGACAGGTTTCTTGAAGATAACACATACTTATATGTAAGTTTAATTGGAATACATAAACTCCATTTGATGTGATTAATAGATGGATTAATAGCTACATGTCTATAAATGTTTTCATTGTATTATATTTGTCCTTTGCTTAATTTAATTTCTCCTGTTTTCTGCCTTCTCTTGTCTTAACTGAACATTTACATATGTCATTATATCATTTTCCTTAGCATATCAGGCTTCTTTTTAAAAAATTCAGTGATTGTCTTATTTTTGAAATACACATTCTTATCTAAGTTTACAAGGAATAGCACTACACTTCTCACTACCTGTGCAGTGCTGAAACTTTACAATAGAGTATACTTAAGTCTGTGATTCTACCTTTCATAACATAGATAACATTCATTTTCACTTGCCTTCATGCCATAACACCAAATGCACTTTTACTACTGTATTATTAATTTCAATAGCTGTTTAGACAATTTAGAAATTAAAAAAAGTAGTCATTATTATATTGCTGATCCTCTTTCTTTGTTCGTATAGAACCATCTTTCTGACTGCTCTGGTTTCACTTCTGCCTAAGACAATGTCACTAGTGTTTCATGAAGTATGGATTTTCTGTGATAAAATCAGTTTTGTTTGTGAGAAAGAAATTGTCTTCTCTTTATGTTTTGAATAGAGTTTCATTGGAAAAGGAATTCTTGGCTGATTTTTTCTTTCATTGTGAATATCTTATTATCTTCTTGTTGTCATGCATATGTTTTAACAAAAATCTGCTGCAATTCTTATCTTGTTATTCTATAGGCAAAATTCTCAGTATCCTCACCATCTCAAGGCTGCATTCAAGATTTTCTCTTCATCTTTATTTTCCTGGATTTCCAGTTTGATATACCTAGAGATAGCTTTTTTGACATCTATTTGTTATTTTCTGAGCTGCAAATATTTTCTGGTTTTGGATTTAGGGAAATTCTAGCTTCCAGGAATGAATTTTGGAGCATACCTTGCCTTCAAATTACCTTAAAGAGTTTGAGAGTATTTGCATTAGATCTTCCCTAAAGTTCTTGTTGAATTTGGCAGTGAATCCACTGGGACCTGGGCTTTGCTTTGTTGATAGTACTTTTTATTACTTTTTCAATCTTATTGCCTCATATTGATTATTTGGGGTTTTTATATCATCTTGGTTCAGCTTCAGTTGTTCATATGGATCTAGGAATATAATTTTTTCTGGTTTCCCCATTGTTTTACAGTACAAGTTCTCAAAGTATTTACTAATAATCTTCCAGATTTTGGCAGAGTCTATTGTGATTTTGCTTTTTTATTTCTAATTATATTGATCTGTGTCTTTTCTTCCTTTTGGGTGTAATCCTGTCTAGGAGTTTATCTGTTTCATTTATTCTTTTAAGGCAGTAGCTCTTCAATTCACTGAATCTTTGTATTGTTTAGTGTTAATTTCTCCTCTGTTCTTTATATTCCCCTTTTTTATACTAGCTTTAGATTTGGAATGTTACTGTTTTTCTAGGACCTTGAGATTCTCCAGTAGGTTATTTATTGGGACTTGTTCTGTTTTTCTTTTGGGGGCATTCATAGTTTATTGATCTGGTTTTTAATTACTTCTGTTACCCTTTGGAATAATTCAGCTGTGAGACTTTTGCTTTCCTCCTCCTCTATGCCCCGTGGGGTGGCGTTGCAGCAGTTGGAAGTGTTTCAAGGCATTTTGTTGCCTTGTCATCTCATGTTTCTATTGTTTTTGGTCATTTGTTTGTTTTTACTTTGTTTTGCACTCAGGTTGTAGGCACTTATAGTGGAAAGATTTTTTGCTTGTATGGAGATCTCTTTAGTTAGTGTCTGCTTTGCTAACTGTGGTCCTTTGCCTCTGTCCCAAGATCCATTCATCTTGGTTAATTTGGTAGGGGAAGATGCATTGCAATAGGCCCAACAGTCAACATCTGGTAATAGACCCTTGTATTTTTAATGCCACAATGATAATCTGGATATTGGAATACAGGGGAAAATACTAATAGCAACAACTATGTGAAACTAGTCATAGCAAGTAAATCAGCATCGATAATATTGCCCAATTCAAACTGTATATTGACATGCCATAAAAGCAAATACTACAGTACACTTAGCCATAGAAAGGAGATCTATAATTACAGTATAAACTATATATAGTAATACAGCAAACATCTACTAAATGTGACAACCATACCTCCAGTAACAATAGCAAAGAATTCAAAGGTAATAAAATACTTAACTATCTAAAGATTAATACAGCTTAATAGTTATACTATTAAAGGTATGTAGGATTGCAATTGGGGGAGTAAAAGAAGAAAATTTTTTAAAACTTAAACAGTTGGAGATGAAAAGCAAAAATGTTAGACAGGATATGATTAAGGAGTAGAAGGATATTTGTAGAATTATATAACAGAAAAGAAAAAAAAAACCTAGGAAAACAAGAAAAAAGCTGAGAAGAAAATGTGAAAAATAAAAAATAAAAATTTAAATGGGAAATATTAATGTGAAAAAAGAAAAGAAAGGAAAAGGGAAAATTACCCAAACCCTATTAAATCAGTGGGAAAAAAGGAAACAAACCCAAGAAAAGAAAAAAGAGTTCTCTGTACTTTTCACTGAGTGAGTTCCTTTCATGATCGTAGTTTTAGAATCCAACAAGTCATGACTTTCTCTCCCTAGCTTTGCAGCCTGTATATTTGTGAGATAACCTGCCCCCTCTAACCCCATTCAGGAATCTCCTCAGTTTACCCCAGGCTGTGTCAGTCATCTACGCCTTGATGTATCCTGCTCAGGTTGGTAGATGGGGAAGTCAATCAGACCTCAGATCTGCACTGCATTCAGGCAGCAGGGAGGTGCTCAAGTACTCCAGGCCAACACTTTCAGACCCAGCACTTTCTGAGTACAACTCAAGCAGAGCCAGGCTTCCCACTATGAAGTTTGGGGCCCATGTTCTTCCAAGGGCTCAGCCTAAACCTCTCAGGAGCTCTCTGTCCAGCTCATTCCCCATCTGAAGCAGTCTTCTGTGGCTGCCTCCCATCCAGTCACTGTGCAAGGGCTACGCTAGGAACCCGAGGTGGAGTTGGCCCGTAGTTGTTCTGCACTACACTGGATTCTCTCTATGGATACTGCCTGCTATATGGCAGCACTCCCTCAGAACAAAATCCCATGCTGCCTTTGCAGTTCACAGAAGCCTTGGTCTCCTCCTGGGGCCTGGACCACTTGTCCAGTCTGCCATTTCTGCTTGGAACTGCCAGCAACAGGCATGTACCCTGGTTCTGTGGAGCAAGGTTCTCTTTCCTAGCCAGTGTGAGCCTCTAGACTGCCGTGTTCTTTTCTCTGCATTGGAGTGCATCTGTGCACCTTCACGGCAGCTTCTAATTTTCCTGTCAGCTCCTTTCTGATTCCCAGGGGTCAACTTCTCTTTTTCTCTTCAGCAAGTTGTTATTTTTCCGGTGTCTGGATTCCAGATTTTAGAGAGGCCGAATTTTGCTGTAGATCACCGCTCCACCATTTTGTCTTTGTTGTACTATATTCTTTAATCATGATTTTCGTCTTTACCCTCTTGGACAACATCCCTGATGGGATGCAACTTCCAGCCACTACAGTTTGAGTCTTAGCATTTGTAGTTTGTATTCTAAAGTTTGAACTTACATCCAGGATCCTTTAGTAGAATTTGCTCTTTGGAACCCATTTCAGCTTAAAAAAAAAAAACAAAAACCCGTAGATTTGATATCCTATTTTGACTTGCCCTTTTTTTGTATACATGCATATATATGTACATATGTATGCATGTATATTTAAGACTTAGTTTTACCAAATTCTTAAAAATAAGACAATATTAGTAGTTTTGCAGCTGAATTGTCAGTGTATCATCTTTGTGAGTCAGAGTTTTAGGTTATGGAATTAATTTGCATCGAAGGAGATGCAAAGCCATAATCAACTATATTTTCTTCTCTTTGGGATCATTTTTTTGTTTTCTAATTCTTGAACATTTTCCTAATGATGTAAATCACATTCTCAAACATTAAAAAGAAATGAATGATATTGTGGCATATTACTTTGGATTTGTCTCCATTCAGGATATAGCCTACTGATATCATTTCATGAACTGCAGGAAAATCTTCCTTATGTGTGTAGCCTTCTACACAGGAGCAACAGTAACTGGAGTTGTAATATAACACCTTCATTCTGCAGGGAAAAAACTACTTACTCCATGAATACCATGTTTATTGTTTATTGGTATTTATTGGGAAAGTGATACGTTAGGCCCCAGGAAGGCTTGACAGGAAGGGAAACAGAGATTATGAGTACTGAATGGAAGAAAGCTGTGATGTGAAGGTAGGGATCCATATCGGGGCCGTCTGATGATGAAAGTACTGGGGTGGTGGGAGCTAAGAAGCTCAAGGATAAATGTGCTATAAGCCTAACATTTTCAAATGAAAAGTAAATTTGACGTCCTACTTCACTAATTGTGATATTTTGGAAAAGTTATGCTCCATAGTTCTGTTTTCTCAGATGTGAATTGGGAAAAAATAATAGTGTATCTCTCATAGCACTATTGAGAATATAAGTAATAGAATTGAAGTATTTAGCAGAGTATCTGATGTATATTCCAAGCTCTGTAAATTTGCCATTCAATTATTGACAATAATAGTGATTTGATTATAAATCCCGGAGTAATTATTTGCTTACAAATCTAAGATAATGTAGATATATTCATTCAGTTATACTTACAGGACATTTAATCAGCGAAATATTCATGAAACTTATGAGTTCTTATCAGGAATTATGATCACCATTCTTTATATATAATCAGCGATATTTCTAGAAATGTATTATGTCACAATTATATAAGGAAAATACAAGAAGAATCAAATTCTCTAATTCTAATACTTATGAGATCTGTGATAGCGGATCTCTTGTATTGTGAGCTATGAATCACGAACATTGTATTCTCAGTGCCAGTTTATTTGAATTCTGTCACCTGTATATTAGGTAGACTTGACAATAATCGTTAGGATGAGAATGTTTAGAACCTATCCTGCAGAGAGAACTGGTTATGAAAATCTCCTGAAATACCACTGAAAAGAGACCATTAGCAAAATCAGCATAATGTATAATGTGCTTAGAGAGGTCATTGCAACAGTTGTACTAGTCATATACAAAATATTGAATAATTAAACAAATAGAAATCATTGCTATAAGTCAGAGACATGTTTCTGCAAACCATAATCCACAAGCTATAAAAGCTTCACAGTTCATGTCGGTGACTCTTTTGAATACCTTTGTCTAAGTGTTGAGACTTATCCCAAGTGCAGGTTGGTAGTCATTTTATCCTAGGACATAAGGAGGTAGGGAAACAATTTTCTCCAGACAGATTCTGCTAAGGCTTTTCTAGAAGATGACCTTTTTAAATGCTGACCCGACATACAGCTGAATGATGGACGTATCATTTACCAGCAAGCACTGTTCTCTTTTGGTGGTGAGAGTTTAAGATCATTGAACTTGTAAATGGTGACAGGAATGTTGGCCTAGATATGATTGAGCAGTATCGTAATGTGCATAATTATCATGACTCTCTGAAGGCTCTGGGCAACTTTTCAGTTTTGATCATGATTTTAACTGCTGACACTTAAATTAAAAATCACATGATAGTAAAATAAATCATGATGCCAGAAGCATAGCTTAGTTGTACCAGGAAGCCTTGAGTTGGGTTTTGTGATGGGAGGTTAGTGAGAAAAGACCTTTTTACCTATTTAGAACCCCTTGAAAGCATGATTTGGATTCACAGAAATTTATGGAAATAGAGATTTCCATTTTGTCAAGGCTGTCTTTTGGACGCTGAACTTTAAAATTCGGAAGTAATGATTAAACTTAATTGGGAGGGCATACAAGCTTCATACCTAAAAAAATTCAGATTTCTAGACCTTATATTGATAGCTTGTTTGTGGTATAACTAAATTAAAAGCATAAAAAGAGTGGTTAGTATCAAATCTAAGCGTTCTATTGTTTTTACAAATGACAGTAAAATTGGTTGTGGTGATGCACATGTGTAATCACAGAACTTGGGAGGCTGAGGCAGGAAGGTAGCCTCTAACGTTTAAGGCTAGCTTGGGCTATATAATGAGTTTAAGGCAAGCCCGAACTAAATAGTGAGACTATTTCAAACAAAAACAACAGAAAGAATGGGAACATGCGTACAAAACAATTTCATCAGATGAGTGGCTTGCAACAAGAATTTAATTATCCCATTAATTTTATTTTATATGGGAATATTAGGTCACAAATATGTCAAATATGATTTCATCTTGGAATCTAAATGATGGTTAAGGGTGTATTGGAAGGCATTATTGGTTATACTTGCAGCAGCTCACTGAGAAAGAGGGAGAAGATTAACTATCTGTCCCTCTCCTCAGGTTCCAAAAAAGTCCAAATACTCCTAATTGGCTATAGTAATTCTGGAACCTACAGGGAAAATGATTCAAGAAAATATAGTTATTAGTTTTCTCTTGCACTAGCATTGATAATTTAAAGGAGTTATAATGATGCTGAGTTGACAATAGACAACACATATTCTAGCACCAAATAGCACCACTTGAAGCAGCCATGCACTCAGCCATTCAGAAAAGGTTACAAAATGAAATATAGCTACAGTCCATGCTCAATTGTTAAAAACCGCATAATCCAGAAAGTTTAGTTATTAACTTAGCTCCATACAAGGGGTGACTGAAAAATCCTTTGAATGTTTAAACTTAAAAAAACCCCACCTTTTTATAGTACAAGGTATATTACCAAAGTTGATGGAAAAAATATGTTTGGAATAGTAGTATTTTGCATATTTTGAGAAGCAATAATGGCAATGCATCTTTTACTATAAGAAATTAATAAAAAAGAACTCATTTCATTTTTCATTATAGCTCATCGATCAACCATTTAAGGCCATTTCTATTAAACAAAAACATTACAATGTATCCTAATCAACCTATTTAGAGGCTGACAGCACGAAAACTTCTAGGTTTTCCCCAAAATCAAGATCACCATGAAAGGTAAATGTTTTGAACTAATTTATAACATCCACACAGCTGAGGCAGTGCAAGTAAAGGCACTCATGAAAGAAAAGACTTCCAGAACTAGACTAGAAACTGGCAAGAAAAGTGGAATAAATTCAGCGGGGACATTATTCTGAGGGCAACTAATATCAGTATGTTTTACACTGTAAAAAATTCTTTAAATACTCATCACATTTTATTTGTGTGTGTGTGTGTGTGTGTATCCATGTATACATGTAAAAATTCAGGAAATTTCATTTGTTTCTTCTTGTTTGTGTGATGATTTTATAAACATTTTGAGTGTTTAATTTGTTCCTAGATTTTTAAATGTGACTCTCTATTAATTTTAGCATTCATAGACTCTGAGGGATTAGGACATAGATAAAAGAGAGGAAGAGTTGTTATTCAGCGTATAGCAGAATATGTAACTTCAATATCAGTCTCTAAAATTGTAACATCCTCTTGGTTTTCTAATGAGAGAAATTTCTCAGAATACTAATACCTTCTAAGCAGCATTATGAATATACATAGAAACCCAGTCACATATGATAAAGCAGCACATGGTAATGTGAGTTACTTAGACCCTTCCCATTTTACTTAGGCATAAAGAAAGCTTTTTTCCCTGTGCAGGCAGCATTCCTTAGTCTCACTTTATCGTTAAGCCTCACCATACCTTCAGCCCTGGGATGAGATATGTGAAGGGTGGTGCCTGAAGGTGACACGCGACGGGGTGAGGGCCAGAGATTGGCTGAGAGTTAGTGACAGAAGGAGGTATCGCTTTCACATTTTATTGGTTAGCATACTTCGGTGAAAAAAAAAAACCTTAAAAAATCTACACAAAACTGCTCTAAATTACGGCAGAAACGAGTAGGGGATTTTTTTTTTGGTGCGTTT
>NW_022900951.1:24433218-24445595 GCF_012274545.1 Fukomys damarensis
TCGGTGAAAAAAAAAAACCTTAAAAAATCTACACAAAACTGCTCTAAATTACGGCAGAAACGAGTAGGGGATTTTTTTTTTTTGAGCCAATATGTCCAGGCATCGGATTTAAGCATGGATCATAGTAAGCCTGAGTGTTTGATAGCAATAGTGTCAAGCTTTATCGTTCTGTGATTATGGTGGGGATGTTTCCTACTTCTCCCTTCCCCACCCATTTTGTTTGTTTCCGGATGATACAAAATTCACCTGGAAGCCACTAAATTGTACACGGAAAGGATTCCCTTAAAGAACTCTGCAAAATACTCACTGAAACAATCCCCTAAGAAGGATTTACTCCGTACTCGCATGATGCCTTGTCTAAATGTTCCTCAAACCCTTTTAAATTGAAGTCTATCACAGTTCTTTGTGTACACGTTAATAATAAGCCATTAGATTAAGTGTTAGCAAACTGTAGCCTTTGGACAAAAGTGGTCCACAACCTATTTTTGCATCACTCACAGCCAAGACTGATTTTCATATATTATAAAGAGTTTCAGAACCAAAAAGAATGGAAGAAGAATAAATGTCACAAGCTTCATATTCTATACAAACCCTAAAATATTTACTATGGGAATTTTTGTTACAAAATTATCAGACCCTGTGTTAGACTCTTAGATGATGCAAGGAACTGTCTTATTCTTGACAGATTCCTGTTGTGCCTAATGTAATGTCTTCTATGTAGCCACCTTGTCCTGAAACAGCTCTTCCCATCTACCCTCTTGGGTCAAGCTTTCTACTTTTATTGGGTGGGGAGGTATTTCCAGGGGAGATTAATTGAGGAGATATCAAATTCGTGGGAAATGGTTGATAGAGAGAGATATGATGAAAATTCTCCCCGATGTTAATGGATCTTAGGACCAAAAGGACCCAAGAGAATGCTCAGTTCAACTGCTTCTTGTTACAGAAGAAATAAGGTCAAGTGATGGAAGTTTTCTCAAGGTCCTAATCAACTGGTGAGACACTATTAGGCACCAGCCTGTATGTCTGTCACCATTTCCATTGATTCCAGTTATTTTGTGATATGGTGCCTTTGACTAATACCCAAACGAGACACATACTTATGTACTGCGTCTCCATACCTGGACTGTACAAGACTGCCCTTTTAACCTAATGAGTTCCTAACAGTCCATAGTTACTTCTGGAAAGAGTGATCAAGAACTCTCTTGAAGGGATGTTTTTTTGCATGGTGATTTTATTCCCTCTTCAGTTTGTGTCGTAGAACTGCTTACTATATGCATGGCCTTTTAATGTTATCTCCAGGTTCTTCCACAGTAGTTACATTGAGTGTCCCTATCATCATTAAGAAGGCTCCGGTTGCTTTCTAGAGCATCATGTTGATAGTTTCCCATTTATTTATATAAGAATAGTGACAAAAGATATATCAGATTTTTCATGTGACTTCTGTGATTGTTTCTTTGCAGATTTCTTGCAGACTTTAACCTGCTTTAAATCCTACCCTTTCCTCTTAGCATTTTGTTTGTTTGCCCTGCCATTTTCCGTTGCTTTTTCTTCTATATAATTTTGTAGTATCCTATACTGTCCTTCTCAGGAACTGGAGGACAGAGAACATATTCTGCTCATATTTCTATTCTCTAAGTTCTGTCCTGATGCTTTTGTATACATAAACTATCAACAATATCATTGCCATGCTCTTAATTGAAATTATACTCTAAATGGCTGCACTGATTTAAGATATGTGTTAAATTTAGCTGCAATCCATCTATAACTAAATGATAAGCTCACAATTTTTTCAATGAGACTCTTTTCTCTGATTTTAGGAAATGCCTTCTGCCATAGACTATAATAGCTTCCCAGAGGATACATTCCCTTGTGAATTTTTCTATTTTCATACTTATTACCAACTCTAGCCTTTATTATGTTTGTGAAGCTCCTGGAAGCAATTAATACACTATGTGATAGGATCCAACTAATTAGAAGTATGAAAAATGTTTCTATGGAACCAATCAGAACTTGATATATGCCCCTTCCCACACACATGATACTGAAGACTGAGCCCCAGGCCTTCTCAATGATCTACATCCCCAGCCCTTTATTTATTTATTTTTTAAAATTCTGATACAGGGTTTTGCTAACTCTATAGGTTGCCTAGGCATGGCTCAAACTTACAGTTCTCCTGACTCAGCCTCCCAGAGTCCTGGGATTACAGGAATGGTCCACCACACCCAGCAGCAAAGCAATTGTTCAAATGTGTCTTTATTTAATACTTATCAGAAATTAACATGGCAAGAAAATCCAAAAGGGTTTCTATGCTGCTGTAGTCGGTCCTCTCAGAAGACATTCTGATCAGGCATTGCAGTCCAAGGAGCATGGCACAATAGCTTGGGAACTTGTGAAGCTTTCTTTAAAGGGTAATCACTATGGTAGCTGCATCACAATACTTACAATAACAGTCCAACTGTTGAGGAAATCATTTACTTTTCATGATTGATTTTTTTTTCTTATTTTGTACTGGGGATTGAACTCAGGACCTTGCACTTGCAAGGCAGGTGTTGTGCCAGAGCTACATCCTCAGACTGCTTGAATATTTTTGCAGGGTTTGGCCTGTGTCACTTATTGACACTTTGAAAGATATGTAAATCAGTGTTTTCAGATCTTTACAGTTACCAAAATTATTTGCTTTTCCTTTTATTATTACAGACCTTTTTGCTCTTTACACCTAAGAAAAAAACATATTATTGTGGTGCTATTTCATTGCAAATTATGCGACAGCATATTGAGATGTTTTCTACCATGAAATTTATGAGACCATATTCCAATTAAATAACACCCAAGATCCTGAAAATATAATTTGAAAAATCACGTTGGATTTATAATAACAGGGAAAAACTCATCAGTGCACTATTTGTAATATAGCATCAGTGACTCGATTATTTTTCATTGCTTTCCTGTGTAGTGATGGATATTTCAAGAAATACTTTTCATAAATAACCTAAATTGGTAAGTCTCTGAAGTGAATGGCATAGATTTAGTATAGTATGACATTTGAATTTCAGTGTCTCTGAGTACAGATACTGTTTTGCATCATGGAAATAGTATAAATAGAGAAATGTTGAGAGAGTATGCCTGCATGCATACAGACACAAATCACCAATATTAAACTATTGCCATAACACCAACTTAAATATATCGGTTGAAAAGCTCTACAATATGATTAACACTGTAAAATGTTTAGAAAGTAGATATTTAATCGATTTGTTACATACAAAGAATATATCCATTATATCTATTTAATCATTAAAGACAATCTTTAATATATTACTTATATCCATTTAATCATTAACAAAAGTCTTTAATTTTGCCTATCTCTAAAGTGTTGGCAGATTTCATTTGGAAATATGAAACTGATCAAATTAGTGTAATCTGTATAAAAATCCACTGGTGGACTAAAATATAATTTTTTTATTTCTCTGTTCTCATGTAGTTCAATGTTAAAGGAGATTGTTTTAAGTAATACTTAGTAAGTTAGTAATATACATCACTGCTTATCTCAATAAGATTTCTGCACCCATGAAATCTGTATTGTAACTGAGCATTATGGACAAGTTAAAAGTAAACTTCATATTGATTGGATGAGTTTTAACAAAGGTGATGTGGTTACTATGTCTACAGTTTTATATTAGAAGAATTTTTAATGTAGATTTTTCTATCAGAAGGACTGTATGTGAATTTAAACTTGAGAATATTTACTATTTAAAAGATAATCACCAGCAATATGTAACCTTGAAGTTGCAAAAATACACGTAAAGTTCTTTGACTTGAAGAACATGTGTGTACATATACACAGAGATAGATAGATGCAATATCAAAGAGTATACACGAAACATTAAATTACATCTATTGACTGGTGCTAACAATATCTTTTGGCATATTTACATTTTAGCCTATTAGGCATTCCTTGAAGATGACCTGATATTCTAGAAAAAGTCATTTTTGAGAACCTATGTTCCTTCTTGCAAAAAGGAAAGATGCTCTGTTTTTGGAGCTCCTTTTTGCATGATTCAGTGACATGGAATGTCCCAATAGGAGGGGTTACAATGTATTTTAAAAGACAATATTGCCTGGAGAGATTTATAGGGGCCTGATGTCAATTTTGCAGCGGATACATCAGCTGGTGCTGAAGCCTCTACCAGTAGTATCATTACACTTGCTTTTAAAATACTATGTTGCATGCATATCTTAACCCCATTACTAATAAGGATAAAAATGTATAATAGATAATGTGAAATAGGAAGAAAAGGTCCAAAGGGGAAGAGGAAGGGATGGGGAAGGGGGAGGGTAAAGGAAAGAAGTGAAACTAACGAATATGAGAAAAGGAAAAAGCGGAAACAAAATCTTTGTAAATGGGATGGGGTGGAGGGCTTCAAGGGAGGGCAGGGGAATGGGAAAAATATAGGAACCAAGATATATCACGTAAAAGTACAAATTCCGAATGATGAATGTCACCATATTGTATACCTAAAATGTACCAATACATTTAATGAATAAAAAAATGAAGTTAAGCTTCTCTTCATCACAGTAGTAGAACACTAAGGATAGGGAGAGAGAACGAGAACATTTTGAAAGACAAGTTTCTTTGTATATTTAGGTGGCTTGAGAAGCAGCACAATTATCAGCAGCAGGTCTGTGGTCTTAAATCTGTTGAGAAGATCCTTAATTATCTGTGTAAATGTTGGCAAGGAGTAGTGTGGATAATTAAATTGAATTTACTTGAACATAGGCAGTTTTCATATTGGGAGTTGAAGTTGTTATTTGTACAAAATATACATTTCACTAATTAGGACACTTTTTGAGAAGATTTTTATATTAGCCTTATTTTTATGCTAAGTAGAAATATATAGGAAGTATAGATATATTTAAGCTTCATATTTTTATTGAAATTGCCTCCACATCCTTAAATATTGATACTGTTGAAAGTTTAAAGTATAAGAGCAATCAACAGTAAAATTTGATCTCTTTTTTAGCTATTTGTCTAATCAAGAGTAGACTGGAAAAGAAAAGAGTAGACTGTACTGTGTTCATTCATTATAAAAATATTACATGGCACTGAACTTAGAAAATTCCTAAATAACCTATTTAATAAGAAGTAGTAGGCTGGGGATTTAGCTCAGTGGCTCTGGCATTTGCCTTACAAGAGCAAGGACCTGAGTTCGTTCCCCAGTAAAAAAAAAAAGAAAAGAAGAAGTAGGAAGTGATATTGACCCTGCCAGTTATGGCGAACATTCTAGAGACCTAGTGCCCAAACTGCAACCTAAACCCTATTTATTTTTCACAAAATGTCAAGAATGCAATTAAACCCGAATCTCATGCTGCTGGGGCAATGCTGGGGTGACTTGCTCACATGTGGACAGAGAGGATGCTGCGTGCCTGCTGTGGCACACGTACCATAGTTTCGCCACCACTGACATGGGCTGTGAAATGTTTTCTGAGTTCATTAGCTCACTTCTTAACCCATGTTAAAAAAAAACCCTAAGTGTATTGTTCTTATTTTCTTAAATGAAAGTTGAAGATTTAAAACTTAGCTTTGCCTACAACAGCTCTGAAGAGGATTTACATTATGTGGTAGCTATTTGTACATTTATTGTTCCTTTCAGTACTGAAGCCTTTTATTCATTTACTAGTTATTACAGCAAAGATGAAATTGCAGAAGTAATTAAGATGTAAGTTATTTTGTTTTCCTCCAAGCAAATATTAAATGTCAATAACATTTTAGTTAGATATCTGTTAGCTTAAGGATTATAATTTTTTAAGGAACAATTGTATTTTAGGGTTTCCAAAAGTTTCATACACCTGTTAAAATATATTTCCTTGTGATTGCCTGGCTCAAAATGTGTTCTTGAATGATACCTGTATATGTACAGTTCATTACTCTTTATCATTATAATTTTTCTAAGGGCCAGAGAGCTTTGATATCTATGCATTCACTGGTTTACTCTTGTCTTTCTGTCTTGTGATTAAATCTTAGATCTCTGTAAATTTAGTAATGCTATTTTTTAACTTTCAGACTTATATACTTGTTTCATTTGTCTGAATTGAGAAATTATCTTAGAAATTAGTCTTTTTCACTCTTTCCCAATGAATTTATACAAGCTCAGTCAAAATCAATATTTAGTGTGAGGAAATTAAATATAAACTAGCACTTTTAAATAAGATCTTTATATTGAACATAAGTCCTTATAAACATCAGGAACCCATAATGAAATATCTAAAATTATTTTCTGTTAATAAATGATGCTATCATTTCAAGTAATTAAAAACATAACTTGTTTTAATATTTTATGAGGAGCTCATTTTTATGTTCTTATTGGCCATTTGTATATCTTCTTTGGATAAATGTCATTTCAAATTATTTACCCATGTTTTAGTTGGTTTGACTTAGAAGTATGTACATATATATATATATATATATATATATATATATTCTGTACACAAACTTATCATAAATGAGTTTTTTTTCATTAAATTTATTGGTATATTTTAGGTATACAATACAGTTACATTCATTGGGAACTTGTACCTTTACATGATATATCTTGGTTCTTATTTTTTCCTCATTCCCCTGCCCTCCCTACAAAACCTCCACCACTCGGAGCTATTTACAAAGATTTTGTTTCCATTTTTTCTTTTTCTAATATTTTTTCCTTTCCCATCTTTCCTTTTCTCTAGCCCTCTCACTTCCCCTACCCCATTTAGAGCTTATCATGTGTAAATACCTAATAGTTTCCCTGGTGTGAGAAACTAAAAGTGTAAGTAAGGATCAAAATGTGCAATTGAAAATGTGAAATAGAAAGAAAAGGTCATGAATGAATTTTGTAAGTATTTTCTTTCAATTTTTGGTTTGCATTTTCACTTACATTGAAGCACAAAAGGATTTTAATGATGTCCAATTTATCCATTTTTCTTTTATTCCCCTTGCTTTTTGTGCCATATGTGGGAAATAATTGCTTCACCCAATACGTTCAAAGCTTACAGCTATGTTTTGCTACTATGAGTCTTTTAGTTTTAGCTCTTATACTTACAGGATTAGCTCTTATATTTGAGGGTTTTAAAAATCTCTTTGTAGTTAATTTCAGGTGGGGACACAAATGCAGTTTTTAATAGGTATTCAATTGTTCCGAGACCATTTTTTGAGAAGACTTTTCTTTTCCCCATCAAATACTGCCAGTAGTCTTGCCAAAGATCAATTGACTAAATGTGAAGGTTTATTTTAGGACTCTTCATTTCATTACTTTGATTCATATTTCATTCTTTTGCCATTACAACACTGTCCCAATTACATTTATTGTCTAGTAAATTTTAAAATTTGGAAACTTGACTCTTCCAAATTTGTTCTTGTTTCATATTGTTGATCTCTGATATTTTCAGATAATCTTAAGGTACATCTTTGGAGATTTGAGTGAAAAGCTAGAAGTTTGATTGTGATTTCCTTAATCTTTAGGTCACTTGTTGAATATTTCATTGTAGCAGCATTAAATCTTTTGCTCAGTGAATATGGAATGTCTTTTCATTTCTTTAGGACATCTTCAAAGTTTGTCAACACTGATTTATAGTTTTCAATATAAAAGTGTTGCACTTATTTTGTAGAATTTATTCCTATTTCATTATATTGCTTAATTTCATTTTCATATTGTTCAAGTATAGAGAATTAAAATTGTATAATTTACATACTGCATTCTAGCTGAACATTGTTACTAACTCTAACTCTAATAGGGTATGTGTGTGTGTGTGTGTGTGTGTGTGTGTGTGTGTCGGTATAGATTTCTTAGGCTATTCACTGTACAAGAGCATGTCACATATAAATAAAAATACCTATACTTATTCCTTGTATTGTGGATGCTTTTTACTTTTAATCTTGCCTTATTTTTCTCGTGAAAATCGCTAGCAATATATTGAATAGAAATTGTACTGTGGAAAATCTTGCTTCCTAATTACTAATTCAATGAGTTTATTTGTTATGCCTATACTTGGATTTTCTAATTCTTCCTGAGTGAACTTCAGACTTTTGTCTTATCAGGGGATGGTCAATTTCAATTCTTTTTGCTTCTTATTTTGTATATTTTCTTAGTGATTGCATATTATTACTATCAGTCATATCTTAAAACAGTACGGATTGGATTAATGTCAATTTTAATTGTGTATAAAACTTTATTTCAAAATAGCTTTTTATCTTCTCCACTCTTTGTGCTATATGTTTATACAGATTACTGTTTATAACTTATGAGTCTAATATACTACTTTATACAGTTTTCATTTAATTCTGATGTGAGAATAGAAGTGTCACAACCACAAATATATTTACATGGTTAAGGATATATTTACATTTGTAGTTAACTTTTTTTACACTATTTCTTCAAGAGGATTTGATGTAGTGTCTACTATGATTCGGAAGGACTTTAGTATTTCTTTTTGGACATGTCTGCAAGTGGCAGAATCATTTAGTTTTTGATCATTTGGTAATATCTTAATATATTTTTTATTCTTGAAGAATTGGTTGATTTAAAATTCTTGGTTGGCCATGACACATAGACTAAGAATACATAGAATTAGAAACAAAAATCCAAAGAATAAGAAATGACAATATTTGAAATGGGCAAATTCCTAACAAGATACAAATATCTAAAATTCACTCAAATGTGATTTACAGAAATTTCAATATCTCATTCATTTGGGTGATGGCTACTGAGATTTGTGATGCAAAGGCAATTGTTTATCATGGTGAAAATCTTTGGTATGGAATAGTTACTTTTCATTTGCTCCTTTCAAAATTCTCTCTTTGTTTTGAGCCGTTTGATTAACATAAATCCAGGAATGGATTTCTTGAGTTTATTCTCATGTGACTTTGTTGAGATTTATAGATGTGTAGATTAATGTTGTTCATCAAATTTGAGAAGCTGTCAGCAATTATCTCGTCAATATTCTTTTTTTTAACTTTTATTTCTAATATTTTATTAGCTCACGCTAATATTACATGATGTTGAGGTTTACTTTGGGAATTTCGTACATGCATTTAATGTATCTTAAACCATTTAAATTCCATTTCTTCCACTTCCTTATCTCCCTCCTCGGAATTGTTCCCTTCCTTTTCTTCAGAAGTTTATCAGCTTGTTTCCTGTCCTCTGTCATTTACTGAGATTCTTCAATTATTAATTTATGTATAGTATTTTTATATTTTAGGTTTCTTAAGTCAGAGAAATCGTGCTAATTTCACTTAGCATAAAGATTTGTAGTTCCATCTATTTTGCAGAAAATTACATGGTTTCCTTTTTCTTTTATATATATAATAAATATTATATAATATTTATCTTATCCATTCATCTGTTGGCCAGCATGTAGGCTGTTTCCACAGCTTATCTACTGGAATTTTGCTGTTATAAACCTGAGTGTGCAGGTGTATTCAAATATTCTTTGTGCTTCTTCTTTCTTTCCTCTTTTCTTCTTCTGGGATTCCTATTAAACATTTATTTATCAATTAATCATGTCGAATACAACTCTGGTACCCCATTCAATTTTCTTTATCTTTTTCTTTTTTTCTTCAGACTGAATAATTTGGTCTATTTTTGTATTAGATTATTATATCTTCTGATAGCACAAATACGCCAGTGAGTCTCTTTGTACAATTTTTTATTTCATTGTACTTTACTACTTTAGAATTTAAGCTGGTTTCCTTTATATAAATTATTTCTATTGCTATTTAGGTGGTGAGATATAATTATTATGCTATTTTTGTATCCTTAGATATGTTTTTTAAGTTATTTGCATTTATTTATAATAGCTCGTTTGGAGTCTTTTTGTAATAAGTCTAATGTTACAGCTTCCTCTGCAGCAGCTCTTTGTTGGTCTTCCTGTGTATGGAGTATAGATCGTAGTATATGGACATGTGTCTCAGAAAGTATTGCTCAAAATTAGACACTTTTAAAAATATATAATACGTTATTTAGTAAGCCAAGCCTCCCTTTTCCCATGGAGAACTAGGGGAATGTCACCCCTTTTTTTTTAGTGATGATTTTGGAATCATTTTGCAGATTTTGTATTCTTTTTCAGAAATATCCACTGAGTTTTTTTTTTTTTTTTTATGTCTTGAACCAAGAATTCTCCTAACTTTTGCCCACATGTCCTGGCTGTATGTTGAAGCACATTTTCAACACTGAAAATTTACAACTCTGCTTTAGTCTTTACTGTGCTTATGCAGAGACTCAAGAACAGCTAGATAAGAGATACTAGTGCTATTTTAAATTTTTTCTGGGCATACAGATAGCCTTCTACCTTCTAGAACCCAACAAATATGTCAGATCTTCCAGATTACTCTGTCATCTCCTCAGGCAGCCGTAAGATTGAACAATTACTGCTAAGGTTAGGACTTTACTCAATAATCAAGTTCTAAGCTAAGTTTAGGGAAGCGAAGTCCTTGAATCCAGCTAGACCAATGAAGTAGCAATAGTCATTTAGGAATGGAGCTTTGTGTGCAGCTCCAAATCTTGTTGATCCCATTTATATGCTGCTGGGGTGTGTTTTCCTCAAGATTAAATCATAGTCGCAGAGAAGGAAATTATAACAGGGAAAGCTAAAATTTTAATAAAGCTTGCTGTTCTTTCAGAAATTTGGCTAAGTTTCTTGAGGCAATGCCATTAATATATTTGCAAGCTTTTGACATATTTTAAGAATTCTGCAAAAGTACATTTTGATAATTTCCTCAGATGTTCTTTTTGGTTTCACAGAGATATGGATCTTTAGAGTTTCATACCCTACCATTCCTGACATTTTTCTGGTTTGAATTTTTATTGTTTTCTTCATGATGTTATCCTTTAAAAACGTTATCATCACTTTTCACTTAAGTTTTTACAAAGCTATCCATCTTTCAAATTTTAAAAATATAATTCTAATAGAATACATGTGAAGTATTTTTAAAAGTTTAGGACTTAATTACTTGAACGAATTCACTGGCTGATTGTTTTTCAGCTCGATTCATTTTAATTTAAAGATTTACCTGTAATTCCCCTAAATGCTCTTCTTCAGAATCCTTTGCAGATACCTATTCATTTGGTCATGAAATACGTTTCTTTCCAAATTTGAATAGCTGTTGTCATTCAAAAAAAATCTAAAACAAATGGAATACCTGAAAATAATTTCCACTTTCATGTGAACATAAGAAAAATCAAGTCTAAGCTACTATTTTGAAAAGTATAATTTTATGACTATAAACTGTGAGCTACTTTTATTTGGAAAATAAATAATTACATTAATGTTTTTTTCTCAGTTCAATTTTAGAGAAAGAAAATTAATTTAAAGCCTTATAACTTTATTTTTGTATTCAAGGTAATTTTCTGCATGTGCTTTTAGATCAATAGCAATTGACTATAATTTAAGTAGCTATATTTGTTTTATAGTATGATATAGTTGAATTTCTTAACAACCCCCTTCATCCTTTATGATATTTTCACATTTTTAACTACATTCTGTAGAGTTCACAAACAGCACATATGACAAATGATATCAGGTAGATAGACATAAAAGGTAATTAGGCCTTTTCACATTTATTTAATGCGTGCAACTAATGAAGGATAAATAGGCTCTCATTTAAAAATTACTGAAACATACATATATATCGTATATACATAATATGATACATGATTTAAGGGGTTCAAAAGGTGCAGGGAAAGGGAAGGAGGGAAGGGAGTTTAAAAAATGAATTGAAAAATATCATGGGCATGTGCCAATTCTCCATGATGAAAGCAATCACAACGTGCTATAAACATGTGCCCATAAAAACTTAATAAAAATAAAATGAGGAAAGATTATCAATGGAATTTAAATAATGTTTGAAGGACTTTTGTATATCTCAGGTGAAATATCATTTTAATATATTTAGGCAAATATGTAGTTCACTTTTTTAAAGTATAACAATTATTTAATGCATTGGCCACTTTAAAATTATTACACCAAGGAAAAGTTTTCCCATGAAATGCAGACCTTAAGTAAAAACTTTCTCTAGTTTTAATGAATGCCTATCTGTGTGTAACTCACATCCCAATGAAGAAATTATATTTCTGTCATTCCATAATTTTCCCTCATGCCCCTTCAATGTAATTTGTATACACCACGAGTAACTTACTTTAGGATTTATGGGTCATATTGAATGATGACTAATGGAACCCAGGGCCTCATGTATACTAGGACATTGCTCTACCATTGGGCGATATTTGAATCCACTATGGTCTGATTTCTATTACCATCAGTTAACTCTTTTCTTTCTTTTTGATTTATTTTTTCCTTTTATTTGTACATGTTTGCAGTATGTAATGATTTAATTCATTGAGGGAATT
>NW_022900951.1:24445830-24460024 GCF_012274545.1 Fukomys damarensis
TATATATATATAACATTTCAACTATTTTCCCCTTCCCTCCACTACCCTTTTGTTTTTCTATCTTCAGATTCATTTATTTATATGACCTTATAAATTTATTTATAATATATACAGATTAAAAAGTAGACTAATAGGCCCAAAAAATAAAAGAAATAAGTTAATTATACTACATCAAACTACACTTTTAGATACATTGTTCATGCTGGATTACAATAACTTTTTCACTCTCTGCTTTTTTCCTATTATCTGCCTTTTATTTTGAACGTTATGTAATGAATTTTTCATATAAGAGAAACCTTATGATAGGCAAGCTTTTGTGTCTGATGTATTTCACTTAGTATTATGGCCTCAAGGTGAACCCATTTCTCACAAATGACTCATGTTTAGCTTTCTTTTTTTTTAATTGAGTAATTATTGGTACATTTTAGGGATACAGCACAGTTACATTCATTATTGGGATCTGGTACCTTTACATGACAGGTCTTGGTTCTCATTTTTTCTCCTTGTCCCTGCCCTCCCTTCACCCCCTCCTCCCCGCCCCATGTACAAACATTTTATTTCCATTTTTTCATTTTCTCCTATTTGTTTCCTTTACCTTATTACCTTTCTCCTACCCTTCCCACTTTCCCTACACCTTTAGCCCTTTTCTTCCTATTTCACTTGGAAACAGCCCATTTACTCTTAAGTTTGTCCTTCTTTATGGCAGAGTAGTAACATATTTTTTTGTTCTTTCATCTGCTGATAGGAATATTGACTGTTTCTGAGGTTTAGCTATTATGAATTGTGCTGCTATAAACATGGGTGTGCATGCATCACTGTGGTATGATGTCTTTAAGTCTTTGGGGAAATTACCTAGAAAGGAATAGCTTGTTCAAATGGAATTTCCATTTTTAGTTCTCAGAGGAATTTCTGTACTGATTTCCATAGTGGTTAGATCAATTTACACTCCCAGCAACGATGAATAATGGTTTCGTTCTCCCCACAGCCTTGTCATCAATTAAATTGGACTATTGTAGCACTTCATGTAAGTGTAATTATGTATTAGGTAATCTTTGTGTCTGACTTCCTTTTCTAAATTAAATATTTCTGAAATTCATCCACATTGTATATGCCAGTTGTTCATTTTTAATTCATTGAGCTTTCCACATAAATAAATAAACGTGTATGTACGCATGAGTATTTGTGTGTGTTTTTATTCATTTTCTTGGATTGTAGTTTTTAGGAGGTAGTTTCAAAATATAGCCCTATTATGAAGAATGGTTAGGCCATGAATTCTCACAGATGTCCTGAAGTAAAAGCAAACCGCTTCTTTATAAAAAATTTTGTTACATGAGTGTGTATAATACATTAAATATTTCATCTATATCATATACATATATACACACATGCTACCTATAGAAGAATCAAACAACTAACATTTGTTTGAGTCTTCACATTGTGTTAAGCATTTTCCTAAGTATTGCATATGTTTTGTTTCATTTTCCTCTCACAATTTGTGAATAGATTATGCTATTATCTATAGCAAGTATACTGCATATTTTACAGGAAATGTGATATGCCTAAGATGGTGCACATAGGGAGTATGTAGTTGAAGGTTTGGAATCTATTTCTTGTACTGTCAAGTATCATTAAGAATCAGCTTCTTCTTAACACTTACCATGTTTTGAGTTTGGCCATGTGACAAACACCTGCAGCATATACACACCACAGAAACACACACACACACACCTTTTACACAGTTTAGAGAAATAGACTGTATAGAGATTAGCAGGGTTGCAATGGAACAAGATACAGCCTCAAGGACATGTGCTCTATAGAGTATTATATAAGGCAGAGGACACGGATTACAAAACAACAGAAGCCAGTACATATAATTATACTGTTCGACCAGCGAAGAACATTAAATTAATTTTCTGTTTGTTGCCAATGTTTAAAAATTGGGACATCACAAATTAAAATGTGGATATCTGGCATCTTGCATAAAATCACGACATCTGAAAATCTTGCCCATTGCAATGGTCTGCAGTAGACCCTTAGCTGCTTCCTTTGGGCTTGGCAATCAGCACTGATGACATATGCCTTTTGAGAAGAGATGCTGGAGTTTGTGAATATTGGAAAGCTTTTCAGGGGAATGATTTTAAGCGTTCTTTGGAGGGTTTTCAATAGGCTTTTCCAGCCTGTGTAAAGGAACAGTACAATAAAAGGAAAGAAAGACACTTACTGGAAATGACAGTTTATCTCCAGGTGGGAACAAACTAGAGTGCCCAAAAACTAGCATCACGGGGGGCACTATGCCAGAATAGGAGGTCTATCTTAATATCTTCACAAGTCCTGTGTTCTCCAAGCTTTTACAGAGGGATTTAGTGCCATAATGCTCAAACGGGTAAAATGTAACCTAAACACTGCTAGTTTCAGAAAGTGTCATATAAGTATGGTTGTTTGAATTGAACATATGAGCTTAAGTGCATCAAGTTGCAACTTTTGTAGGTTAAAAGGAATAACACATCGACTAATGTGTATAGCCTGACCTTATACGTTTTCCCAGTAGCACTTTACTTTCAAGAAGTCACTTTTTCATGGATCATTTGTGTTCTAAAGTTCATTTATGTTTTCTCAACCAGGACAAAGAAGCCAGTATCAACACATACCATAATGATTCCTCATTTTTTTTCTTTGTATCTTGAAAGCATGTTCTTGTATTTGTTTTTGAAATGTTGAATTTCCATAATATTTATTATGATAGTTATTAAATATATTGAGATTATATTTCACTATATGAGGGTGAAGCCATTTGAGTTATATAAACAAATAATAAAGTTATCTAAAAATAGAAAATCTCCTTTGAAATGTTGATGCCTAAAAGACAAAATTATGTGGATGAACATACGTAAGCTTCAGATAGCTTTTCTTATACCAGGCATTTAGCTGTCTTGCAACTGTTAATCAGCACAGGCCTTAAAACAGCTGCTATCAGATTAATTAGAGGGAATCCAGGAAATAATTCAACTGAATGTAGCATTCATGTAAGTGTGTTGAAGGCAATTAAGAGTAACTATAGTCATTACTGAGACTTCCAGGAAGTATGCCAAAGGGCTCCAAAGTTATAAAATGCTTTTGCTTGCCAGTTTTATATAAGTATGAATAGATACACACACATACACACATTCAAAGATATAATTATTGCAGCAATACATGCATTAATAACAATTGACCATAAATAAAATTGAAATGCTCCGGTCATCATTGTTGTCAACATCATCAACACCACCAATGCCATTAATATCATCATTATTCAGGGCTTGATTGTCTGACATCTCATTTCCCATTTATTTAGATTTCTTGTAATGATTGATATAGTCCCTTATCAAAAATTTAGCAATGTGATATGAAATTATGTTACTGTCTATAACCAATTTTGCCTGTTGTTGACACATTTTTTTAAAAGGAGGCTGAAGAAGAGAGAGCTTGAGTAAGGATGGGGGATGTAGTTTTCAAAGAATAAGGAAAATATAATTGTTACTTCCTTTTAAATTTATTTTTTAATTGACAAAAAATCACATACACTTAACGTGTGGAACGTGTTTTATGTATGGATACATTGTTGAATAGCTAAATGAAGCTAATAATATAGGCATCAACCCACACAGTTAAATACTTTTATGGTTTAATAAGCTACAAGCTAAATCTAGAGAGGCTCATTTATTTTTAAAAATGAAAACTTGCTATTTGATTATATTTTCCTGTTCTTACCATCTTTTAATATGCTTCCATGTCTCTTCTTAAAAGGAAACTGGAAAGAGGCTTGCCGACACTTCTCATTTTTGAAATACTGGGCATGTTATTTTTTTTGTTGTTGTTGTTTTTTTGTTTTTTTTGTTTTCCAAAAGCGGCCTTCACTGGGAACAAAAGACCTGTTAATATTTTCAGAAATACGTATCTCTTCATTTTAAGAAAATAAAATGTAGTTGGGAAATATCTGAAGTTCTTGATTGAAGTGTCACAGATGGGACAAAGGGCAGACTGGGATTACTGTTTCTGTTTCTTCATGTCCTCCTTCTTCTGGGTAACAGATCAAGAAGAGAATGGTTCCTAGGAAGGGGCAGCGGCACATGCGCGATCCTAAGATGCTGTTTTCACAGAGCGGTACCACGGTTACTAGAAGACTCCTATTAGATTTGTTTTGAGAATAAATTGGATTACCAAGTCTTTGGATTAGCATGTATCCATCCCATCATAACCACTACTAGTTGATGCTTCCTCACGACAGTTCCTCTGCCACCCATATGCCAACTCTGAGTACC
The DNA here is from genome assembly GCF_012274545.1 of Fukomys damarensis. Lineage (NCBI taxonomy): Eukaryota > Metazoa > Chordata > Mammalia > Rodentia > Bathyergidae > Fukomys > Fukomys damarensis. Next base: position 24,450,132 of record NW_022900951.1, read on the forward strand.
ATCTCTTTTGTGGATGCCTCATCTCTTATTCCGTGGACACTCTGCCTTTCGTTTTGGCCTAATTCAAGTCCATTTTCTCAAATGAAACTTTTTCGCAGTTCTCTGACTTTCCTGACCTTACATTTTCTTAGGTATCATTATTTTTCTCCATTTACCAACTAACTCTTGATTAGGTATTTTCAGATATTCATGGATTCATGTGATTAGTTCTCTTTTATCACTAAAAACAAATGCCCCAGAACCAGTAACAACAGTTTTTTTTTTCAGCTTTAATTGAGTTTATTGGTACATTTTAGATATACAGTACAGTTACATTCATTGTTGGGATCTTGTACCTTTACATGACAGGTCTTGGTTCTCATTTTTTCCCCTTGTCCCTGCCCTCCCTTCACAGTTTTAACATAGACATTTTAAAAAATGTTTTCAAAATACAAAACTATATCACAGAACTAAAATTTTTGAAAAAATGGAAGGAATCTCAACAATTCATCAACTCTAAACCCCTCATTTAAGAATTCTAGATACTGAGGTTCAGGGGCTTCCAAAAGTGGTAAGAAATAGAGCGTATTTTTGACACTAAGTACTGGAAATGAGTTTTTGTAATTCTCTGCCCCACCCACCCAAATTTCCACAATACTGCAAGAAATCTAATCTTTGGGTTACACTATTTGAACAATTTTAAAAAAGATAAGAAATCAGTTTTTCACAGCTGAGAAGTAACAAGAAGTAAAGGAGGCGGGTGTTCTCCAAATAAGAAGTAGACAAATCAAAATGCAGAGAACCCAATGTGGTTCCTTTAGGGAAGAGCATATAGTTCAGTATATAGGATTGTGCCAAGTCTGGGTGAAAGAAGCCTTGATGATGGCAATAAATGGTTAAAGGGTAAGGTTTTGTTTGTTTGTTTGTTTGTTTGTTTGTTTTTTCAGTTAGGGAATTTAAAAACAACAGCAAAACTACTCATGATTCTCATCTTTTTTGTTGTTGGTATTATTTCTATAACCTGACATTGTCAGGGATAAGTTACTGCTGCTTGAAAAACTCCTTTTTGGTCTAAATTTGAAATAACTGCAGTGGTTGTGATTAACATTTAATTATTAATTATATGTATGATATATGTTTCAAGATAACATATAATCATTACCTATATCCTCAAATACAGTGCATCCTGCTCAGAAGTTTATTCAGGGAACTCACTGTTATATAAGTGATCCCAACATACACCCCACACAGTTACACATGTTAATTTTGTTAGAAAATTTACTAAGGGCTTTGGAATGAGGATGTACCTCAGTGGGAGAGCATTTGCCTAATGCACATTAGGCCCTAGGTTTGATCCTCAGCATTGAAACACAATTATTGAAGATCTCAAATGATTGGAGCTTGTTTTACAGGGACTTATTTTCTCCATCCCTGTGGTATTATACAATCTTGCATTTAAACATTACATTTGAAAAAAAAGTTGAATTACTTTCTTCTATCTTGTTATGCTGTGTGGTCACTTAAATTTTTAATATGTGCTTATAATCTAAAAAAATGAAATTGTTAAAGTAATGTGTAATAGTTCTGGTAATGAAATTTTAGGTGATAAATTTTGCTGTATTTTAATAATATTTCTAAAATTAAATTTTAATCTTTTACATGTTAGAAGCTGTATTAAACTGTTGTAGGCATATTCTTAGAAGTAAAATTAATATATCTTTGTTTTTCCTTATATTGATAATGCTGTCTTAATATTTTAAAAGTCAGTAAAATATATTTCATTATGATTAAAATAGATTTCAAATTATTGCTCTAAGTACTATTTATCCATGTTAAGAAAGCAAAATATAATCAGATATATTTTTGAAAAGTAATATTTAAAAAATAGTTACTGTTAGTTACATTGAGTACTAAGTTCTTTTTGTAAAATCTTTCCTGAGCAACTACAGTATGTTTTAGGGTATTGAGCAAATCCGTGTTTGTGGTGAGGGCTACAAGACACAGCATAGCTTCAAGTTGAGACGGATTGGGGAAAAATTTAATAATTATTTTATGTTAAATATTTCAATGACTTATCTTTACAAGGAAGACTCAGTTTATGAGTCTTGCGCACAAAGAATATTTTAAGAAATTAACTTAATAAAATAAAAAGAGTAAATAATAGTACCAGTTTTCTGCTTCAAAATTCTCAAAAAACAGTAAAGACATTTTCGAAAATATAGTAGAGTTTGGAAAAATTTAATAATTATTTTATGTTAAATATTTCAATGACTTATCTTTACAAGGAAGACTCAGTTTATGAGTCTTGCGCACAAAGAATATTTTAAGAAATTAACTTAATAAAATAAAAAGAGTAAATAATAGTACCAGTTTTCTGCTTCAAAATTCTCAAAAAACAGTAAAGACATTTTCGAAAATATAGTAGAGTTTAAAACTATCAAATATTTGAGGAAATGTATGTTGGTTTGAGAGAAAAAAATCGCACCAATTAACAAGCGTTAATTACATCTTTTTTAATTCATCAATATAATATTAAACATTGGAAACAAAGTCTTCTGACTAAGACTTGGAGATTTTAGCATAATAAAGGACCAGAGAGACTATTAAGATATCTATACAGGAGTAAATCTTATGAGACACATTCTAAGTAGCTTTGTTATTTTGAAATATCTAAGGGCCAGGGATTTGGCTCAGTGTTTCCTCTACCTGCCTCGCAAGTGCAAGGACCTGAGTTTGATCCCTGATACCAAAAATATTTAAAAATGTATATATATATGGACAACTTATTTTGAAATAATTTTATATTCATAGAATTAGTAAAAGTACTTGTTTTCTCATGTCACTGAACTCTTTTCTCCCAATAATAACAGTTTGCATAACTACAGTTACTTTTGAAAACCAGAAATTGGGGATTGATACAATACTAGTAATTCAGTACAAACCTTTACTGGATTTTACAAGACAGCACATTATTTTACTGCTAAAACTTTAAAGAGATTTACAAACTATATCGTGTTTATAAATCTTATTTTTAATATGTGGAAACATCACTTCAACAAAATTTCATAAGGAATATATATTGCTGTATTAATTTTAATATGAATTAAAACCTATTTGGACTTTATCTTTTTTTCCATGTGAAAGGCAAACTCAAGCTGCTGTTCCTTGCCAGTGGAGTCAACTACCTAGAATAGGAACACTGGAAGTTAGAATGTGACAGATACAGTAGAAACTGGAGCTGTAGGGAAACCTTATATTACGTCTTTCAGATCAACTTCTTAACAGTAACAAGTATGGAATCTAATTTACAGTAGAAATATGTTTCATATATAGTCTTGTGCAATAGTCCTGATTCTGAAAAAAATCTACCTCGGTATAACATTAGTTATACTGAATATTGAGTCTCGAATAAAATTAGTGGATTTCCAAGGAAAATAAATTCTCAATACAATATGAAAAAAACTGTCAATGTTTGTCAAAATGTGACTATTTGAATATTTTAATATCTTAAGCTTGAAGGAAAACTATAAATCTTTGTTAAATGTCTTTTCCAATTTTTATTGTAGTGAAGTATGCAATACTTAATATTCCAGTAGTCTACCAGTAGATACATTTATACTCATTATGTTCACCACAAAGCATTTTATGACTAGATGATTAAGAATTTCTGATACGTATTATATCATAATGCATAACATAGTGGAATAATTTACATAAGACAAATCCTACTTATAGACTAAACCGATTGCCAAGAATTATGTATTACTGTTTTAAAATTAGGAATCACAAAGACACATTTCAGAAAGAACAGAAGAAGCTTTTTAGTGTACAGATAAACTCAATGAAAGAAAAATAAGGTAAAATGATAAATATTTTTAACACTGTAGGGTATTACTGTACTAAGAATATTTTGCCTGAAATTAGTCTTTAAACAGAGATAAATCTTATGCTCACAAAATGCTCTCTTTTTAAATTTTTGTAAAGCAAAAGAGGGGCAATTGGCAGTAAAATTTGCTATCATTGTATGAAAAATATTTGTTTACCCTTGGCGCATCAGAATTGCCCAAAAGAATGATTTAGGAATCAAATGAAGTTTGGTATGTGATAGTCTGAGATATGTCAGATAAATGTATCCCTTTTACGAGAAGGAGAAAGCTAAGTCTCTTATCCTTGGTTTATGTGTAGCATATTGTTTTCAGGATTGTTTAATAATTTACTTAACAGTTAAATGCATCATTTATTAAATAGCCATATTTATTAGACTTTATATACTTAAGTTTGAGTATATATATATAAAGTAGAGATTCTTATGAGTGTGAAGATAAAATAATTTAACTGGTGTAATAATCAGATTTATTCTCATCCTGAGATCCAGACATATAACTAAGCTATAGTGGTAGTGGCTGCAGGATTCTCAAGTGCATAATGTAGGAAGCAATGTAATGATATGATTTCCTAAATTTTGCTTACCTAATAGTACAACCTCAGAAGCATAACCTGACTTATCATCTCTTCCAAGGCATTTATTTACTCTTCTAGCCATAATTTAGAATCTCATATGTTTAGATACTTGTATACTTCAAGGATAAAACCATGTTAAGATGTGAATGTTAAAAATAGTTTTAAATACAGATGTGTAAAAATAACTTTGTTACCTATATTTTATGAACTGCTCGACACGTATAAAACACAATTCATGTTGCACCCCATTAATTTGCAAAATTATTGTATGTCAAATATAAAATATATACGGTTCAGTGGAAAATGTACGCAGTTGATGTGGCTAGGACTGTTTGTAGTCTAGGCTCTGTTACATTTTAGGTGAGGACTTTGGGCAAACTACCTAAGTATTTAGCTTACTGGGGTTCTTGTGAGAGTTTGAAATGCATCCTGGATTATCTAACAAAGGGCAGACAGTCAGTGCATATTCATTCTCCTTTCCCTTAATTATCACAAAAGATAATTACTCTTCATCCATATATATCAGAGAGCTTCGGATATTGTGGATCCTCTGTCAGTGTTTGTTACATGAATGCAATCATCTATTAAGTATGCTCTATTATGAAATTAGTTTTCACTTAATCGTAGCTTGGTTATGTGAATGGAGAGACTGAAAAAGTTAAATCATTTTGTGATGATGAGAATTATTGGCATTATTTTGTACGGTAAGGTCTATAATTTTGTTCTACTATATTTTTACAATAAGTTTTTTTTTTCAGCAGTGGAAAGTATAAGGGTGGCTGTGTTTTAAGATTCCAGTGTGTTCCTGATGAACACTCCAAGTTATTTATGAATCATAGAAAAATCTGAAGACACAAAAATGATATAAGAAGTGCAAACAATTTGTGTCATTTTGTTGTTTACAATTTCTGAAGCTAAAGCAAATTTAAATCTTATGTTTCTGGATAAAGTTGAAATAAAATTTGTATGTTTTTTCTTTTATATTCTAAGAATCCAGAAATTTGCTCTATAGCCCTTGATTTTTATCTTATAAAATTATTTTGCAGGGCTTACCATAATTTTAATACCATAAAAGAAAATTTGTAAGATAATTTGTAGATAGTCAGGAATATTTTCTCATATTGTTAATGCTGTGAAAATAAAAGTTAGATGAATCTATAAACAATCCTCCAAATGTCTCAATCACCATCGATTAAAGCCTGTTGCTACTACATGTGTTAGCTGTCAAGTGTATGGATTTAATTATTCTGAAAAATTGCTATATGCCCAATTTTGTTTCAGCGGATATTTCCCTTGTAACTACACTGGTGGTTTAGAGCCTTGTTTCTCATTAACATTTTGAATAACAAATCTTGGGAGCTTTCTAAAAACAGTATCTCAAATTGTATATACCTTTGAAGTTTAAAAGCATGTTACATATCTTGTGAGTTAGGAATTCTTCCATATTCAAATTTTACTTAATTTTTAGATCCATATCTTAATTTGTTGAAAACCTAAAATTTGCATAGTGGTAAGAAAAGAGGATTAGTCAATGAACGCACGAAATGTTCAGAACAGCAAGTTGGTAAAGAGTGTCTTATTTGAGATTCAGATGCTTGCTCATTAAGACAAAATTTTTGTCAAGAAGTGTGTATTGGGACTTTGCTACTTGAAAATCAATGATTTGAATTCTCTGCTGGATTATTTCAATTACCTCTTAACTGTCCTCTCTTTTTCTATTATTGATTTCTCTTGCTTAGTTCTCTAAACTCATCTCTTGACACTTCCCCTCTGGCTCCAGCCTTAGTAACCCCCAACCAGTGCTCCCGCACTCATTTCTGCTGTTTTTTCATTTCTTCTCTTCAAGAGGTCAAGTTTATTTTCCCACCTCTTGAATTGTATCTGACCTTGTGATTTGCTTTGATAAATATGATGTGGTAAAATTGTCAAAATATCAACTCTAAGCTTAATTCTCAAGAGATTTTGAACACTTCTACTTCTACTTTTTGAACTCTGCCACCACCAGATGATGAAAGACATGAGACTCAATCACACCAAGGACAGCTAGCCAATCATCAGACATGAATAAGGCCATCCTAGAATATTAAACTCCCTAGCCTTGGCTGGACTCACTTAATGGGTATGGATTAGCTATTTGGGATACACATGTCTCACTTAAGACAGCTATTTCTTATCCTGGTACCTTTAACATTCCTCTATGAAGATATGGGACATCCTGTGGAAGACCCGAGTTAAAAGATTTTACCTGAGTTACGTAGATTTTGTGGCTCTCTATATCTCAGAAGGAAGGATCTTTAATTTAAAAAAAGGATATGTGTCTGAAGAATTCTCCCATAGATTATTTTCATTTTATGGCATTAAACATTATAATTTTTGAAAATGCAGCTTCTACTGACCACAGTGTGGAAAGAATATGACGGCTAAAAAGAGAAACATAGTTATTATTGATACTGTCCTGTTGCTATCTGGTACAGTTTGATAGCATTCCATATTAATTCTTTAATATTATAGTTCTTGACCCCAGCTGGGATTCTCATTTTATGACTGCCTGTGCCTTGAGTGATTTTGAAAACAAATGCTAAGAAAAGAACAGAAAGGATGTTCTTTTGATGTGTACATGACTGGTGAAACACTACTATCTTTCAGGAGCCTTCTTTGACTAATTTAGGACATACTTAGGATGATGTTAGGGATAAAAGGTATTATTTGTAATGATATGGTAATCAGACAGCATCCAGAAGGAATGATGTAATGTCTGGATGTTTTGGCCCCCAGGGTGTACAGAAGTTAGGTAATATACACACAAACATAAGATGTGAGTAGTGGAAACTAAACGTGCCATATTGAAATTGTTACATACATATAAAGTATAAATTTTAATGAAATTATAACTTTTTAGTATTTTTGACACAGTTTAGTTTTATTTGCTACAAAGATGAGCATTTAACAAAATCACCGATTTTAGCAAATCTTTGCTCATGTGATTTAAAATAATCTAGCCATTTTAGATTAAATGGGGTGTCATGGATCTCTACATAGGGTCAATTCATATTTAACCAAGGGGGTCTCCGGATGCTTACGGTTTAGCTAATATCCTTTTTATATTTACTTCCTTTTCACTCAAAACTCTAATGGCAAATAGTAGAAAAAAATCCATTAGGTGTTTGCATTTCAAAAATGTGCAGCTAATTTTTTACCGTAAAATCTTCAACAGAACAGTTTAAGATTGATCCTCACATATGATGTATAAAAATCAGGAGAGTCTATTCTATATTTATATCTGATATTCCTATATTTTATTAAGATAAAATATAAGAGAAAATATGAAGATTTCAATTTAAATATTGTATTTTAGACCCACTTTAGGTTTATAGAGAAATTAAGTGGAAAGTGCAGTGTATTTCCATATACTTTTCACGATGCACGTAGCTTCCTACTCTCAGCCTTCCCACAGCCACCCCAATGGTATATTCGTTACTATTGATGACCCTATGTTAACATATCCTTAACATCTAAATGGAGTTTCAGTAAAGGTTCACTTTTCGTTTTGGATATTCTATGAATCTGACAACACATGTAATGATATGTATCCATCATTATAATATCATACAAAGTACTTTTACTCCCCTGCAAATTCTTGGGTCTCTGAGTATTCATTTCATTCTCCCCCAAAGCTGACAACTACTATTGTATTTATTATCTCCCTTGTTTTGTCTTTTCTAGAGCATCACATTGTTGAAATCAAACATGATCCTTCTGACCTTGACTTTTTTCACTTCCTAACACACATTTAAGTTTCCTTCATGTATTTTAATGGTCTGACAGCACATTTGTGTTTAGCACTGAATGGTAATCCATTGTCTGCAGGTAGTATAATTTATTCACCTACTGAAAGACATGCTGGTTGCAAAATTTTTTGCAGTTATGAATAAATGTGCTAAGTAATACACGTGCACATTTGTGCATTGGCATACATTTTCAACCGAAGGGATGCAGTTGCTGGGTCCTATGGTAAAAATGTGATCAGTTTTATAAGCAACCATTATATTGTCTTTCAGCGCCTCTGCCGTTTCGCACTCCCTTCTGTTATAAATGAAAGTTCTTTTTGATTCTTCTTTTGGGGGAGGGGGTGCCAGGGATGGAACTTGGGATCTTGCACTTGTCAGGCAGGCGATGGAACCACTGAGCTAAATCCTGGCCCTCTTTTTTATTCTTATTCTTTCCTGCCAGCATTTGATGGTCAGTATTGTGAAATCTGGCTATTCTTGTATGTGCATAGGGTTATGGTATCATTATTGAAGATTTCATCTTTATTAATGAAAATCATATATTATGGGAAGGAAAATTAGGAAACGTCTGACTAAAATCACTATTCAGTGTATGAATTTATGCTGCGATGTTCTTTTTTGAGCAATCATTTCACACAGAACATCTTTCATATATTTAATCCTTCTTGTCAACAGATTCCAAAAAAACTGGTATGCTACTAAAACAGTGCAGGGCCCTAGACTTCATTTTTATACATTTTCTATATTTGCTGCTTTCAGAATTCTGACAGTACTGTGCCTTTAAATACCATTTTCATGCCAGTGTTTTCCAAATTTTAATCTCCGACCTAGACCTCTCTCCTGAACTCCATTCACATATATCCATCTGCCTACTTAATATTGTTACTTTTGATTTAAATAGGCATATCACACTTAGCTAACCTTCAACAGACTCTACTTTGACCCTTCCCGTTCTTCCTCCGTGATAACTTTACCCATTCTGGTGCTCAGGCTGTAACCTTGGGGTTTCCTAACTCTTCTTCCTTTAACACTCCAGGCCATCAACAGATTCTGTCAGATCTGCCTTAAAATTAGACTCAGAGCTTGACTAATTCTTACAGACATACTGCATCTCGATTCTAGGTCCATCTCTCACTTGTTTTATTTTAATGGTCTCCTACCCATTTCCTCTGTTTTCTCCCCTATGCACCTGCTTTCTTCGCAACATGGTGGCTTGTGCTATTCCTAGAGTTACAAACTGTAATATCCTCCTCTGCTTTACATCTACTTAAACTCTGTCTCATAATAAAATCCCAAGTCACTACAGTTGTCCACAAGGCTCTTGTGTATTATCATCTGGATCCACACTACCTCTCCTTTTATCTCAGTGCTTCTCTCTTGTTTGCTCTACTCTGGAGTACTCTGGGACCTTGAGTTCTTCCGTTACAGCACACACACTCTCTCATGACTCTGTGCAGTGCACTAGATGTGTCCTTTGCTTGATGTGCTTTTCCCACTGTGCACCACCCCCACTTCAAGTCACCTCCTTCAGGTCCTCACTCAGTGAAATTTTCTGTAGCTGCCTATTTAAAATTGCAACTACCATATAGGGAAAGTGGGAAGGGTAGGGGAAAGGGAATAAGGGTAAAGGAAAAAATATGAAAAGATGAAAATAAAGTGTTTGTA
>NW_022900951.1:24460062-24462427 GCF_012274545.1 Fukomys damarensis
GAACCAAGACCTGGCATGTAAAGGTACAAGATCCCAATGATGAATGTAACTGTACTGTATACCTAAAATGTACCAATAAACTCAATAAAAAGAAAAAATAATAAAAATAAAATTGCAACTACCCTTTAGATCTTATCACCGCTAGCTTTTAATATGTACTCTAGTTTTTATTGCTGTCTCCTTTCATATGAAAACATAATCTTCATGAGGGGAGGGTTTTCCTGTTGTATTCGTAGTTATGTCCTCCATGACTAGAAATTTCCCTGACTAGTAAGTGTTCACTAATAAGATGAATTATTAAAATAAATTTTACATTCGAGGCAAGCATTTGCTGTAGAGTCCTTTCTCGGATGTGTAGTTTTTTTATAGTACAGAAACAATCAATAACTTTGCTCTTTAAATTCAGGTTTTCTATATTACTGATTCATGTCTTATTTTTCCTCTAGCTGACCTTGTTTATTCAAAAGAAATACATTGTGCCTAGCCAAAAGCTCTGCACCCACTGTATACTCAGCAATATTGGACCACAGTCACAGGTTCTTGGGATGCTTTCAGATTTTGGTTTGACCTTTGTAAATTAGTTGTGATTTGGGGACCGCTGCTGGGTGTGAAGTAGATGTAGGATGACGGCAGATATTCTAACAGAATCTGGAATAATTAGGAGGCCAAAGAAAGAAAAGAGACTATTTTCAGTGCTTTAATCCAAACTTTTATAACTGTTGACACAAGCCTGTCCTTAAAATAGTCATATTTCCTCAAATATTGGATTTTCAAATGCAAAGTGAGCAGTCAAATGGTTCTGTTAACATGACCTAATTTTCAGAGATAGGTGTTTTGCATGCTTTCATTCCGAGTCTGTAAACCTTTAGACCTCTGATTCAGCCTCCACCTGAGAGTATTATAGATTAAAGCCCGGTGCTTTTCTCTGTAAAGTTTATCATTTTGTGTTTTATGCAATCTTTTATACTTGCTTATATAGAGCCCAGAGCTTTACTATTCTTGGAAGGAGGGGAAGGAAATTTTAAAAAATAATCAAAGCCGAACATTTTTTAAAAAGATACTGTTTCTGCTGAAAAAGGGAAAACATCACCATTTTATGCTGGCTGGAAATGTTGGAAGCATCTCAAAGCAACACAGTTGGATTAATTATATTTTCATTTTCGCACCCATTGAAACCTGAAAGCATGTGCTTCGTCATAGGTTTACATCTGTCTGGATTATATGAGAAACTGCATGATGATTAAGATGTTTTAGATACGCCTCTCATGATAAATTGGCATCTTTACTAAGAACTTTTGTGGGTCTGATGTGCTTCCTCCTAGAAAATCAAATGAAACTTGAAACGAGCCAGGTACCAAGTTTTAGCCTTTTAAAAAAAATCCTCTTATGAAGTACTTTAGGACATTAAAGTGACCTTTAAAAATATAAACAAAAAAAGAGTTAGAAGGTACAGGTCTGTAGTAGCGCACTTGCCTAGCAACCCAAGCAACCCAAGCCCTGGGTTCAGTGTGTTGCTTTGTAGATGATGATGCTGATGCTGATGCTGATGCTGATTATAAGCTTAATTATAAGGCTCTGACTTCAGAGATTTATCTACTTTCTCTAAGAATATGTAATAAGAATTTGAAGCTTGTTCTGAATTCACATATAGTTTTAAGATTTAATGATGGGATTGTTTTGAAAAGATAATTATATTATGCTAAAATACTCTGCTCTAAATGTGCCTAAACTTTTGCCCAGAATTTTCACCCTGGGCACTGTTTATCCAAAAGATAGTTGCTAGTTGGGTGTGGTGGTGCATGCCTGTAATCCTAGCACTCGGGAGGCTGAGGCAGGAGGATCGCTGTGAGTTTGAGACCAGCCTGGGCTACATAGTGAGTTCTAGGTCACTCTCAACTACATAGTGAGACCCTGCCTCAAAAAACAAACAAACAAACAAACAAAAAAACCCAAAAGATAGTTGCTAATGTCCCCAAGGATATTCACAGTGGTGCTATGCATAGTAGTTAAAAAGGGAAAATAATGAGAATAACCACCGATAGATAAACATTCTGTGGTATAATCGTACAGTTCAATGTTCCAGAACAATGAAAGTACATAATCTACTTCTATATGAACAACTTAGCATAATGACAGAAATACAATTTAAGCAGAGTAGACCACTAAAAATAATGTCTTTTGTATAATTCCTTTTGGGTAATAAACTGATAAGGGAAGTAGAGCTCTACTGGGTGTGAGAAGTCGTCATGTTTACCGCTGGGGCAGTAGTTACTAGAAGGAAGACAAAGATTGTTCCTGGTACTGTTGATGCATGCATATTGACCTTGTGAAAGTTCATCCCAGTCTATATTTAGGAGATATATAT
>NW_022900951.1:24462579-24500378 GCF_012274545.1 Fukomys damarensis
TATATATATATATAGTTTTCTATGTGTATGATTTACTTCAACAAAATATTTACTAAAACAAAAAGATCCTATATTACAGGTTACTGAAGATCACACCAGACCTATTTTCCAAATGGCAGAGTGGTTTTTCGAGATGACACCACACAGCTCTACCATTTCCTTTGCTATAGCTAGCCTGTGTGTGTATATGTTTGTGTGTATTTGCAGAAGGTGGATACTAGGATATTCTTTCCCCATGTGTATTACATTTCTTTGGCTGGTACAGCAGATTACCACAAACTATGAAGACTTGAAACAACAGAAATTTATTCATTTTTGTGTAACCAGTTTGAAAATAAAAATACACAGTGTAATAACTATAGCCATCCTCTTATTATTTGATGATGATATTTTGGTTTTTTTATGAAATAAAAAATAAGAAATTTACTCACAGTTCTGGAAAACAGAAACATGTTATTAGTTTAACTGGTATGAAAAAAAAATATCAACAAGGCCATGCTCCCTGTGCAGGCTCCAGGACGGAATTCATTCTTGTCTCTTCCAGTTTCTGATGTCAGCCAGTAATTCTTGGATTGTGGCCACATAGGTCCAAACTTCCAAGTCAGCATCTTCAAGTCTCTCTCTGCTCCATCTTCTTTCTGCTGCATATTACCCATTGTCTCATTTTAAAAAGGATATATGTGATATGATTTAGTCTCCTAAGATGGTCTAGAGCAGTGCTTCTGAACTTTTTAGAGCTTTCAATGATAAAAACAGCCCAGCATGGCATGCCTGCCCTAGGCTTGCCACCACAGATCTAGATTAATCTTCCTATCTCAAGATCTGTAACTTTTTTACCTTTCTAGAAACTCATTTACCATAAAAAATTGATTTAGATATTCTTTTATGCATCCATAGGTTCCAGTGGTTAGGATGTATGTATCTTTGGGGGCAGCATGTTTCAGTTTACAATACTATGAGCTATCAATCAGAACATAAATGAAATATTGTTACTCACCAACAGATGCCCTTTGCGTATACATACAATAGTCTATGCACAGAAATATATTTCTAGGGTTATTCCACTGCACTCTGTATGATTTCCCCATTATTCAGAGTTTTAATCAAAAGATTTAAAATACATTGCTAAAGAGACTGTACAAATGATTTAATCCAGATATTTGCAGTCCTTCATTTTTTCTTCAGATAGAATCATTATGAAACTCAAATATAAAACAGCTAATCCACTGCCCTAAATCTCAGTTTTCCTTTGTTTGCAAAGCGTCGTATGAGTCAGGGATTTATCTCAGTGATTCTGCCGCCTGCCTCACAAGTGCAAGGTCCCAAGTTCAATTCTCGGTACCCCCCCCCAAATACCCAAAGACCAAAGTGTCATATGAGATGTGCTCTGAGAAATTCCTAGGGTTCAGGAAAGCAGTTTGAAAATCAGAGATCTAGTGTAATCTCTTCATTTTCTTGAGAGCAGGCAGATAACATTTATAGCAATACATAGGTTTTGCCAAAGCATTTAGAAAGGTTCAAATAAAATCTCTGTCTTCACCATTCTTTGCCCAAGACACTCAGACTGCAATATATGGAACACATTGCTTTAAAACAGCATATCATTACCACAGTTACAAAAAAGAGGTACTGGAAGCCATCAATCCAGGTTTGGTGATATCACACATAAAATACAGAATGACAAAGTAACAAAATGTATGAAGAGGCTTATTTGGCAACCTTAAGCCAACAGGAACGACACCAGTCAGTACATGTCACTTATTTCCATTCTGTGAAAGAAAAAGAAAGCCACAGATCATCTATTTTCCCTGCAAACAGCTCTGCTAGTCAGGTTTTCACCTGTACAAACAGATTTCATTGACACAAGCCAGACCTTTTGAGTACTTGCAATATCAAAGCCAAATAGAACTCCCTTCTTAAACTTAGTTTGGTCATAGGTTTCTTTCCTTCTCAACTTTGTCTCTCTTGTAAAAGTCATATCATAGTGACTGACACATCTTATGTATCAAATATTAGACTCATAAATTTCTGTTTGCCTTTGTTTCTGTCCTATGAATGTATCTTTTATCTGAGCAGTCTCATTCATTTTTTTTCTACTGGCTTTGTTCTACTGATGTCAATACTTTCTTTTTTTTTTAATCAGAAAATAAGCACCAACTTTATAAATACATTGGAAACAGAAAGGGTTTCCAATGTCTCAGAAGAAAAATAACCTGAAACCTGCACTGCCTGGTGTTGCAGGATTGAATGCTTGCATCACGTCTACTGTTCTGATAGCCCCTGCCACACCCTGAATGGGGATAAGGACAACATCCATGGGAGCTGTTGAGGGACAGGCTGGGCACTAGGGGGGACAGATTCACAGTCAGCTGGCCTGCTGGCACATGACCTGCCGAGAAGCTCTTGGAGTAGAGAACACATCAATGTGGAGAACAGAGTCTTGCTTCTCAAGAGTTAAGAAAAACCATGAACTAATCTATCAGGTTTTCCTGGGTAGTCAGCCAGGGTGCTCTGTGAAGAATCCTCTACCAAGCCTACCCAGCCCACTAGGTGGGGAGAGGAGGGAAGCGGGGTGAGTCTGCAGCACAGTAGCAGGTATGTATGGTGAGGCACTGGGCTCAGCTCTCTCTGCTGGTGGTTGTGGATGTCTTTTCTGGCAGTTGCAGCAGCTTGATGAGGGGAGTCAGGAGCCACCTGCCAATCACCTCTTCTTGAAGCCATACTTTTTGCATTCATAGAAGACGTCTGTCTTAGAGCTCCCCAGACTTACAATTTTTAGGCAACCATCTCTCACCTCCAGCCTGCTTGTTGCAAAAGATAAAATCTAGGTGATGTTTAGCCATAACTCCTACTCTAGCCAGTACTCTCGTGATGCATTAAGATTGTACGATTCTGTGTGCTTATGTATACTGAAGGCAGTTAATGTCAATAAACAAGGAATACAGGTAAAGATAATCATCAATTAGGATGATTTACTCTTTTATGGTCACTTGAAATCGCTCATTAATTTTAGCTCAATTTTCTGCACTAATATTTACCTATAAAAGAACTGTGCTTGATTACTGCAAAGGTGAAGTAAAAGCACTCGTCTTCATTTACCCCTCGAAGGTCAGAGTTTTATTAAAATATTTATTTTGATGAAGAAATAGTGGCTGACTATCGGCTCGGTGCTGCTTGTGGAAGTGTTCCCTCCTAACCCCCACAACAGGGAGTATGACTGCCTGTTGGCTCCAGATTCTTCCTTCTGGATTCGTTGTGCTTTTGGAGCCGTCCCCTTGCTGGGAGTAACTCCCAGTCAATGTTACAGCAGTGCTGAGGCAGACCCAGTATCTTTGACTCAAGGATTACTGATCAGTTTGTCTGAATCGTTCACAGAATGTACTACAGTATCATTCCGTGCTCTGTTTCCTCTCTGTCTTCCTCCTCGTCCTTAAAAGAATCAGACCTGTGTTCATGTGGAACAGGTTGCTCAGCCTGCCATGGCTCCATCTTGTTTTCTATCATACATAAGCTTTCCAGCCCCTCTCTCATGTGACCCCAAATAATTCCATGTCTGCCTAATCTAATCTGCGTATCTGCTTCTTCAGGAAGAGTAACTGGTTTGCTACATGCAATACATACATTTATAAATCAACAAATGAATAAATAAAGATGCTTTTTCTGAAATAATTAGACATTTTGGATTCTTTATTCAGAATTGCTCTCAAGTTCGATCTTTAGCTGTATTCCCTTACAAGTTTTTTTTTTTTCAGGAAGCTCTTAAATAAGCTTGAATAGTCTGCTCATTTAGGCTTCAATTTGAACTCTGCCAACCAGTGTAGAAAAATATAGTTTCTCTTGCATCTGTCAAAGGAGGTCTGTTTATCCCATTTGGCAAATCACAACAACTTGGCGACTCTTTTCCAGGTCTCCTATAATGAATGCCAAGATGTGTGAAAACACTTTACAGGTCACTAGAACACATTATGTAATTTTGTAACACAGGCTCTAGTTAATGATTCACATGTGCCTAGGAAGTTTCCACACCCTGCCATTTAGAATGCTCAGACCTGCTTTGTTTTGCTGTGTGTCCATGATCAGGGCAATGAGACATTTACTGTCCCACTCCATGGTATTTTGTCATGCATACTTGTGAAGAGTTGGGGAAAGTGCTAGTTATTAACTCCTTAACTGAATATTTTGTAAAAACAATTACTGGTGGAAAGACTCCCAGAGCAGTTCTGGTGTTGCATTAGGCAATCATTTTTACACCTGCATATCAGTACAAGTTATTTGGGTGCTTTGGAGGTTAAGCATTATCTAAATCTTCATGAGCAATGCTTTCTTATTAAAATGGTTTCTGCATACTAGAGCCTGCTCTATCCATACACAATTAATAACCCAATATTATTAAAATATCTAAGAATGCTGATTTTATAATGTCAACTTTAAATTTGGAGAATTTCTGAGCCTGAAATGTTGCATTAGTTACCGTCAAGAGAGCACCTGAAAGTCAAACTGCGAGTTGCATTGATTCTTCTAACATTAAGTCTTGTAAAAATGGCATTTTATTGTTATTAAGTAAAGGTTCTTAAAAGGCCCATTAACTTTGGTGACCACAAAGTGGCACATCAATTATAAATTTGTTTTATGTAAATGGAACTTCCAAATGACACTGACATCATATTGCTTTGTACCTGTGATCAAAATAGGCAAAGCCACTATTTGACAATATCTTTGCTTGATTTCTCAGATAAAATCTGGGGATAGCTGAGCAATTCATATCTCATGTATGGAAGACAAACTGCCTCAATGAAAATTCTATTACAGCTTAAAAATTATCTACTTGAATTTGACGCGCTGAGTTGGCTGGGGATATAGTTATCTAGCAACACCTTAAAATGGCAACTGGGGACATTTGGGAACTTTGTTCCACTCAGTTGCTGAACGTGACCTTTGGATTGGCCACTGTTAGAATAGAGAAACTATGATTTCAGTGAAGCACTAAGTAACATTTGAGATGAAGCTAAATTTAGGAAGTAAATTATACTAGACCTTTGCCATGGAAAATGTAGAGGTGACAAAACAGACAAGGGCATGGTGATTTATACAAATTATTAAGACAAAATAATCTACAGTATTCACTACAGTTTGAACTATTTATTCCCAAGTGCAGACAGCCCAGTTTGCAACTGTGCTTTTTAAAATACATATTGATGTTGATATATGTAATATGTTGGCCAATATTGGAAGAATATAACAAACTAGTATATTTTGTAGCAGACAGTGTATGTGTAACTCATAACGGTTTTGATTTGCTCCCATATTAACCTTGCTAATTTGCTATTTGCACATTCAAGACCAAAAGTACTTAATATGATTATGTTGGCAATATCTTCATTTTGGCATTTTATCCTCCTCTATATTTTCTTTCTGCTCATTTTCCTACCCTCTTAATTTGTACATAGGCACATAACGCATGTATATAAATATAGGTCTATGTGCTTTTTGCCCAGAGATATTTCTGTATGGCATCTCAAATAAGATATTGAAGGAATGTAAGACATTTTCTTATTGAATTTGCAATCATCAAAATGCACAGAATGGGTTAATTTTGGCTGAAGTTATATAAAGTAATGGTTTAGTATACAGAATTAGAATATGAAAGCTTTCCTTGAGATCTTGGTTGTGTAATTTTGGGCAAATTCCTGAATCTCTGCAGGCGTTCCTTTCTTCACTTTAGAAAGAGAACAATGCAACATCTTCCTCATAGGATTTACATGAGGATTCAATACAATGTTGTGTGAATAATATTTAGCACAATTCAGCTAGTATACCAAGAACTCTTAACTATGCTATGGGCTACTGAATAAATATACAGAAATGTATGTCAATTATAGGACAGTGCTTTACACACAGAAAGTGTTGAATAAATAGCAGAGGCAGGGGATAGTTCTGGGTTTTCTAATTCCTTAAGGATTTAACAGGGTTTTATAGATGAGTGAGATTTATAGGCCACATTTTAATAGTTGTGAATGTCATATATCTAAAATAAATTCAATCATATTGCACAAAATATGAATATCAATACATGCAGTTTTCATGGGCAAGTTGGGCTAGAAAAAGAATCCTAAGTTTTATGTGTAATTGTCTTTCCAATAATTCTGCTGTGGAAAAGGGATCTTATCAATTCTACTGAGGTTGTCCATCTGTCTTAGAAAATAAATCTTTGGAGTTCATGAGGACCAGAGCCACAATAAGAAGCAAAGATTTGAGGCCAAGTTTTGTATATTTTTCTATGATACTCTTCTTCACACTTTCTACAAATGTACATATATCCCAAACAAACATATGCTGCTATCATGCAGAGTCTCAGTAAATACTTAAATAAAGGCTAAATATACTATGTCTTTTAAGCCTATGTTAGCTTGAGACAATAAAATAGGGCCATAGAGGTAAGAAAAGTGAGGACACTAAAAGAAAAGAAAATGAGTTGTTTACTTATTTTGGAATCATGGGTGTCAATGAACTACTAAATATTCTAGATGCTACATAATTAAAAATATATTAAATATATTAAAAATAACTAAGGTAAGGTAGCTGCTCTCTGGGAGTTTGCAGTTTAGAGAGAGCTGGAAATTGGATAACTATAAAACTTTTAGG
The DNA here is from genome assembly GCF_012274545.1 of Fukomys damarensis. Lineage (NCBI taxonomy): Eukaryota > Metazoa > Chordata > Mammalia > Rodentia > Bathyergidae > Fukomys > Fukomys damarensis. The sequence goes on from NW_022900951.1 coordinate 24,469,222, forward strand.
GTATGTTTAGAACTGTCATTGATAATGTAAGGTGGGAGTTTTGATATTATTGGCTGAGATAATAAGGACAGTTTTTAAAATAGTATTACTTCATTGTATTTTTAGAGTAGTGAGATTTTTGTTAAGTAGACTGAGGAAGTTACAGAAGCATACTAAATATTAAACTCCAAATATTTTGAAATATTTAAAAAAGAATTGGATTTCTCAAGGTATGCCAAGAAATAGGGTCGGATTAAAGTCTGATTATATACCTTACTAAGGAGAACTAATTTTCTACAGTGAGTTGATAAACGATTTAATTACTTTAAAATAATAAAGCCAAAACCATAATGCTGATTCAGTTGGACAGGCTCTTTGGTAAGAACAGATGGGGAACATAGAGGAAAATCCTTTTGGAAGGGAGTGAGACTAGGGGATAGAGTGCCTTATTAAGAAAATACTGAGAAGGGCATGATGGTGCATTCCTGTAATCTCACAATGCTAGGAGGATGAGACAGGAGGAGCACAAGTTCAAGCTCAGTCTGGGCAATTCAGCCAGAATCTGTCTCAGAATAATAAATGCAAAAGGCTGGGAATAAAGAAAGAAAGAGAAAAGAAAATGTCTAAATAAGAGATGTGTTATAGAAATCAAAGGTGGAGGTAGCAGTACTATTGAGAGATTAAGTTAAATGAGGTAATTAATGACCTTGTCAAGATCGGTTTCTGGGAGAACAGGCACAAAGGTCTGATCGCCATGTTTCAAGATAGAGAAATACAAGACACTGAGGTCAGCAAATATAGTTAGAGACATCAAGTAATTGATTTCTTCCTTATGGACAAATCAACATGTTCTGTTTGATGGCTTCACACCTAAAGTTTTTTCCAATCATTTATCTGGCAGTGGCATGTCAAGCATATTTGACAAATGCAGCATATATTCTTATTACTGTCCCACTCTTTACATGAGCTTTAATAATAATCATGATTTAAATAAAGAATAAGGGCCACATTCATCCATATATATCTTATATTTTAAGAAAAAGTATAGATAATTTAAATATTACATTACAAAAATGGGTAAGATACAAATAATAAAAATTAATACATTTTCTGAATAATGAGAAAATGTAAACCTATTTATCCCTTTTCGAATTTAATAACAATATAGTTTCTAGTTTCAAGTTTTAACTTCTGTATAGTTGCCAATGACTTTGCTGGTCACTTTTATTAAGTTTAATTTGGAAAATCATTTTTGACATGAGCAAACAGATACACATGTAGTTAGGAAAAGTCTTATATATAAAGGTAAATTTCACAGATTTAAAACAATCCCAGCTTACAATAAATTCTAGAATTTATGACATAGTCTATATCTTTACTTATTTAGGACAAATTTTAAAGACTTTTAAATATCACTCAATAAAAAGAATTTTTAACACAAAATTTCCATGTTGTCATACAAATGTCAGCAACGAAGGGACAAATTATATTTTTTGGTCTTTACAATCATGGTGAAATTATCATTTATTTTCCACCTATTTGTAAAAGCAATATTATGTAACACCCAGAGTTTGGAGACAGTGGCACACAAAGAGACCTTTAACAATTTCAATTCAGAGCCTTTAGGAACTTGCTACAATGATTTTTACTTGGAGCTTTCACGAACTTGATTTTGAGCCCTTATTGCCAAATCTAAGTATGTCAGGACAAAATATATATTTGGGAAACCACCAAATTAGATTTCTTGTAGAAGGTAATGCTTACTGGAGGGTAAATTATAAAAGAATTTCTAACTTGCACCTTACACATATGTTATTGAAATTCAACCGAATGTTTTTTTTTTTTTTTTTTAGAGGAACAATTTGGTAGTGGAGGTATTATCGAGAATTACAAACACATGGTGAAAATAAAAAAGCAGATCTGTTTGAAGCTGTTTGGGTTATTGTTTTAAGATTATCTATGGCAAATCCACCTGCTTATTGCTACATCCTATAACTGGTCTTTGGAATTGCATTGTATTTTTGAGGAAAAAATGACTCTTTTTAGTGACTAACATTCATTTTAAAAATTAAATTTTTGGCAGAAATTTAGACAAAAATATACCAAGTATTATCTAGTTGTGAAAAACTGAAGCATATGAAACTTTCTTTTCTAACTTTTACTAAGTTTAGCTACCCTTGTTTCCCCATCCTATTAGAAAACCAATAAATCATTCTGTGAAGGGTAGACAGTGTATTTTATTGGTTAGATTTTATGCATTATGTTATTTATAGTTCACAGAACCCCATTTTTAAATGAGGAGTGTATTGTACTCATATATTTCTGGATGATATTACAGTAATTGTCTATAAAAATCTTAGCTATTTAAACCGTATATTTCAAATTTCCAGTATACTGGTATCACTTTATTGGAATCATCATTACAAAATAAATTTGAATTATTAGAAATAATTTATTGTGTATGTTTTGAAACCATTTATTTTTTCCATTGAGGATAGCACTTGTTACATATTATCTATGTATATATTTAAAAGAATTGTGCTCCAGAAAAACCGATGCTAGATAAATATGGACATAAATTTGAGGGACTAAATTGTGATTGTTTTATCACCATCTTCTGGCCCATTTTAATACGGAAAAACAATTCAAAGCATTAATATAATACTTGAAATCATGTATTCCGGTGGAAGCCTGTGAAAATAAAGTTTGATCCATTCTACTAAGCAGGTTACTTAACTTCTGTTCTATTTGTTAAATATGGTTAATAATAGTAGGCTGCTCATTAGCTTTAGTTAAGAAAGAATACAAATGGAATGTTCTGATAGCAATATCTGGTGTATTATAAGCACTCGATAGGTATAACATGTTAGTAAGGAACTGAAATGCAAATTATTTCTTTTGTTCTCTTTGCTGATTTGGGAAGTGATCAATGCCTTGTATTTTACCAAATTGTTCCTACAACTTTATTAATCTAAGACTCTTCTAACCAAGAGCATCATATTAGTAGTGAAATCAAAAAATACTTCAAAACTAACATAATTTTAAACATTTCTGCTTCCTACAGTGTAAGAATATATAAAGTATAACTACATATTATTCCCTGTTGTAATATTATAGTTGTGTAATAAATCCGTTTGTAAGACTTTGTTTCCTCAATAATGTTGCTGAAAAAATAAGATTTAATCCGACTATGGTGTTACCTGGACTAGGAACCAAATCATTTTAATTTAAAGGTATTGTTGATATTTTTTGTTAAGAAAACAAGGTAGCCAACTATGGAATAATAAGTCAACAATGTCAAAAAGTGTTTTCAACGTGTCTTTTCCAGGCATAAAAAGTGAACATCATTAGTGTGACATTTATTCATAGAGTCTGTCTAAGAAAAACAGCATAAGGTTAGGAAACTTTTTAGTTGTTTGACACTAATCATTTCTCTGGTGGTGAAAAACTGGCATGTTTGACTTATTGGTTAGCCTCAGCTTGAACAAAACACAAAGAAAGAGAGCAATAACACAGAGGGTTTAAAAAGGAGAGATCATTTCCGATTATCAAGGCATTAACAGTTTTCAAAACATTTGACTTGAAGTTTTGATCTAAAAATGAAGGTATTTCCAAAAGAAAACTCAGATTGTGAGGGTTGACTGGAAGAACAGTCTGCAAGAAGAAATGCACCTCACAATGAACTCCAGTGGACCTAAGGTGAAATCGCTGGGAGCTACATAAGGAAGAGAAAAGAATAGAAACAGAATGAAGAACATCCAGATTTACATCAGCCCTGAAGGCAGCTGAGGGGATGACCCCATTACTTTCATTGAGCAATTTGTTCCATCTCTCCTCACACATATTCTCAACAGGACTTCTAAAATAGAAAGATGTACAACATCACTCAGCTCTTTCCACTGTCTCAAAAAGATCCCAAAACTTTATTAAGGTTTTAGAACTTCAAGGCTTACTATTTTTAGTGTTGGTTTAATTTTCTATTTTTTTGCCTCTTTATTTTTCTCCTTGACCTAGATCCTGGAATCATAATAAGAGGATATTTTTCCAGACATAAGTAGTTGGAATTGACTTGGCAAAGACTGGTAAAATTCACAGTATCCTGTAGCAATAAAATTAATGAGAAGCTGTTTTTAATTAATACTGATTTCTGGTGCTTTTGAAATATAAATCCTAAGAAAATAATTTAAGGAATTTTAGGAAAATGATTAATGCTTAAAAAACTACCAGGATTTTTGAAACATCAAATTCATCAACAGCTTTGATTTTTATAACTTCAACAAATGCCACTTACAATAGTCAAACAATTAACTTTGAGCATAGACATCCTTATGCAATTTATGAGAATACACATAGGGAACTCCTGTATGATGTTACGACTAGCAAGTTTTGAGATTTGTTCCTTGAGTTTTGTAGCATACAAATATTTTTCTTTGTGCAAATGGATGTTCTCTATTAGGAAAAGCTTTAGTTGGCTCCTTATTCATCAGCAGGTATAAGAGCATGAGTGCTGTAGAGTATGTAATGTAATCTTCAAGTTGTATTATCAAAAAATTGAAATAGAAAAGAGTTATAGTCAGAGTAAAACATCTAGCCTGTTAGGTAAACTATGTCCAAAATTATGGAGGTCCACCTTCATGCCTCACATTGTTTCAAGAGTTGGGGATAGGCAGACATCATCCACTGAACAGGTCAGGCTCCAGTGAAAGCATGTGCATTGTGTGAGATGTGTATTATTTTGCTAAGAGATTCTTAGGACTTTGAAAAAAACCTTTCTTTATATTTTTTGAAAATTTGTATACATTGAAATGGTATGGATATTTATAAAGGTGTTCTAGGTAAAAAGACAAAAATTTAGCACTTGGTATGTGATTTTAGACAACCAGTTTCAGGTTTTCAGAAGTCATTTTCTGTTCATCTATATAATACTACTAAAATCTATCAAGCAAATACTTATTAAATAACATATAGGAAATTATAACAAATTGTGTATTATTAGATTGAATTGGAGGCCAGTGGATTTTTGTGCAAAGACAGACGATATTTTTGACTCTGTATGTCCACAGATTCTGTTACATCTAGTCAGACCTGTTTTGTAGCACGAAAGCAGTCGTAGACAATATGTAGAGAAATGAGAATGACTGTGTTCAAATAAAACTTTATTGACAAAAATGGATGACTGGCCTGATTTGACCTATAAGGTCTGTTTTTGTTTTTGTGTTTTGGGTACTGGGGATTAAATTCTGGTCATTGCGCTTGTGAGGTGGGCGATGGAACCATTGATCTAAATCCCCAATTCCATAAGGCCTGTTTTTTTTTTTTAATCCATCCTTGCTCTAAGTAAACACAATGCCTATTTTCTGGCTAGAAAAGAGTTTTTATGAGGAGTATGAAAATAAATAAAGGAAAGTTTCTTAGAATTACATCTGACATATAGGAAATATAAGTGGATAAATGTGTTATCTATATAACAATATTAAATGAGAAAAATACATCTACACCATTTCTAAGATTTATATTTTATATATATGTTCATTTATAGCCTGGATTAGTGGAAACTACTATATCTGGATCTCAGCTTTCAAACATTCAAATACACAATAAAGGAATTTGTGGATGAAAACTGTCAGATGGCTCAAGGGTTCTTTTGCATATCACATTTATAAGATGCTTCTAATATGTATGAATAGATTCAATTACATTGACTTTTAGTTTTTAACTTGCCATTCAAATATTCTCAAACTTATTACTATTTCTCAAAACTTGGCTCATTTGACTAACATACATTCGTTTTCTGTTTATATTCTTGCCTTATATTTTTACACAGTTTAGATGTAATAGATATGTTAGGGGCATGATAATCAATTATGACTGTTCTTGTATATTCTTAACTCTTACAATGATACGTCACTTATCTATCTCATTTATTTTATTTTTGATCTTGCCATATTTTTAGAAATATTTTAAGACTAAAGTATTGTAGTTTTAGAGGGCCACTGTATGTTGTTGGTAGAAAAAAAAAAGATAAAATTTTGACCCTAGTGTCCCAGAAGGGTAGTGATATGGTTAGACATACTCAAATTTCAGGAATGTACCAGATTACTGATGATTCATCTTCTTTCATTTGTGTTCTTACTTGCTGATAAGATTTAATATAAAATAGAATATTTGAGTATTATACATAGTTCTTGAATGTCTTTATCACATCCAGATTAAATGCTAGTTATGTAGCTCCTGCCTTCATAGAGCTAACATTTTCATGTGTCAACATAACAGATTCATTTTTTAAAGTTGGATGCTTTTTACTGCAGAAGTGCTATTATAAAAAGGGAGTCTATGGGAGAACATTATAGGAAGTAGAGGGAAGAAATACTAATATATGAACTTCTTGAAAGACTGTTCGAGGGAGGGGCATCCAAGTATTAAGTGTGCTAAGTAGAGTGAGGGAACAAATCCCATGAAGATCTCATGATAGAGTATTCAGACAATGGGAACTACAACGTGACAGGTTTGACATAGATGAGCTGGAACATCTGAAGAAAAGAAAGGGTCCACTGGTGAGCCTGAGGAGAGTGATATGAAATTAGGCCAGTGATTCTTGTAGGGCCTTGTTGCAACCTTTAGATCTTCTTAAAAACCCAAGCCAGACATAAGATGCTTGTAGGTAGGGCAGTGCTGTAAAATTTATCAATATTTTACTAAGATTATTCTGGTAGATCTGGTGGTAGTAGGGATACAAATGGAAAAGATATTGTAGTGACCCATTGGGAAATACTCGTTCTTGCACTCAAGTTGCAGAGTGACAGTCCTAGGAAAAGGCAATTCATGATAGGTGTAGCAGTTGGGCCAGAGCTAACAGAATTTGTTATTGAGTTGGAAGAAGAGCCGAGTCAAGGACGTTTACTAAATTTTGTTTTATCCATGTGGTGGATCATGGTGTCAATCACCAAGATGGGGAAATTTATAGGACAGGGATTAACAAGAGTGAAGACTTATGTTTCAACTACATTAGCTTTGTGAAGCCTGTCTCTATCCAAATGGATCTGATGATTTGACAGTTAAACATTGAAATCTATGTAGAGTTCATGGAAGAAGCCTGAATCACAGATGTAAATTTAAGGTGACTCAACATATAAATGACATTTAAAACCATCATTCTTTATAATATTATCAATCTAGTGAGCGCACAGAGAAGTTCAAGTACTGAACCCTGGGGTACTTTAATTTTTGATGCTTAGCAGCAAAAAAGTATTTACAGAAGACCAGAATAAGTATTACAGAAGGAGTAAAAACAGTGAAAAGGAAGTTTTCCTTTTTTTTTTTTTTAGGAAAAGTAGGAGAGCCTCATAGCTCCAAGGGTAGTATAACATTCTTTAAGAAGGAAGGTGTGATCATTTGGTAAAGCTGTGAAGAGTTTGAATGAGATGTGGAAACTGGTCATTTGATTTTGAAAGATGCACATGATTATTGGCCTTGAAGAGTTTAAAAAAGAATGATTGAAACTACTGTGTTTAAAAAAGGAAGAATTAAGGAATTAGAAACCTAAGTGGAAACAAATACTTCAAGGAATTTGCTCTAAAGAGAGAAAAATATATACTAGTAACTGGATAAAGAAATAGGAATTAGTAACTGTTTTCTGACTTTGTTTTGTTTTGTTTTGGGGATAGAAGAGGTTGAACACAGGGCATTGCACGTTCTAGGTAAGTACTCTACCACTGAGCTACATAACTAGTCCTAGTTTGTTTGTTTCTTAAAGGGGGTGATTTCACAGTATGTTTGTATACGAATTGAAATGTTCTAGTAAAGATAGGGAAATTGATGGTGCAAGAGCGGTAGCAGGATATTTAAAAATTCTTTGGAGTGAGCATGAATTAATGGGATCCAATCATGAGAAGAGCCCAAATTTAGTATGAATTCCATATATATTTTTTTTCTCAAAATGAATCTACAACCTTACGTCCTAGTAATATTTGCATTTTAAAAGGACTAAAACAGGAACACAGAGGACAATCTAGTAAGTTATAGAGTTAGTTTCCAAACATAAGTTATCTGGTCCTAATGACTATCATTATAGAGTTCATGTATCATAACTGCAAAAAAGATATAGACTATACAGATAGCGCAAAAGAGATTTTGACAGTTTTGTTCCTAACAAGGTGAGATATTATGGTACTCATTGATCCTTTTTTTCCACAAAAATTGAAAGCAAGATTATCATGTGAGAATGAGGAAGGATGGGCCAAGGGCAATTCACTGCAGGACAGAAGGTATGAAATACCTGTCAAACAGGAGGAAAATGGTCACGGAAATGATTTACAATGCATACTTGTGCCAAAAGGAGTTTTGTCCCTATTTTAATGTGAGATGTGTCATTATGCAAGGCAAAGAGAACTACTTTTTTCCACCTTTGCTTCAAGGTGTCACCAGTGAAATATAATTGGTGGGACTGACAAGCAATCTGAACGAAGCCAGCATGCTCTTCGTCTTCACATCCCTCATCCTGTTATTTGGATAGAGATGGAATGGTGAGAACCTCACTAATCATATTGAGCCATTGAGATATGTAGCACGTTCTTCCGGACGGGGGGTACTGAGCCAAACCGGTTTGCTTGTTGATGACTTCGACGAAGTGCTGTAGCGGTTTTGATCTCTGCCTGTAGACACTCTAAGAGGAGCCAGAAATAAACGTCTCTTTTTACTGAAGCCTGTTTGATACCCTCTTTCTTAAAAATAAACTTTTCCCTGGGCTGGGGATTTAGCTCAGTGGTTCCACTGCCTGCCTTGCAAGTGCAGGGTTCCGAGTTGGATCCCTGGGAACAAAAATAACTAAATAAATAAAAATACAAAATGCAAAATACAAAATAAACTTTATCCCAATAACTAGAATTTGTTTTCAGGATGGTGTGCCTAAGGGGACAAAAGCCAAATATATGAATTTGGTTTACTAGAAAGTAAACAAGTGCTAAGTAGCAAGACTCGGATGTTACTGAATTTTTCTGCATGTGTCACTGTTGTGATGTACACATGGGATCAGAGGAGAATTAGTTTAAATACACTTAGGGTTTTCTTTCAGGTGTGGAGTCAGGAGATAAAAACAGATTATATAGTCTCCCTTACTAACAAATTTCATTGTCTAGCAAACCTAATTTGCCGAGACTGCTTCCGGGTAAGTCACTTAATATGTCTACAGCTTCATCCAATTTCCATTTTCTTATGTACTAATCCCAAGAGACTCCTTTAGTTACATTTTTAACCAGAACTTTATGCTTGTCACGTTTTTCAAATATTATTCCACGTTGCCTGCGATGGGAAATCTAAAACTGGATTATATTTATCTTCTTTCACTTGCATGTATTCTTATGATCTCAAACAACTTTAAAGGTTTATTTCAGTTTACAGCAGGGTGACTGCAAAGAAACTGTAACTACTAAAGTAAGCAATGACAGTCCTCGGCAAATCTAAGGGTTTATCCTTTGTTCTTGGTCCATGTTTCTTTCTTTCTTTCTTTCTTTCTTTCTTTCTTTCTTTCTTTCTTTCTTTCTTTCTTTCTTTCTTTCTTTCTTTCTTTTTGTTTACTGAGTTTATCGGTACTTTTTAGGTATACAGTACAGTTACATTCATCATTGGGTCCATGTTTCTTATCTTACCTTTGCTTCCTAAAGTATAAGAGACAATATCATCAAGTGCTAGAATCCATTAAGGCACTGGTTAATTCTGTGACCTTTTGCCAACCAGCATTTCTCTCTGATCCTCAGTTTTGATCCATAAAGTTAATTGCATTGAAAATTGAGCTTATTTTGTACACATACATTCAATTTCCATTCTTTAAATTTTCTTTTATTTGCTGAAATTTACCATGCACAACCTCGGTTAGCATGTATTCAATGCTTCTCCCCGGCTAATGGTCATTTTCTTTCCTTGTGTTGCTGCTGGTGCTATTTTCCTGTACTGGGGTTCTTCAGACTCTAGCGAGTCTACTTTCTCACTGTCTGCTACATAGCTCCAGCTTGCACCTATTTCTTCTCTTTTCTCTTGCATCAATTTCCCTTTGCTTAGAGTTTCAATAATCTCTCAATGACCGATTTGTATTTGTCATTCTCTTAAAGATAACATTTAAATCTAATTTGTTTAGAGAAGTCATTTGCTAGCTTTACCACTATCAAGAAACTACTTGTAAGTTCCTCTAATGCAGGTGTGTATTGTATTGTATTGTACCTTTAAATTCCTCTTAATCATATTTTATTTGTTTAATATATAAAATCACCCTTGCCTTTGTAATCTATTTACAGTGCACAACTTCCTTCTATTAAAGGAAGATAAAATCATTTCTTCTCTGCTAGTATTTCCCATACCATGTTTTTCAGTGCTATGATTGGGGAAAATGTCCTTGTTTTTGTATGCTGAATTTAATAATGACTTTAAATAAATAAAGATTGGTACTAGAAGGTCCTGAAACATATATATTTGTTTGTTTGTTTTGTTTTTGTACTGGGGATCGAACTTGGGTCCTTGTGCTTACAAGGCAGGTGGTGGAACCAACTGAGCTAAATCCCCGGCCCTATACATCTCATTCTAATGATGCTGCCCTCGAACTATTGGACTTCATTTAATGCTCGTATCTGCTTGCCAGTGGGATGTAGTTGAAAATTCAACCGTGCTAAATACTGAGATAGATTTTCATGTTATTTAGTTATATGAGAAATCTGGGGAAAATACTGTAATTTACTAATTACAATGGAAACAACCAAATTTGGTATGGTCCACATTTTCTAGGAATTATTCTCAGTTTAATCCAATATGTAGTGATGGTTTTAAAACTTTTTTGTACATGAATTGAATAAGTATTTGGGAAACCCCTACTTACTGAGTCTTGCAAGTCACTGGACTAAAAAGAGAAAGTGAAAATATTAATTTATGGCTTAATTAGCATCTTTTAAAAACATAAATGCTATTCTTTAGCATTAGTTGGAGTTTGTCATTTATAACACTGTGATTTTTACACATGAGAAAGCAAAGAACTACAGCACTAATCTGGCAAGGAAACAGTTTGATTTTACTAAAAGAATGGAAAGAACATAATAGTAAGAGGAATACAAACAGTAAGTTTGAGTAAGGAAGAAATGAATTATTTTTAAAAATAACTTCAGGATATTTAAAATTAATTTCAATGAGATGAGACACCATAATTTAATCTACTGTCAGTTGCTAGAGTACTTTTGCTTATGCTGTATCTTTGAGATTTTCAAAGATTTATATTTTACAACAGAAAGAGTCTAAGTCTTCACTGTTTTGTCTTTTCATTTTACTTTACTCTTCATTGTTTTGTCTTCACTGTGTTGAGCTTAAGAAAATCAATTATTGGCTGAAAAGTATTAGTGAAAAGACAACAATTCATCCTCACATTTAGCAGCAACCAACGTTCATCAGTATCTCCTAAGATCGGAAGCTCTCACTAAAATACAAAGTTCTCCAGCTTTATACCACAACTATTGGAGTTGCTATTTTGTGGGGTGGGGTACTGGGGATTAAACTCAGGACCTTGCACTTTCAAGGCAGGCAGTGGAACCACTGAGCTAAATCCCCAGCCGCTTGTACCACATATATTGGATTGGAGCATTTTAGGATGGGGCCCAAAAATGCACAATTTATTAGAACCCCTAATAAAACAACTCTCACATATCCTAAAGTTTGAGAATTCCCAAGCCTTAGCAAAATGGTTGAAAGCAGAGACTTTGGTGTTATGCTTATTGGAGTTCAAATTTTGAATCTGTTGCCTCTGTGTCACCTAACCTTTGGCAAGCCACTTAAATTCTATCAGTATCCATTTTCTTCAGTTCTCAGTTGAGATAAAAGATGACTAATCCCTACTTACCTGTGAAGCTTCAATTTAAACAACACTGATGCCCTCACTTATTGAGAGAATCTTCTTTCATTTTCAAATCCAAACTATATCACTTTGGATGATAAATTATGTGATCACTTTTATATGTCTATATATTAGTTTGCTGCATTGATATATGAAATAAATTGTCACAACTTGCACATTTGTACAAATTTTTAACTGGCCTTATAATGTTATTTTTCAAAATTCCAATAAAATACATGCTTTTATCTTATTAACAGAGTGCTCAGGATTGCTTACTGCTTTAATTATTTTTAAATATGGATTTTCATGAAAGGAAGTCACTGGTTATTGATTGCTGGTTTGTTTGGCGCTCTGTGGGGAATGTGTTTAAATTAAGTCATTTTGTCTTCAGTGTTTTCATGAGCTTGGTCACCAATGCCAGTTGGCCCTGCATTATGCTAAGAGGCATTTGGGAGTAGAAACTTTGGGTATAAATAATCAAAGGGAAAAATAATCAGAGTATGTTTAGTGGAACTCTAGCAGGATACAAATATTGGGGAGCAAGACATTTTTCTTCTCTTAGTATTTTCTTCATATAAAACATCTCATAATCTGCTTTCTATTTGCTTTATACTGTGAAGCAGTTGTGTTCCTGAAAAGAAAAAGTGTTATTTGGGGGTTCATCTTGTAGCAATCCCAGACCCTCTACCAAGACAGAATTATGCTTAATTCCTCATTCAGCCACTTATCTGAAGGAAGAGTGATTTAACTGCTTTTAGCTTAAGTTTCTTTATCAGTAATCTGCTAAACCATGCTGAGAAGATGTAAAATAATGCACATGGAGTTCAGAACTGCATTACTCGGCTCTCAGTTATTGTTGTCTAATAATATTATTAAGAAGCATATTGGAGATGATCTTAAATTGTGTGAGCAGCAGATGTTAACAGTGCAGCATGGGACCTATTTGGCAGATTGGTTTCTCTCTATTTTGCTTAGACTTTTTACTTCTCTATTTTGTGAAATTATTCTTCATAGTTGGGGATCAGGAGAGGGAAAGTAAGTACCATGGTTTAGGGAGATTAAAAAAAAAATCACAGTATGTAAAAATCTAAGAGAGAGAAACTGAAGAATTCATGGGCCAAGCGATAGAGCAGACATAATGTGTTTTGGAGTGCTTGATTTTCAACACATAACTGTAAGTGGCTGAAATTTTCCTACTGAAGGTCGTATTCGAATGCCTTTCAGAAAACACTTTTATTCCACTTCAAGTAAAGGTATCATTCTCAAAGAAATGTGGAGAATTTTCCATCAACATTGAAAGAAATACGTTCAAAATAATAAAGCATGAAGTAAGAAGTGGCTTACATCATTTTTATCTATATACTACCACTGTTTATAATACAAAAGGAAAGGAGAAACACAGGTTTTCATAAGTACTGCTTTTATAAACTATGATTTTCATGGCTCTAATAATGTGGAAAATAAATGTTTCAGATATGTGCAAGTGATGCTAAACTTGAAAAATTTTAAGCATCAAATATCTGATTGACAATGATACATGTGTGTTTTCCTTAGTTATGTATGCCAAAATTAAGTGACTATGTGAGAACTATATTTTACTACGTAAGAAATAATTTCAATAATGTTTTTATCAAGTGCAATATTATTCAATGAACCAGCATCCTTTTAATGAACATAGTGTTATTATAAGGAAGCTGGCAATATAAGTAGAACTTCGTATTTTCTCATTTTATGCTTTCATTTAGATTTAAGATGTTCTTAGTTTCATTTCCAAATTGAAATGAATTAGCAGTAAACAGGAATTTGCTGGCTTGTGTCACATTTGCTTTTCAGATACCTCTGGGGAAAGAATGGTGAGAATTCAGAACAGTAATCAGTTTAGATCTAGGTTACCTAGATAGAAAGAAGTCTTTTTTCCTATGCAAACATCATGCCAAATTTCTTGGTATATAACAAAAAAATCGTGTTAACTTCTCAATTTAGGGATGAGTGTATGTTTTGATTAATGAGTCTTGGGAAAAGGAGATGGTGATAACTCTATAGATTAATGATGGTGAGTTTTTAGCAGTTGAGAATTTTATTCAACCTAGAAAATAATTTCTAAGAATCATTAATAGTGCAGCTCTTGGGAGTAGGGTTGATTAAAATTATGAATAATGTATAAAATGCAATATCTGGTTAGAAAGAACACATAGGCTTTAATTTATGATTAATTCCCCCAGGTCTTTCTTTAAGTGTTGACTTTTAGATTTTGGAAGAAAAAATACTTCTAGAGATTTAAAGAATAGTTCCTAGGGAAAAAAAATCTATTGAAAGTAGATATATTTTGTGCTTTTAATGAGATTGTATGATACAATGTGTTTCCATCTATCTGGCTTGCTGTATCAGTGGGAATAATCTGGGTTACACCATGGTAACAAACAGTCTCTGAATATCAGTAAGCTAAAACTGAAAAGCAATATGTACATATATTTAAGATTAGCCTTTACTGCATGTCCATTTCAGGATAGGTTGTGTAGGTGGACGGTACAGTACATTGTAATCACTCAGACTCAGGCCTGAGGAAGACTACTACGTGATCACTCAGTCATGACAGAGACAAGTGCTGGAGTATATTCAAATTGAATTACATGTTTAGTCCAAAGGTGACCTTGAACCCTCCTATGTCCAGTTACTTTTACCAGAGGCAAAATGGCTAGAAGGGAGCAAATAACAAAATTTAAAAGAGCATTATGCATCTATAGCCCATATAAAGAACGCATTAACTCTTAGAGGAAAGGTATGTGCATCTCAGCTTGGAAAACAGAATGTGATTCACCCTAGAGCTGCCGATTCTGACTTCACAGCTATAGGCTGTGGATTGGCAAATGTAGAGACTGCTTCTCTGATCAGAGTGGAATTGAGAATTGGCAACATTGAAACCTGCAGACTGCAGCCTTTTTGTTTATTTGTATCTAATTTAATTCTTATTGAATGATACACACACTCATTTTGTTCTTGTTGGGAAAAAATTGACCACATAAACGCTAGACCAACTAATAAATCAAGATTTTCTATAAGATTTGTATTAATTACTTTGCTTATCATTTCCTAAGCCTCAAACTGATTGTATTTCAGAATTGCGATTCATTTTTGCTACTTTGAGGAATGTGGCAAGCAGGAATAGGTATTGATTGTGTTTCTTTGCCTGAGACACTCATATTAAGGCAAAAAAATATATACATCTATTTTATATAGCAACCTCATTTTATTGATTGTCATAGGCCAAGAATGTTTTGTGGCCTTAAGTGCTGCTTAAACCTCACCATGCAGCAAAATTACCTGTCCAAAATTTCAAGAACTGTAAAGTACATAAATTTCTGCCTTTTACTTTCGGAATTTCTAGTTTAGGAGGTTTAGTGTGAGGCTCAAGCTCTGAATTTATATTTAAATGTCACCAGCTGAAAGTGAGAACATTGGCATGTTATATTAGAGACTTATTTATTTAGAGCATGTTTTCTAAAGCAATGAATTATCCAAACCTCATTTTTAACATCTTGCAACTTTCAGAACAAGGCTATTTAGAAAAACATAATCCACGCTTACACTCTTTCTGGTTCATTTCATATATGAAAAACAATGGTGCTCTTAAATCATTCATAGACTGTTTTTGGAATCCTGTCAGTGTCTGTCTGTTTCATATTCTGCTTTATGAGTCAATTAAGTAGATAATACATCCCTTTTGAGTGTGCGGTATAATGTCACATTTAATACATGCAGATCCCATTATTATAGTTGTCCTAATATAAAATGCACTATATTGGTGAATGTTATAACTAATGATTGATTTGCTAGCTCCAATTCTGTTCCTTAAAGCAGTGCAATAAAACATGAGAACTGTTTATTAAATCATACATTTGAGTTTTGAAACTAGAGTTAAAATGGTTCCTCAAAAAGCAGAATTCAATTGTGAAGTCAGAAATTACAAGAAATTTTGTAGTAGTGAACTTGTTCCTTCTCTCTACAAAGGACATTTACTTCATCCTGTTCAAAGCTGCCATGTAGGGACATCATTTTAAAAGGAAGACTGAATAATATTCTGAGGCCCATAGTTCAATATAATAGGAAAAATAACCATGCAATGAAAAACTGTAAATCAATGTTGTTCTTACCCACCTCTCTGCTTTACAATATCTTTAAATTTCTATACAGAAGCGCATTCATAGAAGTGAATTCAAAGTAAGCCATATGATATTGATGTTGTCAAATCTAGACAAATCTGGACTTAGGTAAGTAGTGGCTCTACTTGAGGATTATTTTAAGCATAGGGAGATGGACCATTGTGATGTGGAGAATATTCCAACCCTGCAGTCAGGCAGAGTTTTTATTTTATAGGGGAGAGAGTCAAAAAGGCTAGAAGGAACTGGGTGTGGGAAGTGGGAATAGGAGGTGACATGATTGCATGATCGCGTGCTTGAGTCAGAAATGTTTTTCTCCGAAGTCACTATACTCCAAAGCGCTAGGGCTTCTTAAGAGGAAATATTCTGGTTGTATAAAACTCCAGAGGACCGGATGTAGGAGAGTGTTTTTTTTTTTTTTTTTTTTTTTTTTTTTAGATGAGTTTGACTTCGCTAAAATGGCAGGTAAATATCTAGACGGCCAGGGAGTACAATCTGGCTAATCATGTGTGAGGCATAGATGGGAAATTGGAGGGTCTGTATCTGGCTTTGTCTAAATTGTAAGAGGGAAATCTGTGAGTCTTACGTAAATCATTTGGAAAAGGCGGAACTAGATGGGAACCAAGATGGGAAACTAAGATGGGAAGAAGATGGGAAAAGGCAGACCTAAGATGATCTTCTTGGGATCAGAAAGTTCAGATAATTTTTAACATGGTTAATATAAATCAATAAAATCTGGGTAAGTCTCACCAGCTATTAAGTATGACTTAGTTGATTGTCTGGTCCTTGAGTGAGCACTTCAGCTGTTCATTTCTCATTAATCCTTTGGGAAATAAATTATGATCCATTTTTGTGGTGTGGTAATTAACACTTAGGGCAAATATCATTGAGATTTGTTGATTGATTTGGAATTTAAGTAGAATGTTTAAAGGGGGAAAATCAATTATAATTTTTCCATGTTATTGTATTGAAGTGTACGATTATTCATTTTGAACAATTTATACTGAAATCATCACTCATCTGTTAGACCCTTAGAAGCTGGTAAATTTTTTTGTGGCTTTAAAATTTATTTTATTTTGCATTTTCATGCACAATAGTTTTCCAAATACATAACATTTAATTGAGTTACACAAGATCATATATTGTTTCATAATTTCAACAGTAAGAATCTATTGAATTGTGAAATCAACATATTAGAAGATGTTAAAGCTATTAGGTTACGTTGAGAATATTAGTCTTTCTAAAAAAAGAAAGGAGAGTGCCAAAGGTCATTTTTTTCTTCAAAGATTTAAAGTTTGATTAGGAAAATATAAAAATCACCTTCTATCAAAAAAGTCTATTAAAAACAAATTGTCAATATACAAGTATGAATGAGAAAGGAAAATAAAGAAACCTGCACCACAATTTGGTCAAGAATATATTAAAAATCTGAAAAATGGTATAGAAAACAACAAAAACATAGTTTTATTAAGATGCAATAAATGGTTGCAAAATCAGTTTAATCTCTGTGATTTACTAATTCTATGAATGTCTGATAAGGTCCAACATAATATTTCATTGGGAAAAAGTAATTTTTGGAAATATAGAATTACTTTCTCTTTATGCCCAAATTTCAGGTTTTTTCTGAATAGTATTGTTCGGTTGTAGAGTTCATATTAAAGAAAAAGGTACTTAATCTTTAATTGATACTATTGAATTTGACATTGAGGCAAGGGAAAATGCTCTATACAATTTCTAACAAATGCATATTTTGTGTTCTAAAATACAGAGGAGAAGGAGAGAGAATCGAATGAAATTTTTACAAAAGCACGACTGTGGAGGGATTCACCTCCCTAGTGAACATCTCTGATTCTGTTGCTTTTAAACATTATGGCAGGCGCTTTTCTTTTCCTTTGGACCATGCTGTGAGATCATGCTGAGAAGTTCTTTGTGCAGTCTACTAACAGACATTTGTAGCCCGAATTAAAATTATTCAATTCATATAGAAATGAGCACACTGTATCCAGAACGTACAAATTGTATTGTTGTCAGTGTACCGTTTGAACTATTTAAATTAAAGATGCAGTGGCAATTAGAATTGTCTCTAAGGAGAGTTATCTGTGATATGAAGACATCTAACTAGCATTGAACCATAGTTTAGAGTTGTGAGAGAAATTAAAGGTCATGGAATCCAGCCTCCCACACAGTGCAGGAATTCCCTTGTAAGAAATTCTTAGTAGCTAGTCTTCTGAGCACTGTTTGAATATCCTTAGTGTCGGTAATCTCACTCCAGGGGAAGACATAGCGTTTTTAAATTGCCCTAATTGTTAAGAAGTTTCTCATATGGAATTTAGAAATAGCTACCTATCCAAAGAAGAGTATTTGGTTTGCATCAGTGCTTAGAAAATCTAAAAACAAAGAAATACAACATATCAAATGATGTCTAAATTGAATAGCAACTCCAGGGGCAGAATTAATGCTATTCTCAATCAGCATTTGTAACCCTTAATATTGCTTTCCTTATAAACCATACTTTTTGTACCATGCATTCTTCCTATTTTACATTGGTTGCTGATATGTTGTGTGGGGAAAATATAAAACAATTGGGAAAAATGTATTGTCACATATTGCACATCGTTCTGGATTATCAGAGTCTAGCATTGTATTACCTTCGAGCATTTTTATGCCTGTATGTCCTGTTTTATTTCATGGATTTTCTATTGACTTCCTTCTCAACTGTAGGTAAACCAGTTTTGCCTCTTTTATAATCTTAATCCCTTTACTCCAAAGAAATATGTCCTTTATGAGTTTTCCTGCAAGGTAGTTAAAATATTTTATGCTTATTGAAGGAATAAAAACACAGTTTCTAACGTGTTCATTTTCATTTTGAGATTGATAACCATTTAACCTTTTGCTAAATGTTTTTCATGCTGATGAAAATAAATTGGAATAGAAAATTTAGAATCTCAGGCTGACCTTGAACATTATATAGCCTAGGCTGGCCTCGAACTCACAATGATCCTCCTGCCTCAGCCTCTCAAATAGCCATGTGTAACCACATATTGGACACATCAAAGGAATGTGACCTAGAGATATTTCTAACAGCAGAAAAATCAAGTCCAGCTTCAAAGATTTTCTGCTATATGTTTCTCTAGTAAAAAATTTCTATCTTATATTTGTGTGTGTGTGTGTGTGTGTGTGTGTGTGTGTGTGTGTGTGTGCTTTGCATTGAAATGTGGCTCAAATGTGCTGGACAACATTCTACCACTGAGGTATATGCTCAGCTATTTTATTTATTTATTTTAAAAAATTGATTCAAAGTCTCCCTATACAGACAAGGCTGGCCTTAAACTCAAGATACTCCTGCCTCTGCCTTCTCAGTAGCTAGGACTGTAGGCACGCACCACCACATCAGACTTGCTATACGATTTTCAATTAAATAGGAAGACAACCCAAATCATAACCTCTACATAAATTCTAATTTGCATTCTTAATTCTTTATACTGTGTAAATTATAAATTGCTGTTTTTGTTCTTTCTAACTATAGTTTCTATGAGACATGGGAATTGATTACTTTGTTATAATACCCAAATTAAAGCATTTGATTTTTTGAGACAAAAATTAAGTGATTCACCATTTGAATAATGAACGAATTAAGGCTAAATTATTAAAAATCTAGCATTTTATGAATATTATCTTATTCTCTCATTTTCACATGCCTTTCCTTTCTTTAGATCTGATTCTTCAAAGCTTTAATGTAATAATGCATCACTCTGTATAGCAGATTTCTTTTACTAAAATGTCTTTTCATCTGAAAGGGATTTGTTTGCATGTGAGTCTGTGTGTTTATATACATATGTGTATTTGAACTGATGTTTTCTTTGCATAATTTATTGAGGTCTTGGGAAAAGCAGACAACCAAAGTTGAAACAATATATAAAATCTTTCTGAAATATGAGTACAAAGAAAATAGGATCATTCCATGAATGTTAATTTCAGGAGGGCTTGCATTGCTAAGTATTACTAAAATATATAGGGTTAGAAAAATAATATATTCCAGTGATTTTTAAAAAGTCTTTCAAATTTTAGGCAAGGTTTTAAATATGTATATTTACTTACTTTACAAATGTTTATGTATCTCATTAATGGAAAACAGTTCTATCCCTGAGGAGAAATATGGATTAATTTGTAAGGAAGAAGACGTTCAATTTGAAGAATACAACTTTAAAACAATGAATTGAGTTTTATGTGATTTATTATATGATATTTTGGATATATCCAAGCACATATATATTTGCCACATACCTGAAATAGTAAAATATTGCCCAGGCATGAAATCTCCTCTCTATCCCTTCTAGGATGACCTCAGAGCTTTCCGAGAGGTAACTACTGTCCTGAATGTGATGCTGACAAAACCATATATTTTTCTTATTTGTCAAAAATACAAATATGAATCCTCATGCAATATATAATATTCTTTTGCATGAATGTGATACTGAGGTTTAAGTCCAGGCCATAAAACATGCTAGGCAAATGCTCTACCAATAAGCAATGCCATCAGAGTGTGTAGTATTGTTTCACGGCTTTGAATTTTGTATATATAGTGAGATAAAGTATATATTCTGCAGTATACATTTTTTGTCTCATTGAAATTCATTAAAGTTGATACATGTACTTCTAAGTCCTTATCAATAACATATAATATTCAGTTGTTAACTCTACATTGTCAAAAGGCTGCCTGTCCAGAAGGTAAAGTTGTGAAAACTCTCAAGTTACACAATGTTCTGATTACTTAGGTTACTTTCAAGATCGTTAGACAAAGTTTATTTTGAGTCATCAAGGAAATAATACAGATTCGTACTTAATATGAGGATAAATCAACTTATATGTTGCCTTTTATTAAAATATAAAAGTAAGTTAACAATGGGCTTTTCAATAGTAAGGTATTATTATTATTATTATTATTATTATTATTATTATTATTATTATTATTTCTCTCATTGAGTGTATTGGTACATTTCAGTTATATAGTACAGTTACATTCAGCATCGGGATCTTGTACCTTTACATGACAGGTCTTGGATAACCTAGCTTTTCTGTTTTTTTTTTTTCTCATTGAATTTATTGGTACATTTGAGGGATCCAGTACAGTTACATTCATTGTTGGGATCTTGTACCTTTACATGACAGGTCTTGGTTCTCATTTTTCCCCCTTGTCCCTGCCCTTCCTTCACCCCTCCTCCTCTCCCCTTTTACAAACACTTCATTTCCATTTTTTCATTTTCCCATATTTTTTTCTTTTCCCTTATTCCCTTTCCCCTACCCTTCCCACGTTCCCTACACCTTTAGCCCCTTTCTTCCTATTTCACACTATTAATTATCCCATTAGGACCTTACTTTTAAAAAGTAAGTTATTTCGATTAATTTCACTATTTTTCATTCTACAGTATTTTATTGTACAGGTTATGTCTGAACTTTCCTCTTTTGATGCTTTCTGGGTCAAATAAGATATTAAGACAGCATTTTATTTTATGATATGTGTGCTCTATTAATAATACTTTATTTTTAGGATATAATTCTTTTGCTTACCTATAGATGCTAGAGCATAATTTTGACTCTGTTCACAAAAAGAACATATTATAGCAAAACTCAAAATTTCTTAAATGGTAAAGAAGTCATTTTCAAATGAGTATATACACTGAAGATTCCATATTTATCTATAATGTTGAGATGAATATATTACTTGGTGAGAGGAAGAATAGAATATTATTAGTGATATAAATTATTAAAATTAAAATATCCAAACTTTTCCACAGCATCAACATGAACAAATTGTTATATTTACAAGTGAAACCTTTTCATGTGAATTTGAAAGAATATGCTAGAAATTATAAAATTGGTACTTCATGGAATGGAGCATTTATCCTTCATTCTTTCTTTTCTGAAGATAGATTTTTACTCATCTTCTAGCCACAACATCTTTCAAATATCAAATAGGTTGAATAAGAGTAAATCTATCTCTCCCCAAATTATAAGAACTTCTTTATTAGCTTTCATATTTGGCTTCACTTTCTCCTTCCTTTGCTAATAGCTTCCCGCTTTGTTCACCTTTCTAAGTCAAGCATTGTAAGGAAGATTTCCTGCAGTGAATTTACAATATCTAATGACTTCTGATTCTTTCTTTTGCTAAGGCTAGACACTTCCTCACTGAAAGAAGTCTTTTATCAGAATCTATTATGCATCTTTCCCACTGTTATCAATCCATATTTTCTTAAATAGGACAGATTATGCTAGGAATCCTGTTCCCATGCCATGATACTATAATAATTGAATACAGAGGTGGGTTGGTTTTGTTTCCGTTTAATGTCTATGAACTCTTGATAGCTGCTTGAAAAGAACTTGCTTTTTTTTGTTGTTGTTTAGTTGTTAAGCTTTAATGGCAAGTGATGAGAGAACATTGGTAAAAGAAAATCTTAAAAGGCCATGTAATCCTCATTCAGTTTGCAACAAACATCTTAGTTTAAATGACTCTGCCATTCAGCATTTTTAAATTCTTTGCTATGTGGACATTTTTCAATGGTATTAAATTGACCTGACTTGAACATTTCAGACATTTTAATATACATTTTACATCTGACCATGTATTGATAATGTTTTTATTTCAGAGCCATTAATTACCCCTAATTTCCTAATAAATAATACTAATTGTATGTATTTTTGGTCAAGATTGAGATTGAGTTGTAGGAGAAATATGGTTAATTATTAACATAGAACAATTTAGTTTGCATAATATCTTAATTTTATTTCTTGAAAGTTGTTCATTATATTTATATTTCTCAAATAGTCCAAGCAGTATGGAAAATTGTAGAGAATAACTTTTGATTATTGATTTGAGATCCTGTCATGGAGTATGGACTTATTTTTCTATTTGACAAAACATTTTCCATCTGTTAGGGCCTTCCTAAATTAGATGAAATTTCCAGTTAGCTTGACTATTTGGAGTAATAATTTATTTAATATTATATTTAACTAGTGTTAAACATGCCATTGGATTATAACCACTAGGTACCTTATACGTATCTATTTTCACTATTTTATAATGAAGTTTTTCATAGGAAATATTAGTTGATATAAAAATTGCCCTTATCAGTGTAGGTCTGAGAAATTTTATCCTTTATTTAAGCAACACATCATCAATGTATTTTGTGGGCACTGTGGATTTCTTTTACAAATGAGTGATAAGTTTTCATTTTGTAATTAATACAGTCTGAGTATACCTTATGTGAAATGCTAGTGACAAAAAATGTTTAAGGTTTTGGATTTTTTTAAATTTTGGATGTTTGCATATGTGAACATAATGGTACCCAAGTCCAAATATGAAATTCATTCATCTCTGATAACATCTGATGAACATTGTTTGAAAATTATTTTATACATACCTTTAAGTAATTTTGTGCATGAAACATAATTACAGGGCCTAAGAGATGTTTTTTTAACCTATTGGAACTCTAAGTAAACTATGTTATGCAGACTTTGACTACACCCATTACATGAGGGCGGCATGTGTTGAATTTGCAACTTGTAACATCATCTCAGGACCCCACAATATTTAAATTTTGCCATACTACATATGTTAAGGCATTTCAGATTTTGGATTTTCACATTAAGAGTGCTAATCCTATAACTTCTGAATATAGGTGAAATTGTGACAGATTTCATTCTTTATGAAATACAGATTATTTCTCTGCCAGTAGTATTCATTAACAGTGCCATAATTGTATATATTAAGGAGCTTTAGGTGTCATATGTATATGACCAGTTCAAAAATGCTTAACAAAAGTTTGTCATCATAAGCTACAATGTAATGTGTGATGTATGTACATTTATAATAGAAAGAGTAGCTAATAAAGAAAAATCCAAGCTTGTTTGCAAATGACTAGTTTTTCCTAAGAAAATAATAAGGATGATGCTACAAAAACAATTTTATTATCATGATAGCTATAGTACTATTCTGTGGAGTTCCATATTAGCAAACAGTCAAGATTCATAAAGGAGAGAAAGAGGAATAGGAATGGGGCTAGGAGCTAAAATAGAACCCTCAATTTAGTGTCTGTGGGTAGTTGGTCTTAATTTCATGCATTCATTCATTCGTTCATGTGTTTATTTATTCAACAGATGTTTATTAGACACCATGTATCTAAGCTAATCTATTTGATTCTTTAAAAAATTACATGTAACTCACAAACTACACAATTAATCCTTTTAAAGTGTCTAATTCCATATTTTTAGTATACTTACAGAGTTGTGCAGCCATCGCTTTAATTTCAGACAAATTTCTTTACTCTATTAGCAGTTACTCCTTTCCCCTAACCCTGATTAGCCCCTGGTAATCCCTACTCTGCTTTTGTTCACTAGAGATGTATTTTCATGTTTGAGATACTGCTTAAAAATGAGATTATATTATACATTGTCTTTTATGACTGGCCTACTTTATTTAGTATAATAATATCCAAAATACTTCATTCCTTCTTTTTATTGAATAATATGTCATTGTGTTGATTTAGAGCATTTTATTTATCCTTTCATCACTTGGTGGATATTTGGGTTGCTTCTACTTTTTTGGATATTATAACTAACACTGTCATGAATATTCATTCTCAAGTTTTTTATAGGGTTAACTTTTTATGTCATTTAGGCATAAATCTAGGAGTAGAATTGCTGGATCCCATAGTAACTGCGTGTTTAAATCCTTGAGGAATTACTAGAATTTTCCAAAGCAGCTGCATCATTTTTCCTCCCCAATGTCAGTTACTAACATGAGCCTTTGCTTTTAGTGTTAATGGAGATTGAAAAAAAGTCATGAATTTACAGGAAAAAGCCTTAATTTGAAAGTAAGAGGGAATGATAAGGGACTTTATCTTGAGGAGCTGACAAAGACCAGGGCAGCCTTAAGTAAGAAAAACAAGAGAAAATAGGAAAAGGATTCTAGTTTAAGCTGCTGGAGGTGCACTCTCTGATGAAGGGGATCAGATTGGTCTGAGAACAAAAAGTGCCTAGTTTTATGGGTAGCTAGTGGCCTGGGGTCTTGTTGATCATTCTATCACAGCCTTTGGTTTCCTTGCACTGGAGGGATCCTCCTGGATTAAGGTGTGATTATATTCCCATGAAATTATTATTTTTACTTAGAGTTTAGCATGATGAGTGGAGACTCCTAGGCACAGTTGACTACCCATACAAATCCCTTTTCTTGGCATCTCATCCTTGATGGGGATGGGATTCTATAAATTCAGGTCTAAGCAACCTTGTTTTCCATCTTTTGGGTGGTCATTTCCTAAATGATTAAGTCACTTTTATGCAGAACTGAAAAGAGATTTTGTTCAAAGTTTTAAGGTAAGAAAGGATATAAAATAAATTAAAGCGTGGTTCCACTTTCAGTTCCTTGTTGGGTATCTGTAAGCCCGAGTTATTTATTTATTTTTTAACAAAAGTGGATGTTAAGACCTTGACTACTCCAGAAGGAAATAGAAATCCTGTTTTTAATAAGTGATAGGTTGGGGCTGGGGATTTAGCTCAGTGGTTCCACTGCCTGCTTTGAAAGGGCAAGGTCCTGAGTTCAATCCCTCGTACCCCACCCCCCAAATAAGTAATAGGTTAAGGCCCATTAGTTTGTTTGCCCTTTGTCCCTATAGTTGTTACTGAATATGCTATCACTAGTACTAAATTAATGTGCCAATTTCTCTCCATCTTTCCCAATACTTGTCATTGATTTTTGTATTATATTTAAAGTCTTAATTTGCATTTGTCTAATCATTAATGATAGTGAACATAATTTAACATACATATTTGTGATTAGTATGTCTCTGCAAAATCTATCAATATCTTTTAAACATTTCAAACTTAATTATTTGTGTTCTGGTTGACTTCTTCAGAATTCTTCATTTGATCTGGATCCAACTTTTTGGATATATGATTTGTAAATAGGTTCTCTCACTATATAAGTTCTCTCTTCACTATCTAGGCAGTACCCTTTGTAGCATAAATTTAAAAAATATTGGTAAAGTCCAATTGATCTATTTTTAATATCTTGTTTTTTGTTCATAACTAAGGGTTGTCTAACCCATGTTCATAAAGATTTCTCCTATAACATTCCTAGGAGTTTTATAAGTTTAGCTGTTACATCTAAGTCTGTTTCATAGTGAGGCAAAGTTTGGTCATGGTACAAAGAAGGGAATCAATTTTATTCTTGTACATGTAGATATTCAGTTTTTCCAGGCCTGAAACCGTTTTTACAATTTAATAGAAAAGCTCAGTATTCCTCAAACTTTGATATTAAGAATCACCTGGGGTTCTTGCTAAAAGGCATTATTTATTGGGACTTAAGATCCTGCTCCTCTACAATGTACCCGGATAATATTGTTGATAGGAGTCCTGAGACATTTTGAATATCAAGGCGTTAGCAACTACTGAACAAGTATTTGCAAGTATGATCTAACTGCATCTGCTTTGTTTCACCTTCCTAAAAGCTAATGGAGAGTGGTTTTCTGTATGTGAGAGACTATATCTTCTCTACTGCTTCCAAGATCACATCCCATTAGGCCCAGCCATAAACTGAGAACTACTAACTAGCATTACTAAATTTGAATTTTTAATTCCCAACAAAAATCACCCCATTGTCTAAATTGGAGCCATTTGTTCAAATCTTGAACCCATCAGCTGTGGGTAGGTTTTTCGTATTTCCAGAAGTCAGTGGGTGGGTGGCAGCTCCTAGAGAATGGGACTGTGGTCTGGCCAGAGACTTTCTTCATAATTTCAGTTGGCCTGTTTTCAGAGAAGTTCAGGTATCATTTACTTTTAATGGAAAATTTCTGAAGTCATGGTAGAGTCAGAAATGCTTCAAATGATTATTACTGAATAATTTGGGGCAAAGCAGAAGGAAATAGTTTTCCTTGATGCCAACTAACCTCAATTTTCATGTTTAGCAACATTGGGAGGTCTGTCATTTCAGTAAGGGCTCTTATTAGGACACATGCCTTCCTAGCGCAAAGACTGTAGTATGGGCAGTCACTGGTAATATGCTCTGCCCTTTTGGAGTCTTTTTTCATTTGTCATCTGAGAATAATAGTCTTCTACAGAGACATGTTAATAATTTTGTTTTGGGAACAAAGTGTAGGTGCTGAATCTATGTGAGTTTTTCTTCCTTGCCCTGCCTTTCTACAGAAAGATTTTCTCTGATTTACATATAAATGACCAAGTATAATAGGACCATTACATTAAAGATGAAACAAGAACTTGCTAATGGAAAGACTGCATTGATTTTCTGCAAAGTCAAGGCTAAAGATGATTATTTAACTTAATAAAAATGTAACTGTGAGCTTTTTGGCAAACATCATGGAAGGAAAAATTATTCATTAAACTTTTTATTCTATAAAGTTTAAAAGGCATATCAGTCTTTATGTGAGAGAAAATATTTTTGTTAATATTAAATAATACATTAAATGATTTCAAATGACTAATATTA
Source organism: Fukomys damarensis (assembly GCF_012274545.1). Taxonomy (NCBI): domain Eukaryota; kingdom Metazoa; phylum Chordata; class Mammalia; order Rodentia; family Bathyergidae; genus Fukomys; species Fukomys damarensis. The sequence continues at coordinate 24,496,718 of NW_022900951.1, forward strand.
AAATTGCATGACATAACTCACAATGTTTAAAAAGAATCAAGTGATAGACACTTTTTCTACCACGCTCCTTCAATTTAAGCATCTTCTACACTTAAATTCTGCAGAATTTAAGCAATTCTACATTTTTAGATGTTTGTTACATCAGCAGTTCACTTGCAGGCACCAATATCTGTATTAGTTTCCTATGATTTCTATAACAAAATAATAACAAACTTAGTGATTTACAACAGCAAAAATTTAGAGTTTTACAGTACTAGAGATCCAAAGTCTAGAATGAGTCTTAGTATGCTAAAAATCCCAGTGTCAGAGTGCCCAGTTTCTCTAAGGGAAATCTGTTTCATTGTCTCTTTCAATTAGTCCCTTTCTCTTGCTCCAAAGCCAGACACTTCAGTTTTATAAATTGTCATCTCTTTTGGTGACTCCATTCCTCTTCATTTCCTTTATGGATCTTGAGATTATATGTATTTGAATGTTATTGGATTAGCAAAATTAATCCCATCTACTTTATTCCCCCTTTGCAATGAATACTGATATATTTTCAGGGATTAGGAATTGGCTTCCTCTTTTTCTTTGGGGGATCATTAATCTGCCTACCACAATGCCCACTTATGATTTACCAACTGAAAGCAGCATCTTCAGTTCAGCTTGTTAAAGCTTTTCTAAAAGGAATTTAAGTAATACAACTTATCTTAGCTTTTCTCGTAGCCTTAAATGATCTAAGAGATTTAAATGATTTAAGAGATTTTAGAAATATAAATCTTTATGTTAAATATTGCTTGTCTCAATTGCCTTATTTTTGGAGTTCTATGCCCGATTGAGAAAATCTTAGCATTTTTCTTCTTTTTATTCATTGAGTTTATTGGTACAATTTAGGTATACATTATGATAACATTTATCAAAGTGAATATGTACCTGCATGAGATGTATCATGGTTCTTATTTTTCCCATTTCCTTTTCCTCCCTTCTACCCCTCCACCCTTCCCTACATACAGAAACTTTGTTTCCTTTATTTCCTTCTTTTCTCATTTTTTCTTTCCCTTCTTTCCTTTTCCCTACCCCCTTCCCTAGTTCCCATTTCCCTTTGAACATTTTCTTCCCATTTCACAATAACTATTACACATTTTCTCCCTCATTTATACTGTCTTTCTCACCCTAGGGAAACAATTCAGTATTTACACATGTGTGTCCTATTTATTTCACTTAAGAGTATGGTTTTGATTTACATCCATTTAGCTGTAAATAACTCTAGTTTATGTTTCCATTTTATAAAAAGATAACCCCACAACTTCTTTTTCCAATCACCATTTGATGGGCATTTGGCCTATTTCCATTATTTATCTATTACAAACTGTGCTGCTATAAACATGGGTGTGCATATGTTGCTGTGGGATGATCCTTTTAATTATTTTGGGAAGATACCAAGTAGGGGAATAACTGGGTCAATTAGAGCTTTTCTTTCAGAACCACCTGAACCAATTTGCCTCATCTATCTAAGGTCTCACTCTCCTCTCTCACTCTCCTTTTCTCTTTTATAAAGGGAAACCAGTAGTCGTTTGGTTAAAATAATGAGAACATTACTAACTTATGGTAAGGATATTGACTTTTATATATCACAAAAATATATTAAGTACATGATATGGTACAAACATTATGTTGCTACAGTAGCAATTGGTATGAAAATACATTTGCTAGTCAACAGCCACTAAGATCTATCTATTTATTAATTAATCATATATTGGGCATGTCATGCAATAGACATAGTGGGGAGGCTTGGCTTACATGATTTCAAAAGAAATTCCAACAGGCAGGAAAATTATAAGAGTTTTGTTACTCTGTGTGCTTCCTGAACTGTAGTACAAATTCATTATAATAAAAATTGTTCAACTGGGGAGAAAAGGTTTTAAATGAAAAACACAAACACACAGACTTAAATAATTTAGCAAAACTTGATCAAATAATAGTTTATTATAACTACAAATTAACCATTAATTATAATTAATTTATTTAAACATTATTTTAGTTTTCATTGACAACCCAAATTGTGATTTAAGTGTAGAGTTCCAAATTTAGAGTTTGGTATTTATTTAGAAACCACTTTAATTGATTCCTTTACTATTTCACAGTGCTTTAAACTCTGAGCAGTCATTGCAGAAAAAAGTTTGCTTTTTTTTGGTAGAAAAATCAAGGGAAAAAGGAAGAGATCCTTGCATCATATCAACAGAATCTGTTGCCTTGAAATTTGTATTAAAGGAAAATGTCTCCTAAGGTGCTTACATCAGATGGTGCATAAGATTGGAATTCATTTGTAAGTGAACAAGGAGAGATTTAAATGTAAAAACACAAGTATCATTGTTCTTTTCCTCAGTTTTTCCTCTATCTAAAGACCAGAGCAATTTGGCATCTGTGTTTTTAAGTCTCTTGATCTTAGCATTAATTTTAACCTATGCGAGCCTTAACTGTACAATAACATGATTTTGCATAAGGCTTTAATTTCTTTTACCATTGTTATCTTTGATGCGTTGAAAATTGTTCCAATTTCAATAGAAGTTAATTATGTTTAATGTCTGATGGAATTACAGTAAGTATCGAAACAATGGGCTTTAGCTTATATATCAGATCTTCATGGTTGCTTGCAAATGAATGGGAAAACAAAAAGATGGAATGCAGATTTATGTGCTGAAGCCAAGCACTAACATAGAAACGTGTCTTACACACAATTTAACATATCAATACTTTTAAACCATATAATCAATATCCTTAGGTAAAAATGAAATAAGAATAATATTAATAAAATTATGGGCTGGGGATTTAGCTGAGTGGTTCTGCTGCCTGCCTCACAAGGGCAAGGACCCGAGTTCAATCTGTGGTACCCCCCCAAAAGAATATTAATAAAATTATGCTGCCTTGTCTTATTCTTATTTAAAAAAATACTAGGAAGCATCAATGCCCCTTCAAATTAGATTAATAAATATTTAACTTAAATATTTAGAAAGCAGTATTTTTAAAAAAATATACTTTAAAATTTCCCTTCAATTCATTTTTTATTACCATATTTGAATATCAGTACCAATCATTTGCATTTTTTTTTACTGTGAAATGTTTCTTCATGTTTGCTTTTCTTCAACCTTTCCTGCATCTTCTCATTGGAGCCCTTTTAAAAAGAATAACCTTTGTTGTGAGGATTCCTGCCCACCATCTGAAATTCTGAGGGCTAGGACTCTTAAGAGACGGCAAAAGCTAACCTTTCAGTTTTATTCACCACATTAATGAAAGTTGTGTGTAACCCATTTACACAAATTAACAAAGCAAAATTTTACTCTATTTTCATTTAGATCATCTCCTTGAATAGCGTGGCAATTTCCTTCTGTTCCTGCTGAAAATATTATTCAACTCTTTGTGCATAGATCACGAACTATCTTTATAGAATCCACGGCCCTGGTTCTGTAATTTTTAAACTTAGAAGTTTTAATTCACCACAATTTTCCAATACAAAGGCTTATATTTCAAACATTGTTTATAACTTGATTGTGAAGCTTACTTAAAAGATTAACCTATCCTTTTAAAAAGATAAATAATTCTGGAAAAATTTGTCACTCAATAATACTGATTTAAAATGATTAGATCCGGGGATTTAGCTCAGCGGTTCGGTGGCCTGCCTTGC
>NW_022900951.1:24500507-24531360 GCF_012274545.1 Fukomys damarensis
GGAAAAAAAAAAAAAAAAAAAAAAAAAAAACTTTTGAAAAAATATGATTAATGATACTATTTTTACTTCCCATTCATGATAACATTCTATGAAATTAAATCATTTATATTTAGAATTTAAAGTGTTTTCCTAAAAACCGAGGTGTATCACTAGCAGATTTTTGTTTTTAGTGAAATTTCTCTTATAGTAAATACTGGCTTATTTCTCTTAGAAAATTTGCAAACTAACCAAAAACCCTCAATCTGTTTTTCTCCAAAGATACAGCAGAAGTTTGGCGTTGAATTTTTAGAATAAAAGTATAGCCTTTTATGGAAACCTTTATGAACTCCTTTTAGATTATATTTTTACAGCAGCATTTCAATATTCTTTACCCTGAAATTACCTGTTGTATTTGAAATGCGTTTTAATCAGGCTAATAGCATCAATTGTGTCAAATATGAATCAAGCACCAGGAAATGCCATTATTTAAGATAAAGAAACACATAAAACGTTTCTCATTTCCTTTGAATTCCGTGGAATTTAAGTATATGGAGCTGGGCGGTAGCCATTAAATAAGATTCAAAATGTTGTTACTGAGTTTACATCTCCTGGTTCGCTCACTTGAAAAGAAGCCTCCCTTCAAATCATATCTTTACACCTTCAGGGGAATTTCTGCTGTTCATATAGAAGTCATTTTCTTCCCTCAACCAAGTTTGAACATACATAATTTAATCATTTCTATAATCTCAATGACAACAAAAAACTTAATAGCAGTAATATATGGATTCATAAGAATCTATGTCACTGCTTTATTTGATAGATCATCGAATATTTAGTAAATTTCTACTATTATTTGTAGAAAACAGGGTAGGATGATTTATAGAGTACAGTGCCACAGAAGCAGGAGTTTGAAAATGGCAGAAATAATGATCCATGCTAAATTCGTCAAGATTATTTCATCAAAGAAGAAATAATTTTCGTTTAAAAAGTGAAAAGAAAATTTAAAAGCTTCAGGAATGAGTCTTATTTCACTACATTTGTTTTTTTAAGACGGCCTGACCCTGGAAATTCAAACATAGATGAGTAATGTAGATACTGGTGGCTGCTTAAGTGTGCTCATGTGTAGCTCTAATTCATCACTGTCTAGTGCTTAATAGGGTTAGAATGATCGCATTAAGAAAACATGTGCACTTTTACCCCCCCAAAAAACATAATCTGTCTTGTTTTTGTTATGTTGGCTGTGGAAAATATAGTTTTATTTTGGTAACAGTTAAAGAATTTATTGGGAGAAGATATCTGATGGCATGAAAATGTCTACCCCAATGCAATTTCAAATACCAAAATTATTTACTGAGGTTCAATCTCTTGACACAGTCATACACCAGTGTTTTCTTGAAGGCTGTTCAGAATACTAAAAGAGCTATTTTTAGTAAATAAAATGAAAATATATTCTGAATTGAATGAGTGTTATGTTAAGACTAGATTACAAGTGTTCAAAATGAAGTAAAAGTTTCATTTGCAAAACAATCTCATGAATCATTAACGTTTCCACTGTTGAACATATTTATTTTCCATTTCATCACTCTAGTATATAGTATCATGTCAAATTTTATCTGTGTGGTTAAAAGGAATTTGTCAGGAAACTACTTATTACTTAATTTTTTTCTCTAGAAATAATTTGGGTCATATACCAGTGTGTTCAGTATGGTTAACATTCCAGCTCAAGATAAATTTTGAGTACAGAAAATAGAGAGTTTTTATACACTAATATTTCTCTTGACTTTATGTCCAAGATTTGTACTTCCCACATGTTATGTCATATACTCTGGTAGAATTTCTCTTTCCCCAGTATCTCTCTACTTCTAGAATCCAGCTTTAGTTCAAGTATCACTTCCTTGGTAAAAGCATTTCCAAATTCTCACATAAGGTTACACCCTAAACTATACTTACTTCTACCAAGGACTTATTACATGTAACATTAAGTATAGATGCTTAATGGTATCATCTATCACGAACAAGAAAATTCCCTAGTACCATAAGTACATTTTTCATAGTCTTATCCCTGTAATACTTTGAATACAGTTTCCAATCGATAATTTTTTTCAGATGGTAATGAAATAATTGGGCAAGAAACATTGGGTACAAATCATCATGGACCTTGTATCTTTGTTTATTTCATTAGGCAATCACAACAAATTTTTAGTGGTAGACAAAGAGGACAGCCATACCTTTGTCAGTTTGGTATATGCAGAAAGTTTTATGAGTAGCAAGGCTGAAGGAAAATAGAAGATACACATTCTTATGACAATTCACTTTTAAGACAGTTTGGCCACCATGACATAGTAGATGTTGGCACTGGGAATGTGTTCACAATAAATTTCAAGGGGATAATATAAAATACTTTGATTCTTATGCAGCAGAGAGAGAATTATATAAAATGACCTCAAGTTTTTAAACCAAGAGAGAATGAATGGTGAAGACATTATTAAAGAACTGGCAATCCAGGAGAAATAATGTGTTTGAGGAGGGTTAAGGAAAGTAAAAACAATGAGGGGCTCCTTAATGAAAACTTGCTCTTAATTTTATACTACAGTAGACCTCCCATAAATTCTTTCTCATTTGCAGATTTATTCAGGGTTACTATTTTACTGGAATCACTACAGAAGGTAAATCTCTGAGGGGTTAAGCAACTTGCCTATTGCCCTGCAGTTAAGAAGTAATAAAATCAGATTTGATTACATATTTTAATCCTAGCTCCATTGTGCCATAATAAAGTTAAAATGATAAGATAGATAATAGAAGATATATACACATATGTATGTACACACATATATACTTATATAATAACATGTATTTCATTATATGTATGTGTATTTGAGAAATTACAAAAATGTATGTGTGAATATTCAGCAGATGATTGTAAATTATTTGATCAGATTTCTAGAGTGATAAAGTTAGATACAGGTAATCTATACTATATAAATATTTCAAATTTCAAATATTTTAATTATATCAAGAATTACAACCTCAACACTTTGAATTTTTCTTTTTTATATGTTTTAAAAAATAAGAATCATCAGGAAATCGATATGGTTGTTTTTGTTTCACCCAGAGTGCTTTCATTAAAAGGTTTTCTAGTTACATTATTTACTTTATATTAAAAAGAAATTTATTTTCATTTATATTTTCTGTATCCCACAAAGATTCTTTTTATTTTGGTAACTAGTAATTTAAGACTTTATATAAAATAGCTGCTTATAAAATGTCATTGTGTACCTTCAGTGTCTTTTATAATGCAGGTTACAATGAGGAATGTAATAATTCAGCTAGATGAGTAAAGGAACTTAAAAGAGTAAAATTTATTATAAGGATAGTTCAGTGGAAGTACATTAAAATCCTAAACTATTGAATATTTAAAAGGCTACATGAAAATGGGGAAAATATTACCAAATGTATATCAAAAAGTACCAAAGGGAATATGTACAATCATTTTGTTTATCATTGTTAATTCTTGACTTGCATGTCTAAAATCTTGATTCTGACTAAATTATGCTGAATATTTACAGTTTTGAAACACGTATTAATCTATTATATATTGTAGATTTTATCGCATAACCTCATGCTGACTAGCTTGTTGTCTTTGAAAGGCATTTCAGTTTCAATGAAGGCTATCTTATCCCATCGAATTAATGGCGAACTTCTTTAGAATCATGCCCATTTGATACCCTTTACAATGCCTAATGCTCAGGTAAATACTGAACAAAAATAATATTAGGGAATTAAATAAGAATAGAAACTGTAAGGACACTGTAAGGTACCCTTCCAACAATTCATTAGGAAAATCCAGAAGTTCTCGTCCAGCTTTGACTTCATTTTTGTCATCCATGAAATACTGATATTTTAGTGATTCCTTATTTGTGTAATGAGAAGTTGAATTTTAGATAACTGTGATATTTTACAGTGTTGTTAATGTTATCATTTTAATATTATATTACATATATTTCTGAGATATTGGACAATAGAATTTTGCTGTTTTACATTTAGAAAATTCAAGGAAAGTAATTAAAATATTATTAGATGTGAAGTATTCTAGAAATGAGACTAGACTCAGAGATAAATTAGGGAAACAATTCCTTTTACAATAGCACTCAAAAAAATTAAATATCTAGGAATCAATCTAATGAAAGAAGAAAAAAGACCTCTACACTGAAAACTACAGCACTCCTAAAAAAGATTGAATAGGATATAAGAAAATGGAAAGACATCCCTTGCTCCTTGGTAGGAAGAATAAACAGCGAAAATGACCATACTTCCAAAACTGCTATACAGATTCAATGCTATCCTGATCGAAATTCCAACAGTATATGTTATAGATCTAGAGAAAACAATCCAAAAATTCATTTGGAACAAGAAGAAACCTAGAATAGCAAAAGTCATTCTTTTTTTTGTCTTTTAAAAGTTATTTATATTTTTTATTGATGAGGAACAGAAGATAAAGGTCAGCAAAATCATGTAATGACAAATTCAAAGAATGTTAGTTAACATGAGTAAAATTGAAAGTGAATGGAAAGTTATAGAAAGCATATTGTCATCTGATTATATATTTTGGATGGTTCACCCTGAGTTCTTCTTCTTTTTTTTTAGTTTATTGGTACATTTTAGGTATACAGTACAGTTACATTCATTACTGGGATCCTGTACCTTTACATGACAGGTCTTGGTTATCATTTTTCCCCTTGTCCCTGCCCTCCCTTCACTCTCTCCTTTCTCCCCATTTACAAACACTTTAATTCCATTTTTCATTTTCTCACATTTTTTATTTTCCCTTATTCCCCTTCCCCTACCCTTCCCACTTTCCCTACTCAGCCATAAAGAATGAGAAAGTAGATCCATTCAGAGGTAAATGGGTACATTTTGAGGATATACTCCTAAGTGAAATAAATAAGTCACACGTGTAAATACCGAATAGTTTCTCTGGTGTGAAAATCTATAATAGTACTCAAGATCCTAATGTGATAACTAACAATGTGAAATAGGAAGAAAAGGGTTAAAGGTGTAGCAAAAGCCATTCTAAGCAACAAATGTCAATATTTATGCTTTTTATGGTGTGCTGAAGGACTAGGACATTCGCTGTGATGACAGGAAATACCCAGGCACTGTGTTCCGTTGGTATTTACCAAGTGAGTGCGGTAAATGTGCTTCTTTGCCCTGATAAGCCTCAGACAATAAACATGTCAAACAAAAATACCCTATAAGTATCAAATAAATGATGAATCATAAATTATTTTAAAAATGTAAAAGGTTTCATCGTATAGCTATTGAGCCTTCGATAATTTAGATGATCTCAATTCTTACTACTGTCACCACTCTCAAGTAGCCCACCAAATTTATACCTTGCTATTTATGCCAAAGGGAACTTTTGGTCAGTAAAATTCCAAATAAATTGCTTCATAGTGTCCTTGTTATTTAACACTTTTGCAAACTTTGGCATTGACGTTTTGTCTACTTAGCATGACTAAGAATATCTATACCTCGACATCACGCATTGCTATGTGAACACTTTGAAACTATAAAACCCTACGCAAACACAGGGTATTATTATTTACCCTGGCTAACCAAACAAGGTTTATATGCATATTTTCATTGTTTTTTCTTGACAACTGAGATATACTTTTTACAATCTATGAAATTACTGCTAGGAATATTCCATCAATAAAAATCACTTTGTAAGAGAATATTCCTGGATTTTTTTCTATCTTTTTCATTACAAATTTTGCCATATGAACTATGCATAGTCATATGAAGATACAGATTTTACAATGAAAAATGTAAATTTTTGCTGCACTTGTTGCTATTGTACCAAATTTCAGGAAGAGTTTGGGATAATATAGATCTTGGGCAATTTAATGTAGTGGTAAGCCTTCAGGCTCCAATGTCTAATAAAGTTTCCTTTGAATTTTGGCTCCAATGGAAGTGATGTTTCTTTAGAAAAGTTGTTTAAAAGAATATTTATTGAATATTTATCTCAGGTATGGGTGCAAATTCATTACATAATATGGGTTAGTTAATTTTCACAACAACACTGTAAGTCAATCATTACTATTGCCTCTATTTCATAGATAACAACTAATAAACGGTGAAGACAAGACTTGATCTGAACAGTCTTCTCCAGAGCCTATGTTGTTTTCCCTTGCACCAGACTTTTTAGCTTCTGTTATTATCTATAAATGAAGTTGCAAGACTATCTACTTTATAAGATGATGAGAATTAAATGAAACTAAAAGTGATGAATAAATTATAATACGAAGCACCCTAAAACTCAACAAAATTAGATAGCTTTCAAACATCTACTAGCCAACATATTTAGTTTACCTGACTTAGTAATTTAAAAGTAGTGTATCTTCTGTATGGTACAAAGAAAAAACAGAGAATATGAGTAGCTGTTCATCTGAAGCAGCTAATAAAAATCTAAGTAAAATCAGCTACTTAGCAGAAGAATGAAAATATTAAATTGAGTACAGTTGAAGAGCATGTATTGTTTCTGATGAACTTACTGGTAGTGAGGGAGAGATTATATTCTTCCCTACTAACACTCACTGTTAAATTAGACTAATTTCCTAATTTTACTCAAGCATATAAAATCTAGAATAATCTCAGAGACTCGATGTAGATGTGGCACACACTTTGTCTCTCAGTATGTGTTTGTGGGGTCACATAGCAGGGACAGAGAGTCGCATTTTTAGAAGGTTTCATCCTTGTTGAGACACTGGCTTATATCACTGTTCAGGAAGTTGTAAATTAACATTCTACACACCTTTGATCAAAAGTAAATGCTTAAAAGCTCAGCATTGGCCAGGTGCACATCTTCATCTAGGTGTGCCAAGATTAGGAACTAGTGTACCCCAAAGTTTAAGACAGAAACTGTACCCAACATTTCAGAACGGATAGCCTTTCTCAAGCTGTAACAGACTATTAATGGATGTTCTACATATATTCTTTAGAGGTTTGCCAGAACTGTGTGGTTCTAGGCAACATACAAAGCTTTTTATGGAGAATGTGATTTATTTTACCTGAGCTGCGGATTGAGCTATCTGCGCTGACTTCAAGTTATCATAATATTCATGCTGTTAATTAATAGACCGTACTTGGGGTAGCAAGTTCCTGAAGCATAAAGGATGTATTACCTAGGTGAGTTTCATACATTTGAAAGGAATTTTTAAAATCATTAAGAGTCAGAGAGTTATGGCTTTATTCTGTGTTTAGTTTTTTAAAGCTGTCATTTGTAATTCAGGGATCTTTTACTCATTATACTTTTGATCTGGAGTACTCTTTCTCTAAATGGTTTTCAATGTATTGAGTCTTCATATCTTCATCTTGCTTTTTAACAAAGTACAAGCTTAGGGCTTGAGGTTTATTGGTTAATTTTCCCTTTTGAAAGACTCCTTTTCCCTTGATTCCTCTATGAAGAACATCTTAGATTTTTCAGTACAGAATGATAATACTTCAATATTGAAGTATGAAGTCAAGATCATTGTTTCCTCTGAATGTGTTTTAAATTGAACAAGACTCTCTTCATTGCCTGAGGAAAGATAGATTGCTAATGGCATGTGCTTTGTTTCTTGATATAGAGAAGATAAAATAAAAACAGTGCTCCTATAATATTTTAGAAAACAGCTTCATATAAACCACCTTTCTTTAATGATATTGTAGGAAGGAAAATTTTATACATGACATTTACCATTATTTTTGCATTTCAACATAAATAATAATTTTGGAGATTCTAAATTGCTTTACCTTGTAATCAAATTGAATCCTTCCTTTGTGATATGATGCAGGATTTAAAAAATTTTGAGGCCAACACACACACACACACACACACACACACACACACACATATATATATATTACTGAGAGTTGACTCCAAGGCCTCCACTCTGAGCAACACAGCCACTTATTAAAATTTTTTCTTTTTTTAATTTTGAGAAAGGGTATTTTGAAATTGCTAAATTTACCAGGCTTTCTTAAAACTTTCTACCCACTTGCTTCAGCCTCCCAGAGTTCGGGGATTATAGGCATGTGCCACCATGTCGAGCAGATCCAACAATATATTTTATTTATTTATCTTTAATAGTACACACTTATAGTACATATTACATTTATCGTGTGGCATTAGTAAATGTGAATAACACATCTTAATTCTTTTTTCATCCGCCTAATCCCTTCCTGCTTCTTCCAACACTTATTCCTCTTCCATTTGCAAAAGCTCTATTTCCTTTTGTTCCTTCAGTAATTTTTTTTCTCATTCCTTTCCCTCCATCTCTTGTTCCTTTTCACATTTTGAAAATGATGTCCATACTTTCTATTACTTCTTCTTCATATGGCTTGAACTTCACCTCATTGTTGACTAATTAATAAATTAATTTATTGATACCAGTACCTCTTTTACTGCAACAACAGCAGGCTGGAATATTGGTTCAAGTATAGAGAGATTCATAGTAGGAGAGAGGATAGGGAGTGTTACACTCTAGAGGGTTTTCAAATGCTAAGTCAATCTTATTCATCCCACGCCTCACTACCATCACATCTCAGCTACAAGGCATCCAGGTGGATGTGTTTTCCGATGAACATGTGAAAGTCAAGATTTACTGATTCGCGGTGCTTTGTCTGAATAGTGGTACTCTATGAATACCTTAATTTTAAACATTTTAAGCGTACAGTTCTTTGACATTAAAGCCACTCATATTGTTGTGCAGCTATCTCTAGAACTGAATGATCAGTTTTCTAAGATGTATTAATTTCACTTGTATTCATTTCTCTGAAATTGTTATCCATGTCCAGTTAAACATATACTTATTTTAAGCTGATGCGATTGCTTTATAAAATGGGAAATTTAGTGCAATCCAAGGTCACTGGAAAATTTAACTTTTAAAAATATGATTCATATTTTGCCATTGCTGTTCCTTGTGACTTCTTTTTTATATGAATATTTTCTTTAAACACATTAACAGTCAATATGACAAGCTGTCACTTTTGGCAAATATCATTTCTTCCATTAATAATTTTATTCTTTCAACAAACATTAGTCACCATATCTTATTTTATTAAAATATCATCTTAATACTGGTAAAATGAAATCCTTTTAACCAACAGTTCTCACAATAAAATCATACTGAAACAAAAATAAAGAGGACTGAAATTTTATTTAGAACCGAATAAACTCATTTTCCTTGATAATGAAAGTAACTACACCAATTAAATAAATTGAAAAAAAAAGAACCAAGTTTTACGTATTTTCATTTGAAAATAATACTACCAATAAAATTCAGAAACTTGAAGGAAAAACCTCAATACCCTCATGCAAGTTTAGCATTTCAGGATACTTTACAGAATTCAGACGTTAAAGCTCCTTTATTGGAGCAAGTTTTCAAATTAGTTGAAGGCCTGGCCACATGCCTTCTCCAACTACAGTGCAAGCAGGCTCTGAGAAGGAAAATACAGGGTGTCATGACAGTGTGAAATAGAGGCGATTTATCTTTTATGAGTGGATGAAGGAGACTTCCCTGAAACCTCAGAACCACGACTTGATGCTAATTAGGTGTTTGATAAGTAAAGTGGAAGGGCGAAATATTCCTAGTACAGTAATAGAAAAAGACAAATTAATGGCCCTCTGTTGGGAAGATAAGGGAAGGGAAGTTGGGGCGGAAGCCTAGCTCAGGAACAAGAGTTTATTCCAACATGGTTGTAGATAATGTAAAATCTTGTGGTGGGCCTTAGGCTTTTTGTATTCTATAAGTGCAATGTGAAACCATTCAACTGTTTCAAATAGCAAATTAACATTTTCTTAAGATTTGCTTTTAGAAAACTAACTTGCTAGTAAGTGGTAAATAATAAGCAAGAATGCTTATGGAGAGAAAATAATACCATTCTTGCTGAAGTCCAAGAATACATTTTTGCTCTCTTGGTACAAATGAGATGAAAGGTACTACAGAAGCACCACTTGTGCTCAGTAACTGAGAAAGTGATATACTCGCCTACAGGGACACTAACAATACTTGAACAGCTGTTAATGTCTGTTGCCTTTAGAAAATTTATTTCGTCAAGCATACAATGTTTCAACCCTTATTAACTTATCTCATAAAGCATTGCATTATCTGACTGTGAGTCTGTCACTCGATACTGCTCTGCTCTTTACATGAGTGTGGGGGTGTTCAATGGCTCTCTGCAATCTTATTTTAAAAATATTCAGTTAAAGACATATTTATTCTTTCTGAAAATACCTCTTCTCCTATAAAATCAACATCGCATTCTTATAAAGACATTTATATGTTCTAAATTATGGAGGTCCTGCTAAAATATTTTAAGGGATAAAAAGAGAATGGAAACAATATAGAGGAATTCTTCTAAAAGCATGGGTTTTGGAATCCAACTTCTGTTTGAATTCCAAGTCTGCCACTTCCCAGGCATTTGCCCATGAATAGGGTTCTTATCTTTTATGAAGCTCTTTCCTCATCTGGAAAAAGAGTAACTAATAACCGCCTCATTAAGTTGTTGTTTATATAAGGCCATCTGTGAAAAAGACTTAGGCTACTAAATACATATGCTAAGCATTCAATAAGAGATACGCAAATAATATGACTAAGACATGGTTGCTGTACCTGACAAATGTGCTTCAAGTGTTACATTTCTACAGTGTAAATTAATTTATAAACTATAAAATCTAAAGAACTATATAAATATATTAGGAAAAGAAGTTCTGGTAGAGTTCAGACTTAAGAAAATACAGCAAGCTTAAACGTAGTTTTCTTTGCTTGATTAACTATATATGTGGTGCATAATTATTTCAATTTATATATTTATATTATTAAATTGGCAGACAATGCATTGTGTTATCAACATTTACATTGTGAATAGAAAGAAATCAAAGTTTATCCAATTATAATGTCTGGTGTTTTGGGGTGATTCAAAGCACAATATTAGAACATTATTTTGTCTTCTTTTCATCTGTATGTCTAATATTATTTCGAACATTTATTTCTACATCAGTCTTATCAAAAAGCATTTGTGGGATAACCCCTATTGTGGAAAAACCTCAACAGCATCCTGCACACCTATGTTTTAAAATGTGACTCCTGCTTAAGTGGGATTAACGTGTGATAATTTTTTAAGCTTTAAAACTAGTTTCTGGTATCCCTAACATGTACCAATAAACTCAATTGAAGCTGAAAAAAAAATAAAACTAGTTTCTGGATGTACAGTTGCAAGTTGGTTTGGCTGTATCATTTGACCTGTGTTGCTGTCACGAATCACCTTAGGTTGATCCTGGAATGACAGTTTCCATGATGTGAATATTTGCAGGAGCATTACTCTTGATAAAGAAGTAAACCTGTTGTCTTTCAGACATCATTCAGCCTGAAAACACCTAGTTTTTCCCACCTAGTGCTATGAATGTCTATAAAAATCTTTTTATTTTTCCTGACAATGACAACAATAGCAAGAAGCCCAAAACAATTCTAATTGATTTGTACTTTTGGAAACTTTGGGGTATTGTGGTTTGGCCTGTGTCTGACCCACTCTTCCTTTATGGACAAAGAGCTGATAGTTAAATAGTGACCACAGCACTTGATTAATCAATGTCTGGCAGTCAAAAACTGTGTATCACAGTGTAAGACCCTCTGATAATAATAGCTGGAACAAGAACAAACTTCTCTGCCTGAGCCTAAAATAAAGCCTTGCACTGTTTGCCCATTGATTGCAGGCAAATGCGAACCAGTGATGATAAAAGTTGATGATAAAGTTTGAGTACAGTGTAGGCAGCTCTTGCCTAAGCAAATTCTTTGCAGTTTACCTAGCACACAGAGGCAATGCCTGTATCAGAGGAAGAAAACTTCCCTGACCTACTTCTTACTTTTAGGATAGCTACGATAGCCCGGTAATAAATTTTAGCTCCTTGTATGTCAAAGTCCAACAAATAAAAATAAGGATACAACCTTCTTGTTGGGGATGGTAAAGAAAATGCAGGAGTAGGAGGGTCAAAACACTCCACTCAAGCATGATACTGTGAATGGAATACAAATGAAAGAACATCATGGCTCCTCCCTACACAAATTTTATGTGAATTTGTCTAGAAATAGGAATAAAAACAAAGGTAGAACCACAGTTTTGAAATCTGTGTAATGGAGAAAGACGATAAAGACTAAATGTAAAATGATAATGTAAAATAGGAAGAAAAGGGCTGAAGGTGTAGGGGAAGTGGGAAGGGTAGAGGAAAGGTAATAAGGGAAAAGAAAAAAAATATGAGAAGATGAAAAAATGGAAATAAAGTATTTGTAAATAGGAAAGGGAGGTGGGGGTGAAGGGAGAGCAGGGATAAGGGGACAAATGAGAACCAAGACCTGAAAAAATTACTAAATGTAAATTACCATTGTTGCCTAATTTGGTTGTGCCACCATTTAAATCAGAGTTTGACAGGGATAACCATTACATTAGGTGACACATTAATCACAAAATAAAATGCAATATTCAGAATTTTAAAAGGAAAAAGCCTTCAAAAAGGCCACAGCCAAAGGATGTTCTATATTATTAAAATGTTAAATGGAAAAATTTCTAAACTAATTTGCAAGCATATGGCCTGTCTGATGGGAACCATATTTTCTTATCCATATATCTCACTCTTGGAAACAGCCCAGTTGCCCATCAACTGGTGACTTGATAAAGATGTGATTCTTTTTATAAAACAGAGTACTATGCAGCCATAAAGAATAAGAAACTAGAGATATTTATAGCTAAATGGATGCACATTGAGGCCATAATCTCAAGTGAAATAAATAGGACACACATGTGTAAATATAGAATAATTTCTCTGGTGTGAGAAACTGAAAGTGTAAATAAGGATCAAAATGTATAATAGATAATTTGAAATTGGAAGAAAAGGTCCAAAGGTGTAGGGGAAATCAGAGGGGTAAGGGAAGGGAAAGCAGTAAATGTAAGAAAAGGAAATAAAAGGAAACAGTCTTTGTAAGTAGCAAGGGGTGGCAGGGAGAGCAGGGGGATAAGGAGAAAAATAAGAACCAAGATATATCGTGTAAAGGTACAAATTCCCAATGATGAATTCAGTCATATTGTATACCTAAAATGTACCAAATAGACTTAATGGATTTTTAAAAAAAGACCACCTTGCTGTGTAATCATAGTTAAGGAAGGCACCTGCCCAAGGGATAAGCTTAGAGTAGAGGAAAACTATAGAGTGATGTGTTGCAGAGAAAAGGGAGGGTTTCAAGTGAAGTAAGTGCATTTTTCTGTCCACTGCTGCCAAAGAGTTCTGCCAACAGCATATTTGGATTCATACTGTGAGTTTAATTCTTTTTGTTTAATCTTTCTTGGGACCTTACAAAGAAACACTGCTGGCAGTATTGAAAAGAGGTAACTGATTTGTGTGTGACTTGTGGGCATTTTAGTCACTAACTGATGTATTAAATTGGATACCACTAACATAAGTTAACAGTATTCCCCAGGTAAGAAGCTTTGCTCAGAAATGTAAAAATCGCTGGTATTTGTGAGGATTTATTTTATCATCTGGTTAGTGGATGTTCTATGAGAAAACTTGTCTTCAATTTTAATTGAATGGTCAGTGAGTAAGGAAACAAAAGGAGTTGCTTATCTTTGTCATTTTTTTTGCTGTGTCCATGGTGTATGTGGTAAAGAATGCAATCTCACATTTTTGTAGAGTGGTAATAGTTGAAGATACATGTAGTTTGAAATGGAAAATGATCTTAGTCTATATTTTGAAATAAATTTAAAAATATTTACTCTATATGTCCAGTCTGTCTTTAAAATTTCGATCTAAGATTAGGTGTAAATTGAATTCAAATTTGAGTACTACTTGTGTATATAAGCAATATTAAACCTCAGCTTTGTGGAAGTATTCTAACTTCCTTTAAAACATTATTAAGTGTCCTATTTATTTCACTTAACAGTATGGCCTCAGTGAATTCTAACTTCATTTTTTAAGATGAATTTTTTTTGTTTGCCTAACTCAGTACTATACAGTACAATCAGCCAAAATTATAGTACTGTATAAACATGGAATACTGTGCAAAAAGACACTGAGGTTGTATAAATAAAATATACAGAACTCTACAATAAAGATGAATCATAAATCTGAGCAGCAGGTCATAGTTTTAAAATAATTATTCAAAATGTACATTTGTATATTCTTTCTTGCATTTTTGTATGTACGCATTTGAACTAATTTTATATGGCCACTAATCATTTTATATATCCTTTCATGATTACTGAAGTACTGATTAGGTATAAATTACCCTACACATATTTAATTTATAAGAAAACTGTAAAAAGTCTTATGTATGATATCAATCATTGCTCTATTTAAGATATGGAAACAAACTCATTGTTTAAAATTGTAATAAAGGAAAAGCCACACTGAAAATTCAAATGAGACTAGAAACATCTTATTCCTGCCCAAAGAGGTACATTGTTGAGTAATTTAAATGTCTTTACTACTTCAGGCTTCTCACATGAGTAGTTTGAAGCCAAATTCTCACATTTTATTCTACCTTGGTAGGATCAAATCCAATAATATGATTTAAGATTTTCAAAGAGCTGATGCCTATATACAACAATCCTCTGTGAGAATGATCTGTCTCTCTACTTCCTATTATCTAGCTTTTAACTTTACACTGGGCTCATCACATAAGAGAAACAATATGATATTTAAGTTTGCATGCCTGAATTATGTACCAACTCCACATATGCAAACATTCTGTATTCGAAATATGTCCCCTTTTCAAAACAAAAAAAAGAAGGAAAGGGATAAAGGGGTGGGTGGAGGGGCAAGGGACAGAGAGGAAAGGGGGTGAAAAAGCATGATTATTTATGAATCAATAATGACATTATATCAATTTAAGTACACATGCTACTTCAAAGTTCCTTTGATTTTGTGATCTGGAAAATAAACCGTAAGCATTTTTTCATAAAGTAAGAAATCTGCAACTTTGATATTTGAAATTTAAACCTAAATTTAATATATAGTAGAATACATTAAAGTTTTAAAATAAGCTTTTCTAGGATTAGAGGTCCCATTTGACCCAGCTATTTCCCTGCTGGGTATCTTCCCAAAAGATTTAATAGCATCATAGCACAGCAATATATGCACACCCATGTTTGTTGCAGCACAATTTGAAATAGATAAATCTTGGAAATAGTCCAAATGCCCATCGACCGGTGACTGGATAAAGAAAATGTGTTTTTTCAATAAAATGGAGTACTACTCAGCCATAACGAATGAGAAACTAAAGACATTTATAGCTAAATGGATGCACCTTGAGGCCACACTCTTCAGTAAAATAAATAGGACACACGTGTAAAAGTGGAATAGTTTCTCTGGTGTGAGAAACTTTAGGTGTAAATGAGGACCAACATGTAGAATAGATAATGTAAAAAAGGAAGAAAAGGTCCAAAAGGGAAGGGGAACTAGAGAGAGAAGCGGGGAAAAGAAAAGTAGGGGAGGAAAAAAATATGAGAAAGAAAGAAAAAAAGGAAACAAAGTTTTTGTAAATAGGGAAGGATTGAGTGATGGAAAGGCAGTAAGGGTGATGGGGTAAAACAGAACCACGATATATCACATACAGGTACAAATTCCCAGTGATGAATGTGATCATAATGTATACCTAAAATGTACCAAAGATATATTGTTTTTTCTTTTTTACTATTGATGGAATTGTTACCTGCCACTTGTTACGGAACAGTTTCCTATTTGTTTTAGGTAGTCTTGGAAACAATATTTTGAATTAGATTGTGGTAAAGATTCAGCACCTCTGGGAGTCCTCCTGGGCCCTCTCAGCTCCTCTCAAAATGTCCCCTCCCGGGCACGTGTCCCAGGGCTCCAGAAACCAGTGCCAGTCTGAATGTTCTGCAGCCACATCACTGACTTTGGACATTGGCTAAGTTCTTTTTCTTTCCTTTGTCCCCTTTTCCTGTCAGGAAGGGCTGACGCTAGTTGCGGCCAGCCCCAGGTCTGGGGCATAAAGAAAGACAGGGGCTCTGGAGCAGAAAGGGCTGAAGGTCTCCGGTGAGGCCTGCCGCCGCCTTTGCCCTGGTCAGAGCCGGCTGGGCAGAAGCCTGGGCCTGGGCGCTCTGCGCTCCTGGCGATGGAGCAGGCCGGTTTAGCTGAGGGTCATCCTAGCGCGGGGGTTGGAGGGGGCAGGGTGGCGGGAAGGAGACTGCAGGGTACTCCTCCTCTGTGCTCTCCCCGCCCCCAGTCTGTCCTGGGTCCGTGTGCTCTGCATTCTCTGGTTGTACCGCCTGACGGGGAAGACGATTGGAAGCAGCCTCTGGGCTGAACATGTTCGGACTTTGCTTTCCTTGCCGTGATACCTGAGCGATTCGGTGTGACAAGCATGCACACAGAGTCTAGACTGTAGGAGTAGTTGTAATTCATTGCCCAGAACCCCGGTCGATGCAGAGCAGAGCTCAGATTTGGGTTGCGGGAATCAGACTCAAGGGCTTGTATATCTGCTGGACAGGTTATATGCGTTCCTGACTCAGTTTTCCAGATGTGCCAGCTCTGAGTTTGTTGTAGTCTCCAGTGGATCCCCTTAGTCTGGTTCAGATTGCTGCTACATGTGGAACTAGACTGGAACAGTAAAATTCCAAAGCAGAGTAAGAGGCCAGGCGTGGTGGCCCACGCTTGTAATCCCAGCACTCAGGAGCCTGAGGCAAGTGATTGAGGCCAGGGTGGACTACATAGAGAGGTCAAGGCCAGTATGTACTACATATCCAGACCCTGTCTCAAAAACCAAAACAAATGAAAAAGCCAAAAGAAAAGAAAGCAAAAATTCAAAAGGGTAACACAGTGAAAATTCCCTTCCTCATCCATAGCCCCCCCAGCTCTTCTCCCTTTGGGCAGCCAAGGCTGTCTCTGTCTTGTGTGTGAAAATTGTTAAGGTCAATTGTTAGATGCAATTAGGAGAAAGATAATTTCCCTTCCAAGGCCTATCTGTTCTGTATCCATTGTTTGAGTTTTTGACAAGTGCAGCTTTAAAAAGATTAAAGGCAATAAAGACATATTCATTACAGAGCACACAGAGAGAGAGAGAGACAGAGAGAGAGACAGAGAGAGAGACAGAGACAGAGACAGAGAGAGACAGAGAGAGAGAGAGAGAGAGAGCGCGATCCAGGATTACCTTTGACTTATGAATACATTTTCTGTTAAAGTAAGGAGATAAGTAGTGAAAAGGTATTAAATTAGTAAGAGCTTGTCAATTGTTAGGTGGTTTTATCTGTTGTTTGAAGGCAATACAGTAAAGAACATGTCACTTCACAGCCATGAGAGCTCTGGAGAGAGTAAGGTAAACCCTGGTTCTGCTCCCATCATTGGTCTTTTGGATTAGATCTCTAGGCGAATGTAGTATTTTTTTCTAGTCACGTGCAACACTTTATTTTTTAGCTTTCCCATTAAAAGCAAAGAGCAAAATCAAAAACAAAAAAGGAGTGTGTCTTGACAAGATAGTAAAATGGAGTTAGACTACATGTTGTCACTGATCATGTTTGCGATGATATTTTAAAAAAACTGTGGTATATCATTCATTTTACCAATATTTTTTTAAATATAAGGACTTCGTTTTAATAATATTCCTTAAAAGTTATGTGTATTAATAGTTGGACTTTTAGTATTGCTTTATGAGACACATAGTGAAACAACAGAACCACTTAATATCAATATTTGTTAGCTTAATTTATAGTGTATGTGGACAACAGCACATATGAACCATAATTTTAATCTATAGATGATAATTTGTACATAAAATTGTGAGCTTTATGAATTTTTCCTAGAAGGCCCTGGGCTACCAGATCGTTGAACACAGTTTTGGTGCTTTGCCTGTATGGAAAACTTTTCTAGAAAAGTTTCAGAAAATCAAAACTGAAATATAGATCAGAGTGATAAAAACAGGATCCTCTAAATTTGTCAAGATAAAATGCTTATGACTTTCCTGTGAAATGCCCTCTGAGAAGGTAGTGGTTACATGATAGAAAACTAAGGATTTTGTTTTCACACAATAACAAATGTTGGCAGGGTTGCGGGGAGAAAGGAACCCTTCTCCATTGTTGGTGGGAGTGCAGACTAGTGCAACCACTATGGAAATCAATATGGAGATACCTCAAAGAACTAGGATTAGAGGTTCCACTTGACCCAGCCATCCCTCTGCTGGGTATCTTTCCAAAAGAATTAAAGGAATCATACCACAGTGATGTATGTGCACCCATGTTTATAGTGGCACAGTTTGTAATAGCTAAAACTTGGAAACATCCCATCTGCCCAGCAGTTGGAAACTGGATAAGGAAAATGTGGTTTTTCTATAAAATGGAATACTACTCAGCCATAAAGAATGAGAAAGTAGATTCATTCATAGGGAAATGGGTGCATATTGAGGATATACTCCTGAGTGAAATAAATAAGTCACACATGTGTAAATACTGAATAGTTTCTCTGGTGTGAAAAACTAAAATAGTACTCAAGATCCTAACGGGTTAATTAGCAATGTGAAACAGGAAGAAAAGGCCTAAATGTGTAGGGACAGTGAAAAGGTTAGGGGAAGATAATAAGAGAAAGGGAAAAATATGAAAAAATGAAAAAAAATGGAATTAAAGTGTTTGTAGGTTTTTTTGGGGGGGGGGGGGAGGGGGGGGGAAGGGGAGGGCGGGGACAAGGGGAAAAAATGAGAACCAAGACTTGGCATGTAAAGGTACAATATCCCAGTAATGAATGTAACTGTGCTGTCTATATAGAATGTACCAATAAATTCAATTTAAATAAAAAAGAAAACTAAGGATTTTAACGTAAAGAAAATGGAAAGAAGACTGGAAAAGTCAAATTAATTGAAAATATTGGAATAGTCAAATGAGTGAACTTGATGATTTTTAAATTGAAATAATTAAAGCCAAATGAAAAATTTTTTAGGTCATTCATTTTTTAATTTCCTTCATAGTAGCTAAGCTTCTGTTTATTATAACAAATGCTGCTTTCCTGCCATGTTGACTTCTAGTATACTACCTGCATAGAATGATCAAAAAATCTTTTATCTACATTATGGAAAATGTTATCAAAGTCCATGTGAATGAGAAACATAAAAGTATGTATATATTTGTATAAACACACAAGAGATACATCATAGGTTCACTAAATGCTAGAATTTTTGTTGCACTTTAAGTATTATAAGTACTTATATACAGTACTTTAAGTACTATATTGTTTTAAGATGTCCATATGACTCAATTGCCAGAAGGAAGCATTAATAATTAAAAATTAATTTCAATACCAAAGATAAAGCAAATTTATAGTTTAAATGAATTTTTAAAATCTATAATGAGAACATAATTGCACACAATTAACTAAGTATTTATAATCTGAAGGGCTAACTCATTTGTGGTTCATGACAGTAATACCTACTGAATTCATCCTTTTTAACCACATATTTCTATATTAGTTATTGAAGTGTGTTCTCATCATGTATCCACCAGCTTTCACTGTTGGGAAATGAAAGGGGATGGAGAATGAAGCTTTGATATGAATTTATAATGCAAATTATGAAAATTTAGTTAAAATGACCTTTAAAACTCTGAGTTGTTTATTTCAGTATTTATGGTTTTGGTGTATATAACCCTGTACAGGAATTATCAAGTATACTAAACTTTTAGATCTACCAAATTATACTAAAAAGCAGGGGAATTCTGTTTGCAGATATTTAAAAATTCAAATTATCTGCTTTTCAGATAACCAACAAATAACCAGTGGTTGATAGGATATGCACAATATATTCCATCGCTGAACTGTTGAGTAACGTACCCCTTAGGCACTTGTAACTACATGCATTTATTCTTTATTTTCAAGTTTTATTTTAGTTGAAAAATATTATATGTGTTTATGGGGTTCAATGTGATGTTTTGGTAGATGTATATATAGTTGAATGATCAAATTGTGCTAATTAGCACATTCATTTTCTCAAATATCGATCATTTCTTTGTGATGACATTATTTTAGATATCTTGAAACATATAATACATCATTAACTGTAGTCACTGCACTGTGCCATAGAACACCAGAACTTACCCCTATCTTCTTGTAACATTGTACCCTTGACTAACATCTCACCTTTCCCTGTCCGCTCTTTATTTCTACGCCAGTGATATTTGGCTGTCTACTTCTATGAGCTTTACTTTTTAGGTTTGCATTTAAATGAGCTTATACAGCATTCATCTCTCAGTGCCTGGCTTATTTCACCTAATAATCAATGCCCTCTAATTATATCTTTGTTGTCAAAAATGACCAAATTTCCTGTCTTTTTGATGCATACATACCACTTTTAAAAATCCATATTTCCATTCATGGAAATTTAGATGGTTTCAACATCTCCTGTATAGTAAATCATGCTGTGATGAACATAGGAGTGAAGATATCTTTCTTACATATTGATTCTAAGTTCTTTAGGTTTATACCCAGAAGGGGTATTGCTGGCTTTTATGGTAATTCTATTTTTAGTTTTTCTGAAGTACTTCCATGTGGAATGCTCAGTTTATCATTAACACTTGACATATTTCAATTGCTTATAGCCACATGAGCCTAGTGGTACTATATTAAACAGCACACAAAGTCATTTCTATGTTGAATTCTAGGATTTTCTCCATTTATTCACAGATCAAGCCACTGAAAACATAACACATTGATGTTTTGAGAATTACAGAATACTGGTTAGACAATATTTACATATTTATTTCAAAATACTTATCAGATCATTATAATGGTTAGTACGAAGAATTTGTAAAAGCATCCTGTCCTTTTGTTGTTGCTGCATTGTTAAGAGAGGATGTCTCACAAGTTAATATCATGAATATTTTTTCCTTTGTGTTCCAAAGCAACAAGCTGAAAGAAAAAATTGTATTTTTGTTTTGTTCATACTATTCACCTGAATTTTTAATCCAGAGAGAAAGTACAATAATTTTTCTTTGCAAGGATGTGTGTTACCTTGTGTACTTGCTATGGTCTTATCAAAAGCTTAAATGAAGGTGGGAGTGAAGATTTATGGACTGCTTGGCTTCACACTAAGCCTTCTGTCTATCCTACCAGCTGTTTTATACAATTAATGCAAATATTATAAATAAGCTCCTGTTATGTTCTTCCTCATTGTATTATGATAGTAGCTCTTACTCTTTTTTTTTTTTAAACTCGGGACTTTGCACTTGTGAGACAGGCAGTGGAACCATTGAGCTAAATCCCTAGCTGTCTTACTCTAGTTATTATTGCAGCCTTCTGTCTAAATGTGAGAGATGGAGGATACAATAAACAACAATTCAAAATATAATATGCAGAATCCATGAGCAAATTCCTCAAGAAAGAAAGAATAGTATTTAGTCTGAGGTATGTCCTCTATTAGAAAGAGACTGGTTTTCTGTGTGTGTGTGTGTGTGTGTGTGTGTGTGTGTGTGTGTATGTGTGCGTTTTTAGAATTAGTCTTTATATTATATTTGGTAGTGCATTAGTCAGCTTTCTATCAATATATCAAATAACTGAGATAGTGAACTTTTAAAGAGAAAAGGTTTATTTTGACTCACAGTTTTAGAGGGTCCAGTCCATAAGTAATAACCCCTGTATCTTTGGTTCTGCTGTAAGTTAGCACATCAACGTCAGAGTCCAGGGCAGAACAAAACTGTTTATTGTAGGGTGAGGACATAAACAATAGGAAGAGGAAAAAAACAGGGAAAGAGCTACAATCGTATCATCTGCTTTGGGGGAACACCCCCAATGACCTAAAGACATCCCAATACACTCCATCTCTGAAAGTTTCCACTAATTTCCAATAGCACCAAGATGATGAGCAATCCTTCAACATTTAGGACTTTCGAGAACATTCTGTATCAAAGTTATAGCAATTGCATAGTGGCACTTTGGCATAAGATCATCAGTTCTGCATCAGTGCTATAATCCTTGTCATTTCTCCAGGGAATCGTGTATAGAGTACATATTAGCACTACCTCTGATTCAAGAAATTAAGCTCCAACTGTAGAGAAAATATCAAAAACCCTCAAATTCAAGCTAGAAACTTAATCATAATGTTTTCCTGTAAAACTATCTAATGAAAATTGACTTTCCAAGGAAATACCAGTTATAAGCTATACTACAAAATCATTGAATATTTCGATGGGGTAGCCTTCTTAAAAATGTATGAGGAAATAAAATCAGTACTGCACAGGCATAGAAACTATATAGCTTAACTGTTTACACTTGTTTAGCAAAAATCAATTAAGAAAATTAATTTCATTACTCTATCTTTTCTAAATGTTCCCTTAATAATTAATCTTCCCTGTTCTTTAAATAGTGAAGACATTACTTATCCCTTCCTATCTCCATGATTGGTCCCTATTTTGCTATAATATCTAAAAATTGAGCACTTTAACTCTAAAGACTATGATTATGGGAAAAATTTTCAATTTAACTTGTCATTAAGTACTATGCATGAAAATATTTAAAATTTAAGTACTGTTATTTACTCACTAAAGCATTTGTTTTAGTGTATTATTAATATAATTCTTACTATGTATAAATGATACATTTTTAAATTATGAAAATACTTTCATCCAAATTTCCTTATTAAGTTCAGAAGGTAGAAAATATGGCTACAGCGGTATTTCATTAGCTATCACTGAATATTTTGCCATCCTGTTTCAATCATTTATAATTAGTTGACTAATGATTTATAGATTATTAAATCAAACTTGGCGATTTCATTTCGAAAAGTATAGCGTTGATTTAAAACAATTAAAATGTAATTGAATTATTATTCAATATTTAATTTGTACTCCCTATCAAAAATAAATAATAGTCACAGAAACTTATATTTCAAATAGTTCTATCTGTTCTATAGTTAAAGTTAGGTTTTTATATGTGAGTATATGCATTTATACCTAGAAACTTCATGAACATATTTAAAATAATTCTTTAAATATTAATTTTTATTTTTTTCAGTTGTCAGATGTTATGCGCCACATACATGAGAATGTACACCAAAATTAAGCTAAAATTCCATTTACATATATAAATTTTATATTATTATTTGCATTACCATAAAATCACTGCATGTGGCTTATTTTTAATTTATTTCTATAAGGGCTCTTTTCCGTTTCAAGCCTAAAGTTTCCCTTACCTTAAAAAAAAATCTCATGATTTCTTCACAATTTAATAATGAACAGAATTAAATTTAGGATTTTATTTATCCTTGCTATTTTACTGAAAATGAATGTGTTTTATGTCTATTAATAGGCATAACTACATCTTTACATTCAAGTACTAAGGTTTCAGAGAAGTCCTACACTGCTTTGGCTCTGGTTTCTCAGAAATTTCAGTAATAAAGAAACAATTAAGCTAAATATAACATAAAATAGTGAGAGGAAAATGTCTTCATGAGTCCCTTGAGGAAGAACTACTTAGCTTTTTATGTTTTTAACTTTTTCCGTTTATATAGAAATATCCTGTTTTTTTTTCATATTTCAGCTTATTTGTAATACTAACAGGTAAATCTGAAAAAAATGTTAAGGAAAAAATGGAGAATGAGAAAGGGAAAAGTCAGTCTCCAAACAATAGCATATATATTTTACATTATTTTGGTATATTTCAAACTTTCTTTATTTTTTTTTCCACAGTACAAAAAATATCTCAGATTTGAAAGCCAATCTTTCTTCTTCATTTTACTCCTAAATACTTAATCCTAGTACCTCCTTTTTGTTCACACCCCAACACCACATGCCTTTCTCTATAAAATTTGTTAGCTAGATTAAGTCTAAGAGGGAATTAATCAATTCCATTTTGGGGGGGGGATCAGGGATTGAATTTTGGACCTTGCCCCAATTAGATAAATCCCTGTCCCAGAAAATTTTGTATCTTTTGATTTCTAGTAAGGCAGAGCATTTTCTTAAATTTGTGCTAATTATGAGCAAATTATTTATTTGTGAATAGGCGATGGCCTTATGTAAGAATCTGTAGAATATCATCTTGGATTTGCACATCTTAACTTTCATTGCATGGTGTCATTGACCCAGGCCCCTCATCTTATAGATGAAGCTTTCTAACCTTTTCTATTTGAACTCTCTCCCCCATTGCAGCTCAATGGCAGCCATGATTTTGAACTGAGTATTAAATTTTGTGAAGTTATGTAGTGATGCCGGGAAAGTGTTTTCTAACAACATCCTCATCTTGTAATTGACAATAGCTGGTAATCTGTCAGTTGGCCTATTTTCTTCCATCATTTAAAAAGAGATCTCATAGCACATTTTTGAATTGGGTCTTTATATTTGGGGGATTGATTGTTCTGAGTTCTTTAAATATTCTAGATAATAGTTCTTTGTCTGAGGAGCAGCTGGTAAAATTTTTTTTCCACATTGTTGGTTGTCTCTTAGTTCTGCTGATGGTTTCTTTTGCAGTGCAGAAGATTTTTAATAAGATGAGATCCCAGTTGTTGATTCTTTCTGCTAATTCCCGTGCTACTGAGGATTTGTTCATAAAGTCTTTTCCTATGCCAATATCTTCCAGAGTTCTGCCTAACTTATCTTTTAGCAAGTTTAGTGTTTCTGTTTAATATTTAGAAATTTAATCCACTTGGATTTTAATTTAGTGCATGGTGAGAGATAAGGGTCTAGAAGTAAAAGCAGCAAATAAATATATGAAAAAATGTTCCACATCACTGGTCATTCGAGAGATGTAGATGAAAACAACACTGAGATTCCACCTCGCCCCACAAAGAATGGCTACTATCAAGAAATCACACAATAACAAACATTGGCGGGGTTGTGGGGGAGAAAGGAACCCTTCTCCATTGTTGGTGGGAGTGCAGACTAGTGCAACCACTATAGAAATCAATATGGAGATACCTCAAAGAGATGGGATTAGAGGTTCCATTTGACCCAGCCATAGCTCTCTTTCCAAAAGAATTAAAAGAATCATATCAGTGACATATGTGCACCTATATTTATAGCAGCACAGTTTGTAATAGCTAAAACATGGAAACAGCTAATTTGCCCATCAGTTGGAAACTTGATAAAGATGTCATTTTTCTATAAAATAGAATGCTACTCAGCCATAAAGAATGAGAAATTAGAGTCATTCATAAGAAAATGGAAATATATTGAGGATATACTCCTAAGTGAAATAAATAATTCACACAGGTGTAAATACTGAATAGTTTCTCTGGTGTGAAAAACTATAAGAGTACATAAGATCCTAATCCTAATGAGGTAATTGACAATGTGAAATAGGAAGAAAAGGGCTAAAGATGTAGGGAAAGTGGGAAGGGTCGAGGAAAGGTAATAAGGGAAAAGAAAAAAATAGGAGAAAATGAAAAAATGGAAATAAAGTGTTTGTAAATGGGGAGGGGAGGAGGGAGTGAAGGGAGGGCAGGGACAAGGGGTAAAGATGAGAACCAAGACCTGTCATGTAAAGGTACAAGATCCCAGTAATGAATGCAACTGTACCATATACTTAGAATGCACCGATAAACTCAATGAAAAGAAAAAAAATGAATAAATAAAAAAGAAATCCACAGTAATTGTTTCCTCTTGAAAGACAATTTTCTTAACATTTAACAAAAATGGATTTGACAGGGTGAACTCTTCTAAGTATAAATAAATCAATGTTACACCACGTTGGAAAATTCATCACCATGGTACTCTGAGCACAGTCCATTAGCTCACATCAACATGACCTTGAAATCTGCTTGGCTGTTCGTGTTCATCTGGTATTCCCACTTCCTTGGTGATACAGCTTTCTTTTTGTCTTTCCTTTCCTTTCCTTTTCTTTCCTCTTTCCTCGTCTGTCTCTTCTTTCTCTTTCTTTCTTTCTTTCTTTCTTTCTTTCTTTCTTTCTTTCTTTCTTTCTTTCTTTCTTTCTTTCTTTCTTTCTTCTTTCTCTTTCTTGCTTTTTCTGTCCTCCTCTTCTTCCTCCTCCTCCTTTTCCCTCTGCCTCTTGCCCTCTTGCTCTTCCTCTGCTTCACTGAGATACGCACACACCATGGTATTCACCTATGTATATGAAGCATACAATTCAGTGTTTTGAAAAGTATATTCTTGGAGTTGTACAGTCATCACTGTGATCAGTTACGTAATACTTCATTACCCCCAAATCAAACACTGTACCTGCTGACGATTACCACAGTTTACCTCTTAATTTTCCCCCACAGCCATATTTAATTGCTATTCTAATTACTGGCTCTTATATTTTATGGTTATGCACATTTCAAATCAATGAAATCAAATGATTATGTGGTGTTTCGTGAGTCAATTCTTCCATTCAGCATAAAGTTTGTAAGGCTTTTTCATGCTGTAACATGTATCAGTAACCCATTTCTTTTTATTGTTGAATAATATATTGGATAGATATGTACTATATTTTATCTGTTTATCAATTGAATGTCATTTGAGTTGTTTCTATCATTGTCTATTAAATGCTAGTATGAACATTTGTTTACAGGTTTTTGTGTAAATATGTTTTTATTTCTCTATGAATAAGAATGGTAGGTATCATGGTAATAATAGTTAAGATTCTGAGGAACTGTCACACTTTCCAAAGTGGATGCAAAATTTACATTCCTATTTCATGATGTGTGAAGATTCTGACTTCTTCATGATACTAAGTCTTGTTATTATAGGATTTAAAAAATACCTCAGCAATTATTAGTTTATTAGTATTATTCAGGACTCAGATGTTTAGTATTCCTCCTGAAATTACATAAACAAGAGCAAATGGAAAGAACTGAAGTCAAAATGATATAACAAAACAGCATTCCATCACAAAGGCATGGAAACTTACAAGAACGCTATTTTAAAATAAGTCACTTTAAGAGTGATAATCTCGAAAATCACAAAATTGCCAAGTTGTTTCCTAAACTGCTAAGCAAATAAACCTGAATGTAATGAGTTTGGGTATTATAAAGAAAAATTCAAGTAAATTGGGTAATTCATACTAAGATGTGATGCTCATATTCTTTTCTCATATCTAGTCAATGTATAAAAGGGTAAACCACAGTATAGATAGTCTATACCTTTCTAATTTGTGGCATATTTTTGATAGCTGATCAAATTAATTAAAAATGCTTTTCCTGGAGTCCAGTTTTCTGAGCAGCCCGTTTTTAGATAAATAGTTAAAGGCATATGCAGGCAGCACTTCCATAGCATTCATTGTGACTAATTTCAACAAAAAAATTAATATGGGAATAGTCAAGACTGATAAGAAAGTAAGAGGAGGAAGAGGAGGGCGACAAGGAAGATGAAGAGGATGAGGATGAGGAAGAAGATGAAGCAAATGAAGGTGAAGATGATGATGAATGAGTTGGTTTGCGAGCAGTTTTTTTCTTATCTGTAAAGCATTTAACCCCCCTGTACACAGTTCGCACCAATTAAAGAAAAAATTGAAATTCAAGGCTGTGTAAGATTTGTTTTTAAACTGCACAGTGTCATTTTTTTTTGTGTAGTTAACACTCTTCTGAATGTGTCTTCAGATAGCCCTGTCCTGGTAGTATTTCAGTAGCCACTAACCTTGCCTAGTAGGGTGTGGAGCTTGTACTTGGCATGGAAATTTAAAGCAGGCTGTTTTTGGTGCATAGCACAAATTACTTACATATGGGTATGGTTGTTTTTCATGTTCAGTTGTCTCTGATGCAGCTTATATGATATAATTTTTCCATTAACTGAATACCAATCTATACTTTTAAAAAATTTTGGGTGTTTTGTTGATATTCTGAATGCTTCTAAGTAAGTAAATTTTTTTAGTATTGTTATCCTTTTCGTGGTCTTACAATTTTTCCTTTTCAAGGGAAGCTAGTCTTCTGCTTTTTCCCATTTGGATCACATGGATTGTTAGAATGTTTTTCTTTTCATATAGTTAGTGCATGCAAAGCTTCTGTCTACACGCCCTACATATCATGATGGGGGTAATAAAAGTCAAATATAAACCACAATATAAACTCCACAATATGAACTCCAAAATCTCAATCAGTTGATAACAAATTTCACATATCCCTTTGTAAAGTGAAGAGTAACCGATTCTATTCACAGCCTGGGATTACTAGAATCAAGAAATTTGAAAGTCTGTCCTTGAAGGACTAAAAGAAAAATGTGTTCTAATCTTTGCATGAAATTCCTTCTATAACTCCCATTACCATGTAAGAACAGTGATATTGTGCAGTTCCCACATAAAAGGATACCTGAAAACATATCACCAAAAGTGTGAGCTTAAGATATTGTAGATTTTTTGATAGTAGGCATCTTAAGGTTATGAAGTGGTATTTTATTGTGCTTTTAATATTTATTTTCCTGATGAGCAATGATTTTGAGCACATTTCAATGTGCTTATCCATCTATCTATCAAAAATCTATCATCATTTATTTATTTGGATTGCATAAAGGAATGCCTATTCATATACCACAGCTTTTTTGTAATACTAGGTACAAGTCCATTACCAGTTATATGATTTTCAAAATTCTGTAATTAACTTTTCACTTTATTGTTGGTGTTCGCTGAAGTACAGTGGTTTGAATTTTTTGAACATTAATTTATTTATAATGATTTTATTCTTTGTCTTTTTGTGTCCTAAGATTATTTATTAATCAAATATCTCAAAAACCATTCCAATATACTCTTCTAAGTATTCTTATAGTTTTAATCCTCACATTTATCTCTTTGATCCATTTGGAATTAAATATTTTATGTGGTGTGAGGTACTGATACAACTTTATTTTAGATACGGATAGAGAAATGTATAGAAACCCAATTGTCCAATCAAAGTCTATTCAAAAAGCTATTGTTTTATCAGTTGAAGTGCCTGGCTTCTATGTTAAAAAACTAATTGAGTAAAAAAATAACATTTCTTTCTAAACTCTCAATTTTACTCATTGATCTACTTATCATTATGTCAATATTGCACTATTTTTAATTACCAGGGCTAAAAGAACTGTAATTTATGGAGAGGCAATAGCTTTGGGCTTCCCCTGGAGCTGTGTCTTTCAAAACTGGAAGCTCTGTCATGGAAAACTGGTGTCTGAGTTATTAGTTTCTGTATGAAATGAAACTTTTAAGACAGGGTTATTCTCGCATCTGGCCAGTATGCACATAGGACTGTCTTTTGGCAGGTGAAAGAGAATCACTGTTGAATGGCTCTATAGACTGTTAAAGTGTGTCTCGATGAAGACATGCTGTGCTCCTGTTCTCTATTCCTTTGAGTGATTGTATCAGCTGTAGTGGTCTTGTGAGTCTATGTTGAAGATGGAGAGTGGCCATGTCTGAGACATATAAGATGGTTCTAAGAGATTAAAATGCTTAGCATTTGTTGGGGAGGAGATATATTTCACATATATTTGCAAAGTATGTTTGCCAGTTTGGTAAATATAAGGCACCTGTGTTGATTTGATGTGAGCTAATTGAGTAAATCCCTTAACCACCGAAACACAGCCTCTTTAGCTGTAAAAGTGAGAGACGCACAATTGGCATTCTGTGTGGATTATGCCAAATCAAACATTCTGTGACTTCTATGAGATTGTTAGCACTGTAGTATGTTACTTCATTACATTCTTGGAACAGTGGTGTGTGATATATTTTAGATGAATGCCTCCATGGAAAAAAATAGTATAGAGAGCTCTGTCATGACCACAGGCTACATAATAAACTGCTGTTTGATCTTGGAACTGTAACTGTGAAAACTGAAAATTTTGTTTTGTAGTTCCCTGAACATAATGTAATAACTGTTTCTATACAGATAAATATGTATGTATATGTATATATAAATATATATGTTATTATAGCACTTCTTTCGGTTAAAAGGTAAGTAAATATTAACTGAGATCCAGTGGTTTACCCTTTGTCAATGCTGCTAGCTCTTGTCTGATGGTGGAGGTTAGAATTCCTTCAGGCATCAGTTTCTCCTTCAAAAATACTTTCTCATTTAGTTTCACATGAATTCAGACTTTCCTTTCTTCTTTAACATCATGTAATCAATGCAACCATACGAATCATATCAATTCATGCTTCTTTGACAATTTATGAAAAATGTCTTTATTAAAAATTGTCAGATAGTTTGCCAAACTGAAATTTCAAAACATCCTTTCTTAAAACCATGGCCTCAATCAAACATGTTTTATATTTTTCACCAGTTTCTTTCTATTCCTGACACCATTCAGCTTAGACACATTCTTTGGCATAGTCATTTATGCAGCTCCTCTCGGGCTTTATTTTTTTATTCATTTATTTTCACATATTTTGGAAAGATATTAATGTATGTAACTGCATAAAATTTACTTACCAAGGGAACAAATGATATTAGGCCTCTTGTTTGTGGCTTACACTGAATAATTACTCTGAGGTCCCTTCTCCTTTCAGAAAGCACAGAAACCTATACTTGAAACTAAAATTTGAATATTGGTTATCACGGAATATATATGTATATATTCTTGATATATCACATTCAGACATAGGTTAATATTCATTATTCTTCTTTGGTCCTTAGGCTGGGAGACTGACTAGTATACTTTCTTGACTACTTCACTAACAAAGTGTTATAAGTTAGTAAACACAAGGAGACTGATGAAAGAACATAGTGTGGTATATGACTGCCACCACTACTATGAATAGAATTGGTAGTTATTTTCCCAAAAAACATTAAAAATCAATGGCACAGGTGGGAAGAAGAGTGAAGTATCATTTCTAATCAATTAATATGTTTAAAAATGCTTTGATTTTTGGTAGTGCTGAGGATTAAATTGAGGGCCTCATACCTGCTAGGCAAACACCCTTACCACAGAGCTATAGCCCCAGACTCTTGGCTAT
>NW_022900951.1:24531561-24538279 GCF_012274545.1 Fukomys damarensis
TTAGATATATGTATTAGATATATGCTGTTATATCCTGGAATATGAAAATTGAAAGAAATCATGGTTACTACTATCCCTCAAATTTCTCAGGTGTAAGGCGATGCCATTTGCTATATTTTATAGAGTCAAAGATGCACTTTTCCCTGTTACATGTTGATATTACCCAAACTGCAATTTTTCTGCTTATTTGAACATAAAATAACATCGACTATACTCGTATTGTGCCATGGATTCAGACATATTAGGTCTGTTCAGAAGCAATTTAGGTAGTGAATGAGAGAACTCAAATTTGACAGGGTCACAGGATAATCCAATAGCAACAAAATATTTAAAAATTCACTAATTAGTCAAGCCATGTAACATTGGTTTGCCTGTATGCATATGTGAGTTTTTACTTTTTGCTTCCACTTCAAAGCACATAAATCTGCACATTTACAGTAAGGTCTTATCTTGAAGAGTGTCTTTTTATATTCATTATGTAGATAAAGAAATAACAGAAAAAGATAAATATTCTAACCAAATGCAAAGAAAATTATATTCATATAACTGTCTCCTACTACCTTGCCTCAGTTCAGTACAAAATATGAAGCAGATTGGAATGTTTGTTCATTTTATGTGGCTCTCAAGGTACTGATCTCATAAGGCTAAAATGAGAACCTGTAAATTATCATGAAGTGTAGCAATAAGGACAAAGAAGACGTATATTTATGAGAGGAAAAATATTGAGTAGCATTTGGCCAGAGGATCTTGAGACTCATTTGAATTGATTTTTCTTAAGCTGTGTAAATAAAAATGATTTATCAACAAAAGCCTATTTCTAAATCTGCATGTGTTTATTCTTCTCTTCAGAAAGTTCCTTTCTTCATGAATACTTTCGAATATGATCTTCCTGTATTACAACAATACTGAGATAATCAAGAAAAGAAATAATAATAAATGTTGGTGAGGCTGCAAGGGAAAAATGAATTCTTCTATATTGTTTGTAGAAATGTAAACCAGTATAGCCTCTACGAAAATCATTATAGAGATTCCACAAAACAATCCAAAAATGGAAATTCCATTTCAACCAGCTATTCCATTTCTACCTATCTTCCCTAAAGAGTTAAAGATAGCATATTTCATATTATAGTGATACATGCATAACCATATTTATAGAAGCACAATTCATAATAACTAATTCATGGAAGCAGCCTAAATGCCCATCCACAGATAGAATGCATGAAGAAAACATGATGTTTCCATACAATGGAATACTTCTCTCCCATAAAGTTGAGTTATTTGTAGGAAAATTGATTACCTTGAGATATGATGTTAAGTGAAATAAATCAGATACACAAGTTGAAATATTGCATGACTTCACTTGTATGAGACATCTCAATTATAAAGAAAGAGAAAAATAAAATACTGATAATAGTAAGTAGGTAGGTCAACTTTTCTCAAATGGGAAAGGGCTCAAGAGTTGGAAGGAGGGACTAGGGATGAGAAGAAAAGGGTATAAAAAAGGAATTAAGATGTGCTACGTACATGTACCAACTCTAATGTAAACGTTGTATACTGCAAATATGTACAAATAAAAAAATAAACAATATTATAGATTTTTTTACAAGTACCATTTTAGACAAATAAGATTAATTGACTCAAAGTTTTCTTAAATTTCTAAGGAAAGAAATAACCTGTTGATTGTATTATGTCTTCTTTGGGGAAATGGTAAGGTTTCATCGAGATAACGGTAAATAAATCTCATCCAGTCACATTTGATTATGTGATTCTTGGCTTTGGCCCTCTCTCTGCCATCTGGAGAGGTGGATCAATATCATCATTAAGTCAGATAAACTCTGTCCATCGTTTTTCGATATATATGTAGATAATGGCAATTATCATGAAAGGATAACCAATAAAACCAAGGTTTTTCTTAAATGACGTATCAAAAAATGGATAATTGATTTGAGCATAAGTGAAATCTATTTTTACCTACCCTGGAAAAGATAAGCCATCATATCATTTACTTTGATTTCTCTTTGGCTTTTGTTGTTCTTTTATATTTCTCTTTTCCTTTGTATTATTACTTCCAGGTCTTTTAAGGCATTGATTCAAAAGAATGTTTACTATATTGATAGCTTCAGTAATTTTAAACATAAAGTATTTTGGAATCCCATTCTAGTGTTAAGGTACATCAACAAATAACATTTTCCAATGAACAGTCTTTAATATATGATAACCTTAATGAGCAATAGTATATTAGTTTTACTTAACAGATATTCATACTTGTACAGTCATCATGTACAGAGTTTGAAAATGCTCATTATACTCAAAGGGTAGAAATGTTTTTGTTTGTGATTTGTCTTTCTTGTTTCAAACTTGCTACAAAAACTTTACGTAGAGTTGGAAGAAATTGACAAAGGTAAAGAAATCTATGAGAGAAAAAGTAATTGCAAAACCTAAACCATTGCATCTTTTGATACTTCTTTGCCACTTCCATCTAATCTAGTTCCTTCTCAGTTGACCTCCATCTTATTGACTGTAGAAGAGAAAGATACTTTACAATTAGAAAATATGGCCGTACCTCACTTCCGCACAGTTAAGGAATAGTAGTGAGTAAAGCACTTGAGGAGGCTGCTTAAGTCTTTTGAAAAGTGTTCCCCTTTAAAGATGCAAGATTATTGAAAATTTGCTTCTGTAGAAGTAACCTTTGTATCTATTTTGACTCTTCCATACCTTTTCAACATATATCACATGCCCTCTCCTCGTGCACAAGACTACAATTACACATCTGCATGACACGCTTACTATCACCAATAGATTATAAATTCCTAAAGGGAGTGTTTTACAAGCATTATTTTGCTCAAAGCAGTCACATGTACCTGACATGTTCTAGTTGTTTAATAAATGTAATTAAAGTACTACAGATTTCTGCTCTTGATGTTCTCAGAGAATAAGTGTTTAGTGTGCAGAACTGGGAGGGTCATCATACAGAAAAGGAAATAAAATTTCTTTGACTATATGGATTAAAATCAGGATCATATTATAGGGAAAAGTCTAACCGGACAACTGAAATAGCTTTGGTATCCTGAGATGAAATGACTGTGTCCAAAGCAATAAAGAAATGCCACAGGGAAGTACTTACCTGCTACCCTTTAGAAAGATTCAGTCAGTTTAGATAATCACTGGAGAGGAATTTCCTAGCGAGGACTAAATCATATAATTTATGCCTGGTCAAATTGACAGTGTTTAATACCTAAAGTATGAATATAATGATATAAAATATAATAATATAGCTTATATGTTTTGTACTGTTTCATACATTACATATATACTATATACTATAATCTTTTTAACAGTTTTGAATGCAGAAGTTTTAGAAAATACCAAAAGTTATGTAACTGAAGACTATTAATTTTTAGAAGCAGTCTTTTTCTAGAAGCAGTCCTCAACAATTTACTGACTTCTTATTTCCCATGTAATTCTAACATGCATGATCATGCTTTTTCATGTCTCATTAAAACACAAAAGTTGACCACAGTGAAGGATAGAAACTACTTATTCATATAGTAGTAATATGGGAAAATTAATCATACAGAAACTCAATAGATAAATAGCATCATAAAAGTTTATAATGACTTGAAAGCATCATATGAAAAATAATTTTTTCTATGTAGTCCCTGGGGCAACAAATTGTAAAATTAGGGTCAAAACTGAAAGTACTGGTTCCTTTTAATATAGGGAAGAATCTTTTAACGTTTAAGTATTCTGAAAATGGACTATTTTGCCTCAAGTAGTTACTTCTTTCTAGATATTGTTAAGCACAAAACAGCAAGCTATGTAACATAAGTTTTGCAGAACACAGTCAAGAACCTGATAAGAAGTTAGAAAATATGACCCCTACATTTGTGGACTTCTCAGTGTTATGAAAGATTAATAAAAATAGTGTTCACCATTTTGGAAAACAATAGCAGTTTAGTTAGCTATCACAAATTTTAGTTTTCCCTTTAAGAACATACATGCTTCCTAAAGTTTTCTTCTATGGATCAACATATTTTTTGATGGCTTCACATGCCTAGTTTAACTATGTTATAGCATTGACTTGGAAGTTGAAGCTAAAAATTACCTTCTTTTTCTTAGACAAGTGAATCTGTTTATCTTTGCATTTCAGATACATTACTTGATATATTATTGGTAATGAGATTGATGTTTGAAGTGTATTTTAGTAAAAGTTACATAAAGATACACTCTGCTGAAGGTTCAATTGATTGGAATTGAGATATGGGGCTGGGAATAAAGACAGGGAAATGAGATTAAAATGGGGCCAGTGGAAGGAATAGTGTAGAGGATTTTGCATTTTGTTGTGAGCAATATAGCAATTAATCAATCCATCAGGAAAACAGGGTTATAAAAGTAAGATTAATCCATCAGTGGTATATATGAACCCATAAAAGGAGGGAAGCAGTTGGGGAAATAATTTTCAGAGCTACAGACCTGGTGATATTGACCCCAACTATTTCAGTTCAAAGCATAATAGCAAAAATAAATAAATAAATAAATAAATAAAAGCAAGAAATTGGCATTGTTTCATAATTTTCACTGAGTTGAGGTACAAAGTTGGGAATTCAGAGATGAGTGGTTAGGCTTCTTTCAGTTATTTTAAATGCCCCCAAAGGATGTCATATTATAATAAAAATTTTTTGTTTGTTTTTAAAATTAATATTTTTTCTTTATTGGTACATTTAAGTAAACAGTACAGTTACATGCATCATTGGGATCTTCACCTTTACATGATGTATCTTGGTTTTTATTTTTTTCCCCATCCCCTGGCCTCCCATCACCCTCTCCACCCTTCCCTATTTACAAAGGTTTTGTTTCCATTTTTTCCTTTTCTCTTATTTTTTCTTTTCCCTTCTTACCTTTCCCCTACCCCTCCCACTTCCCGTCACCTTTAGACCTTTTCTCCTGTTACACAATATCAATTATACATTTTGATCCTTATTTACATTTTTAGTTTTTATACCAGAGAAACTATTAAGTATTTACACGTGTGTCCTACGAATTTCACTTAACAGTATGTCCTCAATGTGCATCTACTCAGCTATAAATGTCTCCAGTTTCTCGTTCTTTATGGCTGAGGAATACTCCATTTTATAAAAAAATAATCAAAAAGAAAATCTTTATTCAGCCTCCAGTTGATGGGTAATTAGGCTTTTCCAAGTTTTAGCTATTACAAACTGTGGTGCTAAAAACATGGGTGAGCATATATCACTGGGTATCTTCCCCAAAATCTTTCATTAGTACATACAAGATTATCTAGAGTTGCCAAGTACATAGTAGGTACAAAAATTATTGGTATTAAGATCTAACGGAGGGTGGAGGATTTAGCTCAGTGATTCTTCCACCTGCCTTTCAAGCGCAAGATCTCTAGTTCAATCCCTGGTCAAAAAAAAAAAATCTAACAGAAAACAACAATGAATCCATTGGGTATAATTAATATACTAGATTATAATGGGCCAGCTTGAGGAATCCAGTGAAATGCATTCTGTACCTTAGTTTGAATTCCACAAACTGCTGACAGGCTGGTTCTGCTTTCCAGTTCCTCTAACCTCACTGATACTACTTTTACTATCACTTTCTTAATCTTTTTTCTCAACTTAGATTTATAAATGAGAGCACTGGTGAATAAGATTAGCAACTAGTGCCCTTGGGCACATCAGCTAATCTACATGTTCCAAGTACCCTTAATTTTTATTAAGGTAAAACCAATTAACTCTTGTGGAGTATTTTGTAGTTATCAGTCAATTTATTTGTATTATTTTTATTTAAAATAGCAAAATCTCAGAATTGTATAGGTTAGCAACTATGGGAAATTAATTGTTTCATTTTGTTATGGTAGTAGAAGTGAATAATACAAAAACTATTGGCAGAGAAAATAATCACAGATTCCCTAGGATTAAATCTGGAGAATTACATTATTTTTAATAATTTTAAATTATTTACTCTACTTTCTTAACCTTGCATTTCAGATCACAAGTATTCAAATATTAGAGGAAGTGGAATGAGTTTAAAACTATAAGTTGGTATCTTTATTTTCCATTTAAATTTCTAAGAAGATTTAATATATTGTGCTTTTCACACTATTTTAATCAACATATTTCATATCTTTGTTTTCCTCACTGTCAAAAGCGTATTATGAGTTCAGATGACAAGCAGAAATCTATGTGCATGTAAAATAATTTCTTTACAGTGTCAGTAATGAAGTAAAAATTTCTAGGACTTCTTGGATTCCTTTTGATTTCAAGTTGTGTAAAAACTATTACTGTATCTAAGAATAAATATATCCAACATGAAATGTAATTACATTAAATATTTAACCTTAGTGAAATGATATTCAAAGAATAAAGAAATGTAAAATTATACTGTTTGGAATTTTAAAATATTGAAATGGAAAAAGAATCTCCCAATGTAATTATTTTTAAAATAAAAGAAAAGCAATCATTTTTAATCTTACTGCAGTTTTTAATGTTGATTTAAAAGATATAGCATTTACTTTTACTGCTACCTACAAAATCATATTTAAAGTTTGTGATTGACTGATTTTTGTTTTGTTCTTTTATTTTTGATGGTACTAGGGATCAAGCTCAGGACCTTGCGCTTGCAAGGCAGGTGGCAGAACCACTGAGCCAAATCCACAGCCCCAATTTTTTTTTTTTTTTTTTTTTTTTTTTTTTTTTTT
>NW_022900951.1:24538321-24542152 GCF_012274545.1 Fukomys damarensis
CCCCCCATTTTTTTTTTTTTTTTTTTTTTTTTTTTTTTTTGGTACTGGTGATCAAACTCGGGACCTTGCACTTGCAAGGCAGGTGGCGGAACCACTGAGCTAAGGCCCTGGCCCTGAGTTTTTATTGAATGCATTTTAGTTAGTTGTTTCATGTAGTTTTTATTCCCACCGAAGATCTAGTTTTGTGAAAGTATTAGAAATTATATGATACAGGGATATGTACACTCAATTAATGGCTTTAATATATTTCTGTGCATATATTTATTCAATAAGTAGAAAAATAAAATTCATACTTTTGAGTGTAAAACATTTTTTAAAAATACTGTAAAAAACCAATTAAGATTTGATAAAATATGTTTGAATGGTTAGTATTATAAACAAGTGGTTAGTGCAAAATGCTAGATCAGAGTTAATTTCAAATATTTGTTATATGATATAAAATTTCATTTAGATTTCTGAAGACTGATTTGATTTGTGTCTGAAACATAATCACTTGTAATTTTTATGTTTAGAATATGTGCAAT
The DNA here is from genome assembly GCF_012274545.1 of Fukomys damarensis. Lineage (NCBI taxonomy): Eukaryota > Metazoa > Chordata > Mammalia > Rodentia > Bathyergidae > Fukomys > Fukomys damarensis. The sequence goes on from NW_022900951.1 coordinate 24,538,846, forward strand.
TGTTTATTTCACATTAAACAAAATTATTTTTATATGTTAAAGTTATTAAGGGAAGTTGCTACAGTACGGTAATTAAAAGTATGGTTTCTGAAGTGATCTTGCTCATTTGAAATTCAGGAACTACCACTTACTGGTTATAGAATTATGGACAGATTACTTCACTCCCCAATACTTAACTTTTAATCATTTATTAATCAGATTAAAATATACAAAAATATGAAGAGATATTTTCCAAGAGAGTGAATTGTACTGGGTAAGCATTCAAGTTAGCCACAACAATAAAATAGAATGAACTCTTTCTTTAGGGCATGTTAATTCTAGAACACAAAAATATCTAATAGATTTTCCCATTTAAACCCAAACAATATTTATTGGGCTTCTGTTATGTTCAAGGCATTATGCCAGATTAGGCACATAAAAATGAATAAGACAGAGTTTCTTCTCTCAAATCCTTACAATTTAGTGTGCACCTTGAAGGCAATGTCCATATATTTTGATGATCTGCAGCATTTGATGTAGTAAAGAACATCGCCATAATAACACTTAATAAAAAAGCACAGTGTTATTTGCTTCTATTTATCACAGTGTCTTTTTCCTCCTAGAGTTCAATGAGCATTTATCATTGCCAATTCTATTATCAACTTAACTATTTTGGACATTGAGAAACAGGAAGGGAAAATGGTGAATGCTAATAAGTACTCACAATCTCTAGAAAGCTGTATCTCTTTACTGCACGCCAAATAAGTGTGGATCAGGACAAGGTGGTCCAGTTGTTTTATTTTGCTTCCACCCGTGCAGTGTTGGATACCCTCGGTTATTTAAGTTCTCCATAAGGCTTATTTTATATGTCTCCAACTGAAAAGACACTTCTGCGATGAAAGAAACATAGTCTCTCAGCAATGCTAAAAGATACGAGAATTTGGTCATGTGTGTGCATGTGCACATATGTAGGTGTTTTGGGTAGCTGTTAATTTTTATCAGTCAGCAAGTATGACTGGCCCTCTGCATCCATGGGAAACTAGTTCTAGGATGCTCTGTGGATACTCATATCTACAGATGCACACGTTTGTTTTATAAAATGGTACACTGTTCACTTAGGACCTATGCACACTCTCCCATACGGTTATCTCATATGTGGATTACTTATAACAGAGAATACAGGTTTTGCATAAGTAGTTGTATTGTCTAAGGAATGACAAGCAAAAAGCATCTACATGTTTGGTACAGATGCAAGTTTTCCCCTGAATGTTTATTATCAGCAGCTAGTTGTACATAGGATGGTAACGTTATGGTTATGGAGGACCAACTAAAGCAATACGTACTGCGTATAGGAAAAAATAATGTCTGGATATCCCCCTGACTGCCCCATGCCATCACGGGGTGGGGGGGGCTTTTTCAGAGGTGGCTGGATCTAAAGTGTGTGATGCTTGGAGTAAGGGCGTGTAATTACTAAATTAGTCCACTGATTGGTTTGGCACAGTTCTGGGTGTGAGTGCAACCTGTCCTAAGGGTGGGTAGCCTACATCAAATATTAAGGAACGGAAAGAAGCTCCTATTTCCCCTTGTTGCTTGCTGCCTTCTACGTGCCTGCTCTAAGATCTTCTTCTGCTATGCCACCCTTCCTTGGAGCCAGCCAACTATGAACTGAAACTTCTACAAATGTGAGCCAAATCAATCATTCCTTCTCTAATTATGGGTGTTGGGTGTTTTGTCTCAGCAATATGAAAGGTAACTAAGATGATACAGAAATATCCTCAGTAAAATTATGGAAAAAATAGTATTATTTGGTGCTCACTGAAATATTCTTGAGGAACGCAGCATTTATGCCATGCGTTCAAGGATGAGACAGGCTTTAACATGCAAAATTAGGTAGAAAGAACTTCTAGCAAGAGGGAAGAATTGAAGTTGTTATGAATATTTTCTCCACCATTGTGCTTGTTAAGACACCTAGCTGGTGCTAGATAACTAATAGCCCAAGTTCATTTGCTTGTAATTAACTGGAAAAGCTGTTCTATAAAAGGCATGACTCTGAGAGTTCACTATGAAGGACGACAAACAACCATAGAATTTTAAATGCCTGTTTCAGATTAAATGAGAATGAGAAATTAACTTGTGATTCAGCACAATTCATTTATTAAGGTTACCCTTAAAATTATTCAATGAATTTACTCTACATTTGTCATATAATTCTTCCAAATTAACAAAAGGTCTACTTCTGCGCACATAAGCTCTGAATGACTTGCTTCATTGTGCCTTCTCACCCCTAGGATGTTAGTATGGATGAATTTGTACTATTTGACCCTCTTCCTCAGACCCATTCACTGTTACCAATCTGATCTGAATCCAGAAATTCTTCCATAATCCTCATAAAACAGAAAGAATTGGATACCATGTAGATATAAGGCAGCAAGATGAAATCAGATTCCCAATATAATGTAGAATAGAACTCTGGCACTTTTACTGGATACCTTTGGTCATGATACTGTAGATGAATTTCATGATTGAAAAAGAGGAAGGAATGTCAATGAACCTAAAGTTTTCACAGAATGTTAGTTAGTGCATGTGAAATACCTGAAAACTGAACATCTTTAACAGTGTGGCAGTAAACAGTAAATACATATTTAAATGGAAGCTGCTTATCTAATTATTACTGACAGTATCTGAGTTAAACAGTCTGTAATAGATGTTTATAAATAGATATTTGTTGGATACTAAAGTGCTTTGAGTTAGAAAATGACACAATGATGCAATTAAATAGTTCTTATGACAGTTGATCTCCAAAAGGGTCTTCTAAACAATCCATTGTATTTGAGTTCCATTTAATACACCTGCTGAATGAAAATACTATGAGTACTCAAAAATAATTTATAAAAATTTTAATTATCATCAATAACTATATTTAATTATTTAGAGATCAGTGAATAATATCACTAGCATTTGCCATCAGCATTTGACATCTGAAAGATTTAGGAATAAAAAAGAAACATAAGTCTATAAAATAGCTAATTAATGGAGTAGTATAACAATTGGGAAATTGTTAAGTTTGTTATTCTACAATGTGCATATCATTTTATTAAAGTATTAATTGGGAAACAATTGCCAGTAGAGTATTAAGAAATATTTATCTTGATATTTACATTACATAAACACAACATTTTGATCTGTAGTGTTACATGAATGGAAATAATCATATCTAATTTAATATATTTTATTTTGTAATATAATTTCTCTTTTTTAGATTTCTAAGTGAAATCTATCTATATACATATCTATATACATATCTATATCTCTATAGACATGTATTTGT
>NW_022900951.1:24542620-24552985 GCF_012274545.1 Fukomys damarensis
TTGGGGATTGAGCTCAGACCAAGCACTTGAGAGGCAGATGATGGCACCACTGAGCTAAACCCCGGGCCCAAATCTATATGCTTTTGTATGATGTAAGACATAGGCTGAAATGAAGATAAACTTTGTTTTGCATTTGAAATGGATAAATGTACCTTGATTGCCTAGTATTTTTAACCAAAGATTAAAAAGTTGTAAAATGAAATGATAGATGCTATTTTTGTGTGTTCTTTGTGTTGAGCACTATTTTAAGTACTTTCACCGATTATCTGACTTTTAAAATATCTGAATAAATATTAAATATTTTAGTAAGATAGAAAGAAGGATTTCAATTTTATGGATGAAAAATTTGAGGTACAAATTAAATTAACATTTTCAATTTAACAAGGCTGGTGAGCAGTTGAGCCAGGAGAACCATCCAGGGCAAGAAGTTCAACTCTAGAAAACAGATATTTAGGGTTGGGCATTTATTTAGTTCAGTGGCACTGGTCCTGCCTCACAAGTGTAAGGTTATGAATTCAATCCCCTGTACAAAAAACAAACCACAGACTGTTAAGCACCACAGTAAAGTCCAAGAAATAGAAAACCATCGAGTTTCTCTTTAATACTTCATTGACACTGAAACTACTTCTAAAATTGTATATACTCATTTAAAATGTTAATATATTTAAGGATTATTTAGTTATAAGTGCATTCTAAAAGTTTATATATTTTTTTATTTTTCAAATTGAAAACAAGCAGTTGCTGAATAGCCTGGGCTTCGATTGAACTTTGAAAGCAAATAATTGAAGGAAACTTGGAATTTACAATAATTATCAGGGCATTATCAAAGTGTTACTATAGGAATTGTAGGATGATATGCACCCAAATTTAAATTTTCAAAATATGGTATACATGAAAAGTTCAGAAACTTTATGTTTTAAACTTTGTAAAGCATTTAAAACTGAAGATAAGCTCTTGTTTTACACATATAGGTCAGCCTCCTGCCATGGACACTTGTCAAAAATTTGAAACACAGAATAACATTCTCATCTAATATTTTTAGAGTCACTATTTTTCCAGTTTGAGGAATCACATGTTGAGGTTGCATATTAGGGAATGCAATGAGCCAGTATCACTAAAAACGAGATCCCACGTTGACATTTTTGACTCGAAATAAACAAAATCATTACTGATGGCAAGTAGCTTTGGGGAAAAAAGGAAAGGTATATTTACAGAAATATGTAGTGGCTAACATTCTTTGGATAAAATAAATTTGATGCTGTTAGAGAAAATACAAAAGCAAATCTTCAATACAGTGACATCTTCATTTCAGTTCCAATTTTACTATATTATCAAGGGCAATTCATAAATATGATATTAGCAAAATAAAACAAAGGTATAATAACAGGATTTACTTTCACTTTGATTTTAAACAGTTTTATATATTAATGGTTTTCCATTGCTATGGTTAATTTTCTGCCCAGTTGTTCTATTCAATGTATCTATATTTGCTCTATTAAAAACTGCAGTAGTGTTTTAATACTTCAAAACGCTATTGTATAGACACATTGAAATGTTCAACAAAGCTTATTTGTATTCAGTGAGCAGTCTTGAATATGGAATATAGCAGCCAGTTATGTGAAATTGATGGTGTTTACTTATTAATAATACAAGGAAAAACCTAAAATCCATTCAATTAAAATTTTATGTGCAAAATTTCATCTATATTCTAAAAAAAAACTTACAATAATTTATATTATAACCATTTTGACTAATAAGATACCCAATCATATTTTAGTACATTTCCCTGGAAGCAGAAATTGGATTTCAGTTTATTAATCTGTATAGCATGCAATTAAACTAACATTATGCTAAGCAAACCAATGTATTTCATTCCATTTAGGTTTGGATCACTTCTTTAAAATGGTAGATATTTCTGAACTCATGAAGACTGAAAAAAATATGAATTCATTTGTAATTTTCACAGCTTGCTGGAATATTTATTCTTCAGCTGTATTTCTGCCTATAAACATTAATGAACATATTATCATGGAAAACATATTAACATATTAATGGTCTAAATTATGACATATATTGTTCAGAAACCCTATTGGATTTAGTCATATATTTGTCAGTGTTTTGCAGTATGTATAAAATATGAGTTGAGCTTTTTTGGGATGGAACATTTTTATCGTTTAAATAATGAAATATAGGGGTTGCTCAGTGTCCACAGGGGATTAGTTTAGAAACCCTCTTTTTATCTCAGTTCAGATACCAAAAGATTTACATGCTCCAGTCTCTTACATAATGGGCATTAATATTTGCATAAAACCTAGGCAGATACTTTTGTATCTTTCACTCTTTTTTTTTAGCTTTAATTGAATTTATTGGTACATTTTAGGGATACAGTACAGTTACATTCATTGTTGGGATCCTGTACCTCTACATGACAAGTCTTGATTCTCATTTTTTCCCCTTACCTCTGCCCTCCCTTCACCCCCTCCTCCCCTCCCCATCTACAAACACTTTATTTTCATCTTTTCATTCTCTCACATTTTTTTCTTTTCCCTTTTTACTCTTCCCCTACCCATCCCACCTTCCCTACACCTTTAGCTACTTTCTTCCCTTTTCTAAATGTCAGTAATCTTATTAGAATCTTATGCATTGTTGCAGATTATTCACACCAGGGAAACTATTCGGTATTTACACATGTGTGACTTATTTATTTCACTTAGGAATATATCTTCAATATGTATCCATTTTCCTATGAATGAATCTATTTTCTCATTCTTTATGGCTGAGTAATATTCCATTTTATAGAAAAACCACAACTTCTTTATCCACTTTCCAACAGATGGGCAAATAGGCTGTTTCCAAAATTTAGCTATTACAAACTGTGTCGCTATAAACATGGGTGCACATACTTCTCTGTGATATGATTCTTTTAGTTCTCTTGGAAAGATACCCAGCAGAGGGATGGCTGGGTCAAATGGAACCTCCAGTCCAAGCTCTTTGAGGTATCTCCATATTGATTTCCATAGTGGTTGCACTAGTCTGCACTCCCACCAACAATGGAGAAGGGTTCCTTTCTCCCCACAACCCCGCCAACATTTGTTATTGTGTGATTTCTTGATAGCAGCCATTCTTTGTGGGGTGAGGTGGAATCTCAGTGTTGTTTTCATCTGCATCTCTCGAATGACCAGTGATGTGGAACATTTTTTCATATATTTTCTTGCTGCTTTCACTTCTTTGTATGAGAAATGTCTGTTCATTTCGGATGCCCATTTTTGGATCGGGTCTTTATATTTGGGGGGACTGATTGTTTTGAGTTCTTTATATATCCTTGATAATAGTCCTTTGTCTGAGGTACAGCTGGTAAAAATTTTTTCCCACATTGTAGATTGTCTCTTAGTTCTGCTAATGGTTTCTTTTGAAGTACAGAAGCTTTTTAGTAAGATGAGATCCCAGTTGTTGATTCTTTCTGCTAGTTCCCGTGCTACTGAGGATTTGTTCATAAAGTCTTTTCCTATACCAATGTCTTCCAGAGTTCTGCCTAACTTACTTTCCAGCAAGTTTAATGTTTCTGTTTTAATATTTAGATCTTTAATCCATTTGGATTTTAATTTAGTGCATGGCGAAAGATAAGGGTCTAATTTTAATCTGTGACAGGTTGATATCCAGTTTTTCCAACACCATTTATTAAAGAGGCTATCTTTCCTCCACTGAGGATGGTGAGCTCCTTTGTCGAAGATGAGGTAGCTGAGTACATCTGCATTTGTTTTTGTGTCTTCCAGTCTGTTCCATTGATCCTCAGGCCTATTTCTTTGCCAGTACCATGCTGATTTTATCACAGTGGCTTTGTAGTATAGTTTCAAATTGGGAATTGTTACACCTGGTGCCATGTGACTGTTGCCTATAATGGCTTTTGCTATTCTAGGTCTCTTGTGGTTCCAAATGAATTTTTGGATTCTTTTTTCTAGTTCTGTGAAATATAGTGTTGGAATTTCAATTGGCATTGCATTGAATGTATATAGCAGTTTCGGTAGTATGGCCATTTTCACTATGTTGATTCTTCCTACCCAGGAGCAGGGGATATCTTTCCATTTTTTTATATCCTCTTCGATTTCTTTTTTCAGAGTGCTGTAGTTTTCAGTGTAGAGATCTTTTGTTTCTTTTGTTAGATTGATTCCTAGATACTTCATTTTTTTGGATGCTATTGTAAAAGGAATTTTTTCCCTTATTTCTCTTTCTGTCTGTCTGTTATTTGTGTATAGAAAGGCTATTGATTTTTGGGTATTCACCTTGTATCCAGATACTTTACTGAATCTGTCAATTAAGTCTAGAAGTTTTTTGGTGGAGTTTTTTGGATCTTCAATGTAGAGTATCATATCATCAGCAAATAATGATAGTTTAACTTCTTCCTTTCCTATCTTTATTGCTTTAATTTCTTTCTCTTGTCTAATTGCTGTGGCTAATGTTTCCAGAACTATATTGAAGAGAAGTGGCGATAGTGGGCATCCTTGTCTTGTTCCTGATTTTAACATGAAGGTTTTCAGTTTTTGGCCATTCAATATGATGTTGGCTGATGGTTTTTCATAAATAGCCTTTATTAAATTGAGGTATAGACCATCTATTCCAATTTTTTGCAGGGTTTTTATCATGAATGGGTGTTGAATTTTATCAAATGCTTTTTCTGCATCTATTGAGAGGATCATATGGTTTTTGTCCTTGACTTTGTTAATATAATGTATTACATTCACTGACTTTCGTATGTTGAACCACCCTTGCATCTCTGGAATAAATCCGACTTGGTCATGATGGATGATCTTCTTAATAATCCTCTGTATTCTGTTTGCTAGTATCTTATTAAGGATTTTTGCATCTATATTCATTAAGGAGATTGGTCTGTAGTTCTCCTTTTTGGTTGTATCTTTCTCTGGTTTGGGAATCAGAGTGATACTTGCTTCCAGGAATGAATTTGGAAGTATAGCTTCTCTTTCAATTTCATTGAAAAGTTTGAAGAGTAATGGTAGTAGTTCTTCTCTAAATGTCTTGTAAAATTCAGCAGTGAATCCATCAGGGCCTGGGCTTTTCTTTGTTGGTAAGTTTTTAATTACATTTTCAATTTCACTGATTGTGATTGGGGTGTTTAAAATGTTTTTATCTTCTTCGTTCAACTTTGGTAATTCATAAGTATCTAGAAATCTGTCCATTTCTTCTGTGTTTTCCATTTTATTAGAGTACAGGTTCTCAAAGTAGGTGTTCATGATCCTCTGGATTTCTTTCGGATCTGTTGTGACTTCGCCTTTTTCATTCCTAATTGCATGGATCTGAGCCTTTTCTTTCCTTTTTTTGATAAGATTAGCTAAGGGTTTGTCAATTTTATTTATTCTTTCAAAAAACCAGCTCTTTGTTTCATTTATTTTTTGTATCGTTTTCTTAATTTCAATTGCATTGATTTCTGCTCGGATCTTTATAATTTCCTCTCTTGTTCGAGCTTTGGGTTTTTCTTGCTCTTGTTTTTCTAGGAGTCTAAGTTTCATCGTTAAGTTGTTTATTTGAGCCCGCTCTGTTTTCCTAGTGTGGGCATTCAATGTTATGAATTTTCCACGTAGAACTGCTTTCATTGTGTCCCAAAGATTCCTGTATGTTGTATTGGCATTCTCATTTATTTGTAAAAACTGTCTAATTTCTTCTTTAATTTCCTCTGTAATCCATTGATTGTTTAGGAGAGTGTTGTTCAGTTTCCATGTGCTTGTGAAGTTTCTATAGTTTCTTGTGCTATTGATGTCTAGTTTGATTGCACTATGATCTGATAATAAACAGGGGATGACTTCAATTTTTTTGCATTTATTTAGACCTGTTTTGTGAGCCAGTATGTGGTCTATTTTGGAGAATGATCCATGTGCAGCCGAAAAGAATGTATATTCTGGTTTTTGGGGGTGGAATACTCTATAAACATCTATTAAGTCCATGTGTTCCAAAGCTTGGTTCAGTTCTATTATTTCATTGTTGATTTTCTGCCTAGTAGATCTGTCAATTTGTGATAGTGGGGTATTTAAATCCCCCACTACAATTGTATTAGTGCTTATTTGGTTTTTCATGTTACTTAATATTTGTTTTATATAGTTGGGGGCATTTATATTTGGTGCATATATGTTTATGATTGTCAGCTCTTCCTCTTGAATTGTTCCCTTTACAAGGATGTAGTGTCCTTCTTTGTCTCTCTTAATGAGTTTTGGTTTGAAATTTACTTTATCTGAGAATAAGATTGCTACCCCTGCTTTTTTCTGGACTCCTGACGCATGGAGAATTGTTTTCCATCCTTTCACTTTCAGTCTATGGACTTCCTTTTGCACTAGGTGTGTTTCTTGTATACAACATATTGTTGGATTTTGCTTCTTAATCCATTCTGCCAATCTGTTTCTCTTGATTGGTGAATTGAGGCCATTAACATTGATGGTTATAACTGATATATTTTGACTTATTCTTATCATGTTATTGTCCTTTTGTTGACTCTTTTTACTTTTTCTCCCATCTCCTTTTAGTTTCTTGCCTTGCCTATTTGATTTGGTCTGTTGGGCCTCATGTTATTGTGAACTTCGTTGTCCTTTTCTAGGATATTGTTTAGAATTCCTTGCAGTGCTGGTTTGGTGTTCATAAAATTTCTCAGGTGCTCTTTGTCATGGAAGTATCTTATTTCCCCATCTATTTTGAAAGAGAGTTTTGCAGGATACATCAGTCTAGGTTGGAGGTTCTTTTCTTTTAGGACTTGGAATACCTCACTCCACTCTTAATCTCTAGATGGTGTACCTATTACAAGGCAAATTCTGCATAAGAAGCTGTATCATTTAGGAAATACTGACGAAGAAAATGTGTATATATTAAGTATAGATGTAATTTTTGTTAGTATTTTAGATGTATAGTTGCTGAAATAAAAAATGTAGACTCCACAGACTATCACTAAACAAAAATTTCCAGAATGTGACCAGAACAGAGTAATATTGAGAAAATAAATCATGTCTGTAGTTAAGAAAAAACAAATAGGGCTGGGGATTTGGCTCAATGGTTCCGCTGCCTGCCTCACAAGTTCAAGGGCCTGAGTTCAATCCCCGATACAAAAAAAAAATCATGCATAGCCCCTAAGTAAAGATATTTATTTTTATTTGTACATGTTTTTAGTACATAATTATTATATTTATCTCAGGGAATTTGTTCATGTATGCAATATATCATAATTTTTATCCTCTTTTTCCCTCCCCTCCTTTCCCCATCTTCTATCTCTTGGACCCCTTCTCATGCATATATAGTGCATAATAATCATGTTCTTCATAGAGACTAGAGATGTTTTAAACAATGAAATACCATTATAAAACTGCAAGCCACAATTCTGTGGTATTTTTGTTTTCTTGATTTTTCTCTTTTGTGTTAACATGGAGAGCAATTTGTTTTAAATTTACTTTAGTAATTTAAAAATACTTTCACATCTTAGAATTTTAACATAATAAAATAACTTTTCAAATATATTAGGTTCAATCACTTGTAATTATTAATAGTGTACTGTCGATAAATGACAGCTTCATAAAATTTACAATATAATTGAAATAGGTATTATTTCTCACTCAACTTCATTTTTTGTCTCCATTAACTATAACAAAGTTTGAAATAGTTTAAAATTTTTTTCATTTTTCTTTCTTTAAAAATGTTGAAAATTTATATCACAATTATATAATATATGCATCTTTGTAAAAATACAGACATGATTTACATGTACTTTATTCATATCTGTCTAACCAATTTCAATAATTCATTCTCACTGTATTTCTTTTGTATAATACCATCCCCCATTTATTGGTTGTTTTTTATTAGTATATCACTGCTTTTGAGTTTGTTTCTGATCACTGTAGAATGCAAATTTGTGTTTTCTAATTTTTAAATTGTATTTTAATTGATAAAGATTAAAAACATTTACCATGTACAAAGTGACATTTTGAAATATTTGTACATTGTAGAATTTTCAAGTAGTTCTGATGATCATGTGCATTAGTTGTCAGGCTTCATCATACTTTGTGGTGGAAAACTTGAAGTATATTCTTTTAGCTCATTGCAAGAGTGTGATACATTGTTACTAACTATAGTTATTATGACAGGAAATGCACATATTTAACTTATTTTTCTGATCTGAGTTTTTGAATCATTTTTCAAACAACTCCCAAACTCTCTCCTATTCTAGCCCCAGTGTCCTCCATTCTTCTGTCTCTTAGAGTGCGACTTTCATAGAACGTGAGTTTGAATAGCATCTTTCCTGAAGCTGTATCTGATTATGTGCCTGTCTTCATTTCCTGTGAGCTTGATGAAAAGTTTGAGTGTATATAAATTCTTAAGTCATATTCTTTCCTTCACAAGTCCTGAAGATGAACTTGCAAATTCATTTATGCCAAGTAAGCGATGCAGCATTTGCATTATGTGCATTAGAGATGAAGAAGAGGAACTGATGAGTAGTAGACAAGGCCAACAAAAATTTCTAGGATTATGCAGGAAGATATTGAAGTGGAAAGTGGTTTTGAGGACTGTCTAGTGATTAAAGCGGAGTTTGATGTTACCATCATTTTTTCCTTGGTTTCAGAGAAAAAAGTCAAAGCAAATATTTTCATCTGTTCATATTAACCTTTCATTTCCTCTCTGAAGTTTGTAAACATAAATTGCACTCAACATCTTTTACCTATGAAGGAATTCAACATAATTTATGAGATGGGAAAGCAAGGAGAAATAATTAAATAAAATTACTTGTAATCTTTAAATAAAATTTAAAGGATACAGGAGTATATGTGCAGGTTGTGCACAAACACTACACAAGTTTATATGAGGGATGTGAACATCTGATGATGTTGGTTCCATTGGGTGGGCGTGGGCTACAACCAATCACCTGTGGCTATGGAGGGACTACTATGTATTTGTTGCATGATTTCTTGTACAATATATCTGTATATAATATAAGTAATTGATCTGTAGAAGTTAATGTACATAGAAGACGATGTGATTGAAACATAGCTTTCCATATTTTCTTTCATACTGCAAGGGCTCAGTCAACACCAGCCTCAGGAACGTGCCCATTTCCCTTTGGAGATCATTGCCCTAGATTATGGAAAATCTTTAAATATTCAGGCTTTGGACTTTGTCACTTCCTTGGCAATTTCTCAGAATGTTTTTTTCAGTACTGGGAATTGAGCCCAGAGCCTTCATGCTGAGGTGCATGCCCAGTCCTTCCTTTCTTCCCCCCTCTCTTTCTCTTTCTTCCTATTTTGAAACCATATCTTGTTAAGGTACCCAGGGTGGGCTCCAACTTGCTATCCTATTGCCTCACACACCGGGATTGCTGGGATTACAGGTGTGTACCACTCTGCTGGGAGTTAGGACTTTCATTCCAGCACTGATTTAAACTGCTATTTTCCACCACTACAGAACCAGTATAGATTGCCCTCTCTTTCTCTTTCTTCCTATTTTGAAACCATATCTTGTTAAGGTACCCAGGGTGGGCTCCAACTTGCTATCCTATTGCCTCACACACCGGGATTGCTGGGATTACAGGTGTGTACCACTCTGCTGGGAGTTAGGACTTTCATTCCAGCACTGATTTAAACTGCTATTTTCCACCACTACAGAACCAGTATAGATTGTAGATAGTTCTGTATTTCTGTGTATCACATTCATCACCATCTTTCTCTTATTTCTGCATTAAAAATCATATTTGTGATTAAACACACATAAGGTACAATTTACCATCTTATCTTATTTTAATGAAAAAGTCATTAGTGTTATGTATATTCACATTGTTGAGTCAGAATTATCAGCAATTAACTTTTTTTCTATGCTTCTCAATAAAATAATTCTTACATATCATTGGCTCACAACCTCCAGTTTTAACTTGAAAAGTTATCTGTCTTTTATAAATGAAAATTTCTAAAAAGGGAAAGCATAGCAGAATAAAATGTAGCCGTCCAATCCTACTTTACATTATGTACTGCAATTTCTTGAACAAACTTACTCTATGACATGTTGTGAAAGGTAGATTTATAGGTAGAGTTTTACATTTTGTAGGTAGAGGGCTACACAGTTTTCTCTGTGTCTGTAGAACAACAATATATGTATTTGTGCAAATTATACTCTACATATATTGTTGCTTGTTATTCTGACTTAATTAGGCACATAACATTTTCGTGAGAGTATACTTAAATGTAGCATTATTTTAAGTAAACCTTGATGATATTTTAAATTTTATAAATAAATCCTAGTGGTTAAAATTTTCATCAGTGAGGCTGGGGATTTAGCCCAGTGGTTCTACCGCCTGTGTCACAAGCACAAGGTCCTGAGTCTGATCCCTGGTAA